>NC_092723.1:183901478-184213471 GCF_047496885.1 Scyliorhinus torazame | reverse complement strand
TGTTGCACGCTGAGGGACTGATGTCTTTTTGCCGAGCAGGTGTCACAGAGACCCATATCATGTCAGCAAACAAAATTGAAAAGAAGGTACATACTCTCAATATGAGCTGCGTTTTTACTAAACATGGCATGCAAAATAATATTTTTTTCTTTATTATGGCAGCTGTAACATATAAGATGTTTAATTTTCCCTGTGCTTAATGACCTTTTTACAAGTAAATAGTGTTTACAGCTATTCCTCCACTAACTTGGATTATCTCCCAACAATTGAGAGGTATTAGCAGTGCAGGATTTGTTCTGGTCTCTTTGAGTATTTAGGTGTTTTCGAGTGCAGCATTGTTGTACATGACCTGCACACATCAACTTGTCCTGAAATAGAATTAAAAGGCAAGGCTCTTTAGAGAAAAAGTCCTTTCATGAAAATATTTCCTTTTCATTTATCTCAAACATTAGATTTGAAATGTGGCCTGTAGGTTGAAGGGCTCCACCAGAGAGCCCAGGAGACGAGGATTTATTGAGATGGAATCTCTATGGCGATGTGAAGAAAATTTTGAGGGCGTGCACCATCATGTTTCTGTTTGTGTTTAAAAATATGTTGTTGGACAGAATTTTGAGTTGCAAAATAATTGCTTATTTGAGTAATCAAATAGTTTAACTATCATTTTTGCCCTCACTTAACAAAATCAACCAAAGAAATCTATTGCCATTTGTTTCGGTTGATGGAGAATATCATTGCTGTTAAGTTTAAGATTGAATGTGAAATTCATATGAGTGAGATATATCCATGGCGCATAATAAAATATGCACACATTACTTTAGGCAAGTGACATTGACGTGGTTGGATTGTTCATTCCTAGTTAATTTTCATCTCTATTAAGCAGCTCATAAAGTATTTTTACGGGTTAACTATGCAATGTCAGTCTGTAGAGCAGGTGAGGTAGGGGTGACAGGGTCCTGTCACTGCAGGGCCTCAGTAAATCAGTTGTGTTTTTAGGACAATCCAGCAGTTTCATGTTCATATTTGGGGGGGGGGGGCAGGCTATGAGGCCAGACTCGTGGAAGTGAATTTCACAATTAGCCATGGCCAGGATATCTGGATTATTAAACTAACACTACAAAACAGATCTTTTTGTTGAAGCATGGGTTTGAATCTGATTGGGGTGGATGAATAAATGCCTCTTCTGCTTGCTAATTGTAGGATGTACTAGGCGGTATTGCCTGAAAATAAACAAGCTAAGGTGTTGAACAGACAGCCTTGGCTGATTTACTACATTGAGAAAGATGCCCTAATACCACCGTGTGAGAGGCTGACTGTGGTTACTTTGTAACTGGATTGGAGTTTGTAGGATCGACACATACAGGGATAGTAATGCATAGCTAGTTGCTGATACTTGCCTTTATCTCCACATAGGCATACTGTAAAGCCAGCCGACTGTGGTGATACCATGGAATGCTGTGGAAAATAACCTTATACAGTATCATTGTGACCACTGGTAGGGGCTGGGTGCTGCTGAGCTCTACACTCATACCTCCGCTTAGAGTTGGCCATCTCATCTTTACAGGCTAAATCCTTTATTCCTTCAACCTTGTTTAAGGCTTTCAAAATCAGAGACATTTTGTACCTTTATGGTGACATTCGCATATAATGAGCCCTATTCCGTTAAAATTTAATTTGCACACCTCTTTTCCTGTCCATTGCAGACCCATCTGGGACTGCCACTGTTTTTCGGAATGATTTTTGAAAATTAGCTTAGAGTGAAGAATTAAATGCTATTTGATTTTTCAGTCAGCATTCGCACCAGCTTTAAACCATTTAAAGCTGACTCAGATACGTAAAGGAAAATTCACCCCACTATTTGAAGGAAGATAGCCACAGATTCTCAATGACAAAATCTAACAGAGATTTTTAGCTTCCAGTTGTCTAAGCAGCCTTTGACAACTCTTTCAGCTTGGCACAATATTAAAGAAGCAATTTTCTTTATTAATTGTCGTCACGTGGTCGCCACTGCCATCATTCGATTTTCTAGAGAAATCGACGCTTTTATTGAAATGTTGCAGCCTCTGTGGTTGGGTTCGTTATGAAGTTTCAGAAATTTGACAGTGAAGGAACAGTAAGTAGTACTGGTCCTTTTCAGGTAGGTGTTTGATCTGGACTATCACTTGGACATGATCGTGGGTTCCCATGCATCTTCTGCTGTTGTCAATCTAAGTAGTGCAGACTGCAGGTGACTGGAAACCCTCAGTGGGTAGCTATCATGTCTCCTGCATTCACAGTAAGTGGTGGAGGGAATGGACGTTTATCAGATCAAATAAACTTTTATTTTGGATGATATTGAACTTCGCCAATTGTTCTACCGAATTGTCCCTCACCATCACCTCTATTGACCCCTCTGCTGCCTCTGACCTCTCACACTGCTTCACCAACATCCAGTGTTGGTTGAGCACTGTTGGAAGACCAAAGCTATTTTTTTTTTTGGGTCCCCACCACAAACTCAAATTTTGTTTGCCAATACTCCTGTGAAGCGCCTTGGAATTTTTTTACTATAATTAAGGCGCCATATGAATGCAAGTTATTTCATAGAATTTCATAGAATTTACAGTGCAGAAGGAGGCCATTCGGCCCATCGAGTCTGCACCGGCTCTTGGAAAGTGCACCCTACCCAAGGTCCACACCTCCACCCTATCCCCATAACCCAGTAACCCCACCCAACACTAAGGGCAATTTTGGACACGAAGGGCAATTTTGGACACTAAGGGCAATTTTATCATGGCCAATCCACCTAAGCTGCACATCTTTGGACTGTGGAAGGAAACCGGAGCACCCGGAGGAAATCCACGCACACACGGGGAGGATGTGCAGACTCCGCACAGACAGTGACCCAAGCCGGAATCGAACCTGGGACCCTGGTGCTGTGAAGCAATTGTGCTATCCACAATGCTACTGTGCTGCCCTATTGTTGCTGTTGAAGCTGCATTCACCTAAGGAAGTGGAAAGTATTCCATCACGTTCCTGGCTTGTAACTTGTAGGCAGCTCAGAGCCTTTATGGATGAGCCACCCCCTGCAGAATACCCAGTTTCTGACCTGCTGTCTCGGCCTTTTGGCTAAGATCAAGCGTCTGATCAAGCCCGAGATCGTGTGCAATGCCGTTGGAGCAAGCAAGGAGATGGATTAAGGGCTTGCCCTGACCACTTTGTGTATTGGCTTTTTAAATTTAAGAAATCATTTTTTAAGAAAATGCCATTTTGGTGCTTGCGATCTAAGACTTGCTGCATGTGAGTATTGGTTGCTTCGTTATGAGGAGTCGCAGGTGGAGTTGAACTCTGAGCAGTCACGAGCAGAACACTCTGCAGTAAACAGGGAGCAACTCCACTTCTGATCTTACAGTAGAGGAAAGGTCATTGATGAAGCAAGGAATAAGGCCTAGGACGTTGTCCCGAGGAATTCATGCAGCAATGTCAAGGGACAGAGATGATTGGTCTCCTATGAGCACTTCTTTCATCCCATTGGTGGTAAAGCATTCAGTTGCATTGAAGCAGCAGTATGCAACTCTCTCCCTCGAGCCCTTCCTTCCTCAGCATTTCTTGAGCCAAACTTGCCACCCTAGTTCCTAAACTTTTCTTATTTAGGGGCTCATTTCCGTGATGTCTGCCATTCCACTGCATTTGCCAGGCGCCTTGAAACATTTTCCTGTGTTAATCAGAGCAGAAATTTAAGTAATTGTCAAAGGTTTGAAAAACAAATGTGTATTAAATTCCTAATATAGTATAATGCAATATGAAATCAAGTCAGAGTCTGTATCGACCCTTGGAAAGAGCACTATACCTAGGCCCACGCCCTAACCCCACCTAACCTTTTGCAAACTCAGGGGCAATTTAGCACGGCTAACCCACCGAACCTGCACATCTTTGGACTGTGGGAGGAAACCGGTGCACCCGGAGGAAACCCACGCAGATGCGGGGAGAACGTGCAGACTCCACACAGCCAGTCACCCAAGGCCTGGCGCAGTGAGGCCACAGTGCTAACTGTGCCACAGTGCCACCCATTGGCCTCCTGTCTTCAGATAAATCTTATGGTACATTTGTGTTTCAGGAAAATAAGAAAATAAATCTTGTAGAAAAGATGCGAATTGTACTGTGGAATGAGTACTGTGTATTCACTTGGCTGTCTATATCTTAGATCATGGAAAATACAGGCTTTCTTATTTTGGACAAAAGGCAGATAGGGGGCTGGTGGAATTGGAGGAAGGGGAACCAAGTTCCAATACAGAGAGAAGAGACTGACGCAGCAAGAAAATAGTAGTTTCCAAGGTACAGTGCTTATTATAAAGTTGTGTTTTTAATAAAATAACGACTGTAAAATACAGAGAGATTATCTATGCAGAGGCAGAACAATGTTTCTTTTAAAATAACCAAACAATGGGCAGGTGGAATTATTTTACAGATAAAATTGAAATTTAATTTGTTGTAAGATTTATTTTACTTAATGCTGTTCTCCCTGCCATGAAATTATACATGCAGTAATGCAATGTACAACTGTGGTGGTTAACTGATTTTGATATCATTTTTACATTGATTTCTGTAAATTAAGGAAGGTAGTTGGCACCATTCACTGAGCTTTTTTAAATTGACTGGTGTTTCCATGTGAAAATTCAGCTTTGCTTAGACTTCCACAGTCATCCAATGGGCTAGATAAATCTATTCTCATCTCTTGTTACATCCTTCTTTCATTACAAGGGATTGGCTGGGATTGCCATCATACTTTTAATGGGCAGCATTGAGATTTTAAGGTTAGTCTCCACCTTGTTACACTTGATTACTTACAGTAATGGGATAATCTAATGTTGCAAGCTATTTTCCATCAAAATGCAGTCAGGATTATGTGATGATTTTCTTTGCATGAAAATGCATTTCTTAATCCCGTCATTGAGATGCTCGTGACTGAGGGAAAGTTCTTTGATTTATCGTGCATCAATCTTTTCTTTATTAGTCGGATTCTGCTGTTTGGTGTTCAGAATTTGAACAACAGACTGAGAGAGTGGGGAGTGGGGTTAATACGAGGGAAGCATCAAGGTGGAGAGAAGTCATATTCGAGAATTTTAATAGAGGACATTTTTATGGATTCGCAAGAACTTTTATATTCTTGCTGAGTTGCTCGACCTATGTAAAGCTGTTATCACACCCATGATAAATATTGTTAAACATATTTGAAAGTTTGAATGCTATAAATACAGAAATCACACCTTTTACTGAACAAACCAGTGGCTAAACTATCATCTATGTAATTGTTTCCTGCCAACAGAATATGGTGCACAGATTAGTAGAGACAAGTCCGTTGTCACTTGACCCTTTCTCTACCCGCATTCTCCTGCAAATACAGCAAACCAGATTGAATCCTTCTCTTTGCCATCGGCTCATAGCTCTAATGGAAGGGATTCCACCTGCTGTATAATGTAGTCAAGGATGTGCAAGAGAACCAGAGTTCTCGTCTCAGTTTGGAGCCGCTAGAAGTCCTTTTGTGTAGTGTTGAGGGGAGAGAGGTCCGGTCTGTTGCATTAGGAGCAGAATTTTGGACTGATGAGTAAGAGGAAAAGGGAGAAATTTATGGGAAAGTGGGAGAAACTAGTTGCTTTGTGATTTGAGGAAGGGGAATTTCAATGGTTTCAACAGTTTAAACTACAGTCCATAATAATTCCAAGTTTGCATTGGCTGGGAGAGGAAGAAAGGTTTTAGGGTGAATCGGAGGCAGAGAGAAGAAGAAGTAGCTTTTTTGGAATCAGGAATTCTTTTTTTTAAATATAAATTTAGAGTACCCAATTATTTTTTTTCCAATTAAGGGGCAATTTAGCGTGGCAAATCCATCTTCCCTGCACTTCATTGTTGGGTTGTGGGGGTGAGACCCACGCATACATGGGGAGAATGTGCAAACTCCACACGGGCAATTACCCAGGGCTGGAATCGAACCTGGGACCTCGGCGGCGTGAGGCAGCAGTGCTAACCACTGTGCCACCGTGCCGTCCCTGGAATCAGGAATTCTGCATGAAATCTCTTCATGTCTTGCAGCAACTGCCGGGGGGGTGGGGGGGGGGGGGGGCACATACTCCTTTGAGTAAGAAATTAAGAGCAGCTTGTTTCTTCATTCAGTTAACTCATAGTTCATCTGTTTTTCAACTCTTACTTATTCACCTTTGTTCCACGTCCCTTAACCCCTTTCTTCCACCAACAGAAATATATATGTTCCAGTCATGAAAATTTAATTTGACCCAGCATTGACAGCCTTTTAGAGAAATGGGAAGATTTCCCTTGGTCTTTGTGTGAAAAATGCTTCTTAATTTCACTCCTAAGTGATCTAACTCTGTTTTTAAGATCATGTTTTCTTTGTTTGGATTCTGCCACCAAGAGGGAATAGTTCCTCCGTATCTAACACATTGAATTCTTTTATCATTTCAAACACTTCAAAATCACCCTTTTATCTTCCAAAGTCAAGGGAATACAAGTCAGGTTTATACAACCAGTCCTGATAATTTAAACTCAATCCCCAACACCCTTCGTATAAAGGCCAACATTTCATTTGTCACTTTGATCACTTTTTATCCCCTGCGCACCAGCTTTAGTAAATTGTGTTGATGGATACCTAATTCCCATTGCTCTTCCACACTCCTAGTCTCTTACCATTCAGAAACTATTTGTCTTTCACGGATACAAAGTGGATGGCCTCACATTTTACCTCGGTTAAGCAGAATATTTTTAAAATGGCTTGACATTTTTAAATGTTCATGTTCAGGGAGTCTTGAACCTGTGCAAGGAATGTAAAACGTTTGGCAAGCATTAGGAAGACAAAGGGCATGTTGGCTATCTTGCAAGGGACCAGAGTACAAGAACAAGGGAGACTTGCTTCAGTTGCTTTGATGAGGCCACACCTGAGGTAGAGTTTGGCCTCTATATTTCAGGAAGGATATACTTGCAGTGGGGGAGGTACAGCAAAGGTTCAGACAACCGGTTTCTGTATGAAAGGGTTGTCCAATGATGAGGGGCTGAGTCCATATTCTCTGTAGTCATTAAAACATTCAAGGACTTCCGGTGACGGCGGGCGGGAGGCAGCTGCACAATGGAGAGCTCCCGCTCGGGAACGGCATTTTCGGGGCTTTAAGCCCGGTCCCAGGGTCCACGGAGGCGGCAGAAGCAGGGAGAAGGCACTGAGGAGGCACTGTGAAGACACAGGAGGGAAAAATACCCAAAGAAAAATGTCGAGGGTGAGCAAAAAACGGCCGAAAAAAACCAGCTGGAGGTCCGTCGGAGAGTGGAAAGGTCACCGCGGGATCACCAGGAAAAATGGAGGCTGGAGCACCAGGGAAGGCCGCACTGCTTACGGCTGAAGAAGTAACCAAGGTGATGGCTGTGGAATTTGAAAAGCAGTTGGCGCAGATTGCGAAATGCATGGAGACGGTGAGGAAGGAGATGAGGGAGGTTTTGAGTGTGCTGGTGGAGGAGTCGGTTTCCCCGGTGAGGACGGAGGTGCAGTGGCGCAGTGGCGGAGGTGCGAGAGCAAGGGGAGGCGCTGAAGGAAGTGGAGGAGACGTTATTACAGCACGGTGATCAACTTACCTCGATGGGGAAAGAGATGCGGCAGGTGATGGATACTAACAAGGATCTGCGAGGAAAAATGGAAGACCTGGAAAATAGATCCAGGCGACAGAACTTGAGGATTGTGGGTCTGCCCGAAGGAGTTGAAGGACCAAAGCCGACTGAGTATTTTGCCGCAATGCTGGCAAAACTATTGGGGGAGGGGGCGGACCCCTCCCGATATGAACTGGATTGGGCTCATCGGTCGTGGAGGCCTGTACCAAAGGCGAGTGAGCCGCCAAGGGCAGTGACTCTGTGCTTCCGTAGGTACAGGGTGAAGGAGAAGTTCCTGAGCTGGGCCAAGCAGAAGCGGGTGGTTCAGTGGGCTGGAGCTGGTATAAGTGTATACCAGGACTTTACGGTGGAGCTGGCAAGGAGGCGGGCTGCCTTCAACCGGGTGAAGAGGGCACTGTACATTAGCAAGGTGCGGTGCGGCATTGTATATCCGGCGAAGCTGAGGGTGACTTACAAGCTCAGGGACTTTTATTTTGGAACGGCGGAAGCAACGGAGGAGTTTGCGAAAGCAGAAGGACTGTGGCAGAACTGACAAACTGAGGAATGGCCATGTGCCGGTGTAACCTCATGACTGTATTTTCTTCTTTTTTGTATCACGGGCGGTGTAGAGATTAAAGGAGCCAAGGTGGTATATATTTGGACAAGGGAAGGGACGGGACTTTCACTCGAAATGAGAGTTCTTTGGGGTGTAGGTGGATATGCGGGGTTTGTGTGCTAAAAGGGGATCTTTGGGCTTTCCTAGGGGCCGGGCAAGTGGGAAAGGGACCCGGGCGGGGGCCTCCACGCTGGCCTGTTTAAGCCGGCCAGTGAACGGGAGTGAGGTGGGGGGAGGGGCTGCGGCCATCGGAGCCTGGCAGAACAGGGTCTGAGTGGTCTAGCCGGGGTGGAAAGTTGGGGGGGAAGGAACTGAGGGTGGGGGAGGAGTTTTACAAGAGGCAGTGGACAGGAGGAGCTGGAGACCTGTGGGGGGGGGGGGGGGCTGTGTAAGATTAAGGGTGACTACGGGTAATCCCTGATTCCCTTTTGTCATTTGTTTATGTAAACATGCGGGTTGAGGTTTGGGGGTTGGTGGGTAGATGGAATCGTTATTATGGGGACTGACATATCTTGCTGATTATTGTTTATTGTTGATGGGTGTAAATGTGGGAGAAAATGTGAAAATGGAGGATAATTTTTAAAAAAAATTTTTTTAATAAAAAAAACATTCAAGATTATGAAGAGACTTGTCAGAGTAGAGAATAAGAGTATATTTCTCCTTGCTGGGAGAATCTAAACACGGGAACACATCGCAGGATAAGGGGTCAAACTTTTTGGACTAAGATAAGAGAAATAAATGTCTTCATTCAGACAGCTGTTTGGAATTGTCTACCATGGAGACCTATTATTGAGTATATTCAAGGCAATTGTTTGGTGTCTCAGTGAGTCGAGGACTGGGGGGACTGGTTGGGAAAGTAGAGTTAAGAGGCAGAAGATCCGCCTTCATCACATTGAATGGTGTAGCAGACTTGAAGATCTATGTGGTCTACTTCTTCTCCTGTTTTAAAAAAATGTTCTTTTGAACTACATGTACCATTTCCCCCCACTTATTTAATCTTTCTTACACACCTTTGTAACTTCCTGTTCCCATCCACGCAACTTACAATGCCTCCTAACCCTAACCCTAATGTCAACAATCGAAGGTTGTCATTTATCGGCAAACTTGGATAAACATTTTTTTCTCTCTTAATCCAAGTCATTAATGAATATGGTGCCAAGCTAAGGCATTTATACAGATCCTCAAGGAACAAAATTGTCACATCCCAAGAATCAGACAGTGAGCCCTTTATTCCCACTCTTTTTGTTTCCTACTTCACAACCAGGTTATTTCCAATTCTATGAACTCTCATATTTGCTAATACTTACTTGTGTGAAATATTGCCTAAAGCTTTCTGAATTTTCGCATGGGCAATATCCATAGACACACCCATATCCAACATCCCAGTGACTCCTTGAAAATTTGAACCAGATTAGTCAGAGGTGACACTATTCACAAATCTGTGCTGACTGTCTTGGATCTGATACCTGTCTAACTCTGTCACTCTGAATTCATATTACTCTTCCAATGATGGTTGGGAGAGAGTTGGGGATTGGGTTAAAAGAATTGCAAAAGCAACACCAATTCTCCATGTTTGTGACTGCTGTTATTTTTATGGTGGCGAGCTGCATGGCATGTCGGTGTCCTGCTCTCGAGAGCCAGGATGCTTCATTTTAATACCCAAATCAGGCCCCTCCAGTGCAGTTGGAACCCGAAGTTAAAATCAACAGCTCTGGGCTGGGTTTCCAATGGCTTGGGAAACTCAGCAGCTAAATGGCGAGGGAGCAGCTGATTGCTGATCCTACATGCTTTTTAGAGCATTCCTTTTTGGTCTAAGAGGAGCAGGAGTTCTTTCTGCAGACCCTCAATGAAATTTGGTGATCGTGGCCTCTCTTCACTGTTGTAATTGGCTGACCCTACCCTCACACCTGTGATCCTGAACCTACCCTCTGTAGTCGCCTAACTGCCCCTCTCTAAACCTGCAATCCATGGCCTCCACCCCGTGATTGTCTGAAACTCCCTACACCCACCATCCCAAGCTTTCTGCCCCATGATCGTTCTCTCCCTCTTGACTGTCAGTCTGACTCCCCCCACCTCCATGCCCTACAATATTTCTCTTGTTCCTGATTGGCCCATTCTCTCCCTCCCAGTTGCCGACTGATCACACCCTGTTCTTCCCCTTAATGTTCACTGATTTCCCTCTGAGAATGTTTCCAGGATACACTCTGGAAAATATGCTCCCTCTCCCTCAATATTAGCACCTTGGTCTCTGATTATAGATTCCAGTAAATATCTCACAATCAGTGTTCGACTGCTGGTTTGTAGTTAACTGGGTTCTCTCTTTATTCCCCTCTCTCTCTTAAGTGTAATTTGCCCCTTTCCAATCCAAAGTCACAATTTCTGAATCTAGTCAGCTTAAGAATTTGGATTTAATACCCTGGGATGGAACCAAAATTCATGGAGATTTGTATATTTTCTGTTGCCGAAAATCTGGGACAGAGAATAAATTCCTGCCGGCCTCAGGGATGTCGTCATCTCTACCATCTTCAAGAAAGGAGACAAAGTAGACTGTGGGAACTACCGAAGAATCTCCCTGCTCTTCACCACCAGGAAGATCATCGAATCCTCGCTGACGCCTTCTCTCAGTCGCTAAAGAAATCCTTCCAGAAAGCCAGTGTGGCTTCCAACCAAACCGTGGAGCAGTGGACATGATTTTAACTGCTCGGAAACTTCCAAGAGAAATGCCAACCACTCTACATGGCCTTCATTGATCTGACCAAGCCTTTTGACTCAGTCGGGAAGTGCAATGGAAGATCCTGTCAAAGGCCGTCTGTCCATGAGAAAAATATCAGCCATTATTGAATGGCGGAGCAGACTCGATGGGCCAAGTGGCCTAATGCTGCTCCTATGTCTTATGGTCCAGAGAAATTCTTCAACATCCTCTGACACCTCCACGACATGATACGTCATCGCGCCCACCCTTTTCTCCATTTTAATCGCCATCATCCTTCACCTTGTCAAGGGCAAGCTCCCCAGTGGAGTCAACATTGTCTACAGGATAGACAGAAAACGTTGCCTCCTCAGCCGGTTGAAATCGAAGAAGAAAACGACACTGACACCACTCGTGGGACTTCAATATGCAGATGACATTGCCACTTCCACTCTCTCAGAAGAGAATCTCTAAGCCATGTTTGACACCTTCACGGAAGCATTCCAAAGAATTGGTCTCAGCCTCAACCTAAAAAGACTCAGAGTCTTTTACCAACCCGTCCCAGGGCAAGATCCGGTCTCTCCCTCCATCAAGGTCAAGGGAGAAAACCTACCAAACGGGGGACATTTCCCATACCTGGGGAGACACCTCTCCACTAAGGCTGACATCGATATGGAGATCAAACATTGTGTCCAATCCACAAGCACCCCCTTTGGATGCCTAAGGACGAGAGTCTTTGACGACCGCGATGTCTGTGCTGATACCAAGATCCTTGTGGACAAGGTGGTCGTACTCCCAACTTTTCTATACTCTCAGAAATTTGGACTCCATGCAGACATCAGCTCAAGTCCCTGGAAAGATACCATCAAAGCTGACTGAGACAGATTCTTCACATCAGCAGGGACGACAGGCGTATTAACATCAGTATCGGGCTTATGCAGACCAGCATCGAGGCCATGATCACCTGAAACCAACTCCGCTGGGCCGGCCTAGTGCTCAGGATGCCAGACTCCTGACTGCTAAAGCAAATCTTTGCCCAGCTTAAGGAAGGCCTCCGAAACAGAGGAGGACAAAATAAATGCTTCAAAAACACCCCGAAGGCTTACCCCTAGAAATGTAATTTTAACGTCAATGCCTGGAAGACCTTTGCTCAGAAGAGACCTTCTTGGAGAAACCTCCTGATTGAAGGGACACAATTCTTCAAGGACACCCGACAGCAAGAGGAGGCCCGGAAAGGGAACATGAGAAAGGAATACCAGCGATCTAGAGTCCAAGGACTGATACCACCTCTCAGAAACACCTGCCAAATGTGGGGTCGAAGATGCAGCTCTCGGATTGGGCCTATCAGCAATGCAAGAACCCACAGAACCCATGACCAGTAACATGGAGTTTCTTAGATGGACAATCATACTCGTCAGCGAGTGATCACCGAAGAAGAAGAATATCCTGGGATGGATGCAAAATTTGTGGAGATTTGTAAATTTTCAGGCCCATTATTTCTCAGTTTTCATTTTTTAAACTACTATCAAATTTCCCCGGTTCCTCCTCTTGAATTATTTTTAGGTCCTATGAACCGTGAGTATTTTGTCCTCTTTTCCCATTAAGCCCGATACAAACTTCCCCCCAAAACCACGTGTTAGTAGTTACATGTTCGCCTCACATTTTCATCCCTTAAAGTTTGCTTCACTTAAATCTGAAATCTTTGTTTGTGACCCTCCCTCCTTCCCTGTGAAATTTGATATCAGGTTATTACTGACAAAATAATTTTGTAGCATTGACATAACACGGTCCATTTCAAATTCTAGATTAGTGATCTCAGTTGTTCATTGATTAATTTGTCTCCACTACCTTGACGGCAAGATTTAGATCTTTTTTCAGATATGGAGGCTGCACATGCCACCTTCTTTCCAGTCAGACAACAAGCTGAAGCTTCGGGTGAAGTTGCACCACTGTTGAGATTTTATTGGAGTCCAACGTATTACCAGATGAAGTTGATTTATTTGTGGTTGGCCTGTTTATGCTCAATTCGAAGGACAGATCTATGCTGAGCTATTAACACTTTGGAAAAGTTACTTTAGTGTTCTAGGAATGTAGATGAAGTTATTTGTAGAGTGAACAATGTTCAAATGTTCAAAAGTTAAGTGGGGTTACTGGATTATGGGGATAGGGTGGAGGTGTGGGCTTGAGTCGAGTGCTCTTTCCAAGGGCCGGTGCAGACTCAATGGGCTGAATGGCCTCCTTCTGCACTGTAAATTCTATGATTTTATGATATTTCATCAGGCGTAGGCACTATAGATCTAAACTGATGACTGCTGCTTTCCCACAGATTGTTTACAGGATTACAAAGGATGTACAGCTCAGAATCAGGCCATTCGCCCCAACCAGCCCATGCTGGCATTCATGCTCCACTCCAACCTTTTTCGATCTTTTCTCATCTAAATCTCTTAGCTATAATTGCTCATCTCTGGCAACAGCCTGGTGAATTATTATCACTAAAACAGAATTATATGTTCATTATCACACTGCTATTTGTGGGGCTGTGTTGCACACAAATCTTTTCTGGGTGACGACATTCACCACATTTTTAACGGATTTCATTGGCTATCAAGTGCTTTGGAATGTTCTGAGGTTGTGAAAGGCTGTATATAACTATAAGCCTATTTTTCTTACTTCTCTACTCCTGGGCCCTGCAATTGTCATGGTAAAGCAGCAAAATAAAAAGGTTTGTACATATCACCATTGACTTGTTTTGTTATGATCCCAGCTGGTGCTAAAACTGGATGGTAAGATTCCAGAATGGAACACTGGCTCAAAAGACCGGAACTTTTATTTATTTTTATAAATTCTGGAGGAACAGAGTCACTGGACCGGTAGCTAGTTTCCCCAACAAGAAAGAAAAAACATATTAAATAAGAAGAAATTGAGGGCGACACAGTGGCACAGTGGTTAGCACTGCTGCATCGCAGTGCCGAGGACGCGGGTACGATCATGGCTGCAGGTCACTGTCCGTGTGCCGTTTACACATTCTCCGCCTGTCTGCATGGCTCTCACCCCCACAACCCAAAAGATGTGCAGGATAGGTAGATTGGCCACACTAAATTGCCCCCTAATTGAAAATGTAAAAACAAAAAATTAATATGAAAAAATTGGATTATAATACAATGTTCTTTTACTTTCTCCTCCCCTTATCTTAACAAATACACACAGATTTTAAGATTAACATGGATTACACAATACATTGTTGCCTACAATGGTCTCATTAACACACAAAGCCCCCTTTAAGCACACAAGATGACAGTGGTCAAGTGCACTCTCCACTCTGAATTCCAAGTGAATGTCTCTGGTTGTTTCCTCAGAATCCCCCAGATGATTGTCACGTAAGAGTTTCCAAACTCCACTCCAAAAAAAAACAGACTTTAAAAGCTGCCATAATAATGCTTTCTCTTAGCAGTTTGCATTCCAAACTCCAGTCCAGGTTTTCCAAATTACACTTTTAAACAAAGCTTCCTCTCCATTTTTAACAGCGAATCCAGTCCATGATTTTACACCAACCCCTTTATCATAAAATTTTCATAGAATTTACAGTGCAGAAGGAGGCCATTCGGCCCATCGAGACTGCACCGGCTCTTGGAAAGAGCACCCTATCCAAGATCAACACCTCCATCCTATCCCCATAACCCAGTAACCCCACCCAACACTAAGGGCAATTTTGGACACTAAGGGCAATTTATCATGGCCAATCCACCTAACCTGCACATCTTTAGACTGTGGGAGGAAACCGGAGCACCCGGAGGAAACCCACGCACACACGGGGAGGATGTGCAGACTCCGCACAGGTAGTGACCCATGTCGGAATCAAACCTGGGACCCTGGAGCTGTGAAGCAATTGTGCTATCCACAATGATACTGTGCTGCACTTAGGATTTCTTAGTCCTGACTGCTGTGCAAACTGTTCATAATTGCTTTAACTCTCAATTACCAGACTCAATTAAAATAGCATCAAACATTTAATTTACCTTTGAAGTCTGCTGTCCCACTTTAAATCTGGTCACTGCAATTGTCTCTCTATTTCAGAATCCTCTGTTTACTCTTTCTTGAGTTGTTCTGATAAATACCCTGGTCTCTTTTCTCTTAACTCCAGTCATCTTAAATAATTATTTCTGTCCCAATTCCCTGGTCTGTAACTTGTACTTGAGAACGCCTGTCTCTTGGCAGCTCCTGTCTTGTCCAATCTTAATTCTGACAGAGTTGAGAGAATTCATTCCCTGAGGTGTTGTCTCCAACTGCAATCAAAGTAGCTAAACTAAAACTTAAAAGCTGCCTTACCTTCCAAAGCCCCAGTTGATAAGCAACCATGACTGTTTTATTTATTCTTCGTGCCGTAGCCCTCTCTAAGCACAATAGAAACACAGTTGGAACTTAACCAACCCCACCACATACAAACACGTGTGTCCAGCATGAATCTAACTGTAGGTTTTATCCTTCCAGGCACAGAATCATAGAATCATAGAATTTACAGTGCAGAAGGAGGCCATTCAGCCCATTGAGTCTGCACTTGCCTTTGGAAAGAGCACCCCACTTAAACCCACACTTCCAACCTATCCCTGAACCTTTTTTGGACACTAAGGCAATTTAGCATAGCCAATCCACCTAACCTGCACATCTTTGGACTGTGGGAGGAAACCGGAGCACCCGGAGGAAACCCACGCACACACGGGGAGGATGTGCAGACTCCGCACAGACAGTGACCCGAGCCGGCAATCAAACCTGGGACCTTGGAGCTGTGAAGCAACTGTGCTAACCACTATGCTACCGTGCTGCAACAGAAACAATAAATTTAATTAAACCCATTTAAAAATATACTTTATTACTAATGTTTACCAACAGATATAAATCCCTTAAAACTACCGATATTTTCCTAACAGTTTGTTCTGTTCTTCTTTCACTCATCAATTATCATGCTGATTTCTCAATCACCAAGTAACGCTTAAGTAGCATGCTGTCTGCCGTGCTGCGCATTTCTAGCTTTTCTGTTTTTAGTTTTATGTTTGCAGCATTCTGATGATGCCAATAAAGATAACCTACTAAATTAAAAATTATTCCTTAGAAGAGAGAAATTAGTCTTTAACTGATAGAACATTGGAAATGTCTCAACAGAGAGAATTAAAATTGATGGAAAAGTGGGTTATGCATTCTGGAGCTGGAACTTGGTTTTAATTTGATTATCTTTTTTGTATCAGCTGTGACATTATTTTGCATTAATGATAGTGTACATGGAGTGTGGCTAACTATTGGCAAAAGGTGAAAAGAAAGACAAATTTGTACTTAGTGCCTTTCTCGACTACATGTTGTCTCAAAGCATTTTAAGCCAGTAAAGTACTAATGAAGTGTAGTCACTGCTGTAACGTCGGAAACGTGGCAGGTAATTTGTGCTCAACAAGTTCCCACGAACTGCAAACCCTCCCCGATTCGAAAATCATGCTGCAGCAACTTTTATGCCGTCTGAGAAAATCAATGGGCTTCAGTTTAATCATTCATTAAAAAGTTAGCAGCTCTGACATTGCAGGAGATCCTCAGTACTGCACTGGACTGTCAACTTTGGCTTTGGTGCTCAAGTGCTGAAGCAGAAGTTGAAGCCCCCAACTTCTGTCCCAGCAAGGAGAGTGCTTCCAACTGACCAATGATGAATGAGCAGGATCAACCTTGGGGAAAATGAGCCCTAGATGAACTTGTATATCCGCACCCTTTACTGAAGTTTATAAATGTTGGAATAGTATTAGCAAAAGATTCAAAAGTAATCTCAAAAGCCTTTAATTAGTTACGTGGAGGTGGTGGCGTAGTGGTATTGTTACTGGCCTAGTTATCCAGACCAGGGTTTGAGTCCCAGATGGTTTGAATCCGCAGATGATGGAATTTGAATTCATTAAAATAACCTATAGTTAAGAGTCTAATGCTGACCTTGAAACCAATGTCGACTGTCGTAAAAACCTATCTCATTCACTAATGCCCTTTAGGGAAGGAAATCTGCCGTCCTTACCTTGCCTGGCTCCAGATGTCACTCCCCACTCCACAGCAATGTGGTTAACTCTTAAATGTCCTCTGAAGTGGCCCAGTAAGAAACTCAGTGCTGAGCTCCCACATCGCACACGAGGAGCATGACACGGGTCTGAGATCTCCTGCCATGTCTTAAACCTTCGGTTAACTTCAACAATTACAATTTTCCAAAAAAAAAAAATTAAATAAATAAATAAACAACGAAGAAAAACATATATCAGTATACCAATGAAAAGAAAACAGAAACACTACTTACCAGTCACTGACCTCGAGCCTTCCTCTTGATGTTCACAGCGGTTGTTTTTTTTGGTTAGAGGAGGGGGTAGGGAGGGAAGCACTGAAGAAGTCTTTCGGGTTTAAGTGTCACTTGACAACAGCTCCTCCACAAACTACCTTCAAATTAGGGTGACCACGATGGAGGTATGCAAATTTCCCTTGCAACACCAATCAGCAGCTCCGCTCTACTGCCCTCTGCTGGATGCTTGTCTTCACTCGAACAGCTAGGGAGCTAGGGTCTCTAGCGCAGGTACACCTTCAATTTAGGGTGACCACGACGGAGGTATGCAAATTTCCCTTGCAACACCAATCAGCAGCTCCGCTCTACTGTCCTCTGTTAACTGAGCTTTTTGCTTTCTGTTCGGCACCCCTGACATCATAGTATTCTCATTTGGGCAAGGCCACCCCACCACCCCAGACAAAAAGCATTCTGGGTGGTTACCCATGTCGCCTATTCATAAAGCGGATTATAATGAGGCAGCGCTTACGAAAATTAGACAATTGATGCGGTTATTTTAAATGGTGCAATTCAAAAAGTTTCATGTTAAAATGGATGTATTTGCATAATGTCTTAATTGATCAGAATGTCTGACAGTGGCTAGTTGGACATAGAATCACATATACGCTATCATTTGTTGCAAGATTTTTCATTAAACTGAATATAATCTACCAGCTAAACTTGAGGAATTTTGACTTAATGCTTGCTCAATAATTTTAAAGAAAGGAGAATTCAAGCCCTATCATGCATCCATACTTGCATATCTATCAAAATGGTGTTGCAGAGACATTGGGCAGGATTCTCTGGCCTCCCAGCCACCTTTTTATCGTCGGCGGGAAGCGGATTGCTGTTCGCAGGCGGTGGAATTCTCTGTTCCCATTGCTGTCAATGGGAATTCCCATTTAAGTCACCCCACGCCAGCGAGAAGCATGCAGGCGGCGGTGCACTGCTAGAGGGATCAGAGAATTCCGGCCATTATAAAATAACTGAAAAATATCCATGTAAACTGTCTAAGAACCTCACCTGTATCTCTTCACTGCGGAATGGTATGCTGAACCATAGAACTCACAAAGACCCATCAATCCCTGAATTGCTTAATCTTGACCAAGACTGCATTTGGGAGTGCTGCAGTTATCTTCAGTGCACATGACAATGAAACTTGAAATATCAACCAGAATTATTATTCTTACTTAACAAACAATGATGCTCGCTGTGAGATCTGTGTGCGTAAACATTAGGAAAGATGGGAGTTAAGTTGAGGATGACCTGTGATGCCCTCCACAGTGCTCATTTCCAAGTCTACAGAAAGAATGGCATTTGGAGAGGTGTTCCTCTGGAATTGTAGTTCAGCATAAATTGATAGCATTAGTTTTTTTTTGAACGCATTTTATTCAAACTTGTATCAATGTAGGTTACAGCAAATAAACACCCCGGGAAACATTCTTCCCAACAATCAACTAGATAGTTTGTATAGATTTTTCTCCTTTTTCACCCCCCCCCCCCCAATCCCCATCTCCTACCCCCCCCCTCCACCCCCTGCGACGAACAGCTGCTCAAACACGCTCACAAACACCCCCCACCTTTTCTCAAACTCCCCTGCTGAGCCCCTTAACTCATACTTTATCTTCTCGAACCGCAGGAAGTCATACAGGTCACCCAACCATGCTGCTATCCCCGTGGCGATGTCGACCGCAACTCCAGCAAAATTCGTCGCCATTGGCCTTCCTCCTCTCCATGAGCTCTGGCATCGCTGAAACCTCAAATATCGCCACCAAAGGGTCCGGGTCCACTCCCTCCTCCACTATCCTGGCTAAGACCGCGAACACTCCTGCCCAGAATCTTCCCTTTTTTTCGCAACCCCAAAATATGTGCGCATGATTCGCTGGCCCCCCCCCACACCTCTCAGACTCATCTGCTACCCCCTGAAAGAACCCACTCATTCTCAACCGAGTCATATGCACCCTGTGCACCACCTTAAACTGTATCAGGCTCATCCTTGCACAAGAGGAGGTCCCATTTACCCTTCGCAGTGCCTCACTCCATACTCCCCAATTGATCTCCATTCCCAACTCCGCTTCCCATTTCTCCTTGATCTTCACCACCCGCTCGCCTCCCTGCTCCCCCAGCCACTTATATATATGCCCAATTATTCCCTCCCCTTCCACATCCGTAAGCAGCAGTCGCTCCAGCAGGGTGTATCCCGGCAATCGAGGGAACCCCTTCCAGACCTTTTGTGCAAAGTCCCTAACCTGTAGATACCTGAACTCATTACCCCTCGGCAGCTCCACCCTCTCCCTTAGCTCCTCTAGACTGGCGCACCCTTCCTCCAAATACAGATCCCTCACCTTGACCAGCCCCACTTCCCTCCACCTCCTGTATACACTATCCATCCCCCCCGGCTCAAACCCATGATTCTCGCACAGCGGCGTTAGCACCGACATCCCTTCCACCCTAAAATGCCTCCTCAGCTGATTCCATAACTTCACCGTGGACTGCACCACTGGGCTCCCTGAATATCTACTCAGAGCCATTGGCAATGCTGCCGTCACCATAGCCCTCAAACTAGACTCCTTACAAGATGCCTCCTCCATCCTAACCCACTCTACCCCTTCTCCTTCCTACCACTGCCGCACCTTGTCCACATTCGCCACCCAATAATAATGAAGCAAGTTTGGCAATGCCAACCCCCCCTGCTGCCTCTGCCTCTGTAGTAGGGTCCTCCCCACCCCTCGGCACCTTCCCCGCCCATACAAAGCCAGAGATGATTGTGTCCACTTTCCGAAAAAAGGCCTTTGGTATAAAGATCGGGAGAGCCTGAAAGATAAACAAGAACCTCAGCTAAATATTAATTTTCACCACTTGGACCCTCCCCGCCAACGTTAGGTGCAGTGTATCCCACCTCTTAAGATCCTCCCTGGCCTCCCCCACCTGCTTTGCTAAGTTCCACTTATGGAGCCCCATCCATTCCCTCGCTACCTGAATCCCCAAGTACCTAAACCTATCCCTCGCTACTCGCATCCCCCCTAAATTAGCCCGCTGTGCCAGCTCATTCACCGGGAATACCTCGCTTTTAATTGATAGCATTAGTAAAGGAGCAAAGAAAAAGGGAGAAAAAAAACTGTCCACCAACAGGATGATGTGATGCAACGCAAGTCATCAGACATTCAAAAGTGTACAAATTTCATATGTACACTTTGACATCAATGCGGGTGTAATACAGGCGTCCACAGGCGGCTGGCTTGACTGTTTCCCCATGTGGCTGGAGGAGTATCAGCTCCCCCGCTAACTACAGGGCTGTTACCATGTTGTATATAAGATCAGCCAGATAGGGACCGACCAACAGAGAGAGAGAGGACCCGGTAAGGTCTGACTGGGTCCCTTTGTACATAATACGTGTTATAAATAAACATCTTCTTAATGTTAATCGTCTGGCTCCTTTTCACCTTTATTAAAGCAGGGAAGCAAAACATCATTATTTTTGCATTGAAAATGTGATAAATAACAATCCTGAAATGTACACATTGAACATTTGCCGGAAATAAAAGAACCCTACACTTCACTTATGAACAACTCACCTCGAGTCATCATTTTTGTGACATAGAGATATTATGTTTTGCTTTCTCAAATTTAACTCCAATCACAGTGCCAGTCGATCTCCCAGTTACGTGCGGAATGAAGTATCAAGGAGTGAAGCTGTCAGCCAGAAAATAGAGCAGTCAGTTCAAAGGGAGTTGGTGGGAGAAAGGAGCAGGTAATTAGGCACAGATTAAAGCAGGGATGAAAATATGTTTTTCTTGTTATTTGGCAACAAGTAATAGCAAAATTTGGAGCTTGAAATGGGCAGAAATGTACTTGGAGTGAAGGATCAGGATGGAGGCTTGTGAGAGTGGCTTACTTCACTGCATATTGTTCTGTGGATTGGTAGGACATGTCTGCATTCACAATTCCCTACACAGTAAATTCCCAATCGATCTTCACATTTGATATGTGTCATTTATTTGTGGAGCAGATCAGGAACTGTTTTCTTGCAGTGAAGTTCAACTGCATTGAGGAATTGCATCTGCGTGCTGCTACACTGCAGCACTAAGAGAGAGTTTGAGAGCAGTTCACATCTTGTCTTACTTGTAAAGTGTGGTCAAATGTGCAATACCAGATTCTGGGAGAACAATAATCAAATCAAGAATCAGCAAAGTGTGTGGTTAGGGAAGACGTATTTACTTGGACATTATTTTATCTGTGATACAGCATTGAGTAAGCATACCAATGATGGAAAAACATTGAGATCATTTGTCAATTATTGTTTACTGTCCACTATTCAGGACATCAGACTCTTCTCTATAGATTGTTGCATTAAGTTATTCTTTACGCAATATCTTGGGCAGGATTCGCCGTTGCCGGGCGCCAAAATCGTAATCAACGATTGGGCGGAGAATTGATTCCGATTCCGGTTTGACGCTGGTTTGCGATTCTCCCTCCAAACTGGCGCCATTGTCACACGTGCCGTGCGCAGTCGCAATACTGTTGGTGCCTCATTGACCGGCCCACCCGCAATGCTCCACCCACGATGGACCGAGTTCTCGATGGCGCGGATCACGTATGGCCTGAGCCTGCATGCTGGCTACGGACTGTGTATAGCGCCGGCACACTCGGCCGGGATCCATACCGCTGGCCGGAGGGGCGTCTGCTAGGGCTGGAAGCACTGGTGGGTGTTGGCCAGGGGTTGGACTGTGGGATCGCGTTCGGTGGGTTAAGTATACCCGCACGGCCGCCGCCATGTTGTATGGCGTGACCGGTGCAGGTTGTCAGCATGCGCGGCCCGGAACCTGGCCATTCTCTGGCCGTTCTCAACGTGATCTGCGGATGTTTTACTTGGCGTCGGTGCTAGCCCCTCACCGGTACTGGAATTGTTGAGGGGTTCATGCCGATTCTTTTGACGTGAACCTCCCGCGGATTCTCCGTTCGAGCCGGCACTTAACAGCAGGAACAGAGAATCCAGCCACTTATCTTTTAACTTCAATCAAATTTTTAAAATTCCATATATAAATTGTATGGATAGATTGGAGAAGCTGGAGCTGTTCATGGAGAAGGAAAGGTTGATAGAAGATTTGATAAAGGTGATCACAATTGTGAGGGCTGATGAGATAAATGTTTTTAGAGAGAGAGGGTGCTGGAAGGGCACCAAAGGATACTAATTAAAGATGATGTGAGAAAAGAACCAATGGCAACTTGCGGAAAAACATTTTGATGCAATGAGTGGATCGAACCTGGACTGCACTGCTTGAGGGGGTGGTGCAGGCTGGAATGTGCTGCATGATGGGGTGGTGCAGGCTGGAATGTGCTGCATGATGGGGAGGTGCAGGCTGGAATGCGCTGCATGAGGGGATGGTGGTGGCTGGAATGTGCTGCATGATGGGGTGGTGCAGGCTGGAATGTGCTGCATGATGGGGTGGTGCAGGCTGGAATGTGCTGCATGAGGGGGTGGTGCAGGCTGGAATGTGCTGCATGAGGGGGTGGTGCAGGCTGGAATGTGCTGCATGATGGGGTGGTGCAGGCTGGAATGTGCTGCATGAGGGGGTGGTGCAGGCTGGAATGTGCTGCATGATGGGGTGGTGCAGGCTGGAATGTGCTGCATGAGGGGGTGGTGCAGGCTGGAATGTGCTGCATGATGGGGTGGTGCAGGCTGGAATGTGCTGCATGAGGGGGTGGTGCAGGCTGGAATGTGCTGCATGATGGGGAGGTGCAGGCTGGAATGTGCTGCATGAGGGGGTGGTGCAGGCTGGAATGTGCTGCATGAGGGGGTGGTGCAGGCTGGAATGTGCTGCATGATGGGGTGGTGCAGGCTGGAATGTGCTGCATGAGGGGGTGGTGCAGGCTGGAATGTGCTGCATGATGGGGTAGTGCAGGCTGGAATGTGCTGCATGAGGGGGTGGTACAGGCTGGAATGTGCTGCATGCGGGGGTGGTACAGGCTGGAGCTGCATGATGGGGTGGTGCAGGCTGGAATGTGCTGCATGAGGGGGTGGTGCAGGCTGGAATGTGCTGCATGAAGGGGTGATGCAGGCTGGAATGTGCTGCATGAGGATGGTGCAGGCTGGAATGTGCTGCATGCGGGGGTGGTGCAGGCTGGAATGTGCTGCATGAGGGGGTGGTGCAGGCTGGAATGTGCTGCATGCGGGGGTGGTGCAGGCTGGAATGAGCTGCATGATGGCGTGGTGCAGGCTGGAATGTGCTGCATGAGGTGGTGGTGGTGGCTGGAATGTGCTGCATGAAGGGGTGGTGCAGGCTGGAATGTGCTGCATGATGGCGTGGTGCAGGCTGGAATGTGCTGCATGAAGGGGTGGTGCAGGCTGGAATGTGCTGCATGATGGGGAGGTGCAGGCTGGAATGTGCTGCATGAAGGGGTGGTGCAGGCTGGAATGTGCTGCATGCGGGGGTGGTGCAGGCTGGAATGTGCTGCATGCGGGGGTGGTGCAGGCTGGAATGAGCTGCATGATGGCGTGGTGCAGGCTGGAATGTGCTGCATGAGGGGGTGGTGCAGGCTGGAATGAGCTGCATGATGGCGTGGTGCAGGCTGGAATGAGCTGCATGATGGTGTGGTGCAGGCTGGAATGTGCTGCATGAGGTGGTGGTGGTGGCTGGAATGAGCTGCATGATGGCGTGGTGCAGGCTGGAATGTGCTGCATGAGGTGGTGGTGGAGGCTGGAATGTGCTGCATGAGGTGGTGGTGGAGGCTGGAATGTGCTGCATGATGGGGTGGTACAGGCTGGAATGTGCTGTAAGAGGGGGTGGTGCAGGCTGGAATGTGCTGCATGAAGGGGTGGTGCAGGCTGGAATGTGCTGCATGCGGGGGTGGTGCAGGCTGGAATGTGCTGCATGAGGGGGTGGTGCAGGCTGGAATGTGCTGCATGAGGGGGTGGTGCAGGCTGGAATGCGCTGCATGAGGGGATGGTGGTGGCTGGAATGTGCTGCATGATGGGGTGGTGCAGGCTGGAATGTGCTGCATGATGGGGTGGTGCAGGCTGGAATGTGCTGCATGAGGGGGTGGTGCAGGCTGGAATGTGCTGCATGAGGGGGTGGTGCAGGCTGGAATGTGCTGCATGATGGGGTGGTGCAGGCTGGAATGTGCTGCATGAGGGGGTGGTGCAGGCTGGAATGTGCTGCATGAGGGGGTGGTGCAAGCTGGAATGTGCTGCATGAGGGGGTGGTGCAGGCTGGAATATGCTGCATGATGGGGTGGTGCAGGCTGGAATGTGCTGCATGAGGGGGTGGTGCAGGCTGGAATGTGCTGCATGATGGGGTAGTGCAGGCTGGAATGTGCTGCATGAGGGGGTGGTACAGGCTGGAATGTGCTGCATGCGGGGGTGGTACAGGCTGGAGCTGCATGATGGGGTGGTGCAGGCTGGAATGTGCTGCATGAGGGGGTGGTGCAGGCTGGAATGTGCTGCATGAAGGGGTGGTGCAGGCTGGAATGTGCTGCATGATGGGGTGGTGCAGGCTGGAATGTGCTGCATGAGGATGGTGCAGGCTGGAATGTGCTGCATGCGGGGGTGGTGCAGGCTGGAATGTGCTGCATGAGGGGGTGGTGCAGGCTGGAATGTGCTGCATGCGGGGGTGGTGCAGGCTGGAATGAGCTGCATGATGGCGTGGTGCAGGCTGGAATGTGCTGCATGAGGTGGTGGTGGTGGCTGGAATGTGCTGCATGAAGGGGTGGTGCAGGCTGGAATGTGCTGCATGCGGGGGTGGTGCAGGCTGGAATGAGCTGCATGATGGCGTGGTGCAGGCTGGAATGAGCTGCATGATGGCGTGGTGCAGGCTGGAATGTGCTGCATGAAGGGGTGGTGCAGGCTGGAATGTGCTGCATGATGGGGAGGTGCAGGCTGGAATGTGCTGCATGAAGGGGTGGTGCAGGCTGGAATGTGCTGCATGCGGGGGTGGTGCAGGCTGGAATGTGCTGCATGCGGGGGTGGTGCAGGCTGGAATGAGCTGCATGATGGCGTGGTGCAGGCTGGAATGTGCTGCATGAGGGGGTGGTGCAGGCTGGAATGAGCTGCATGATGGCGTGGTGCAGGCTGGAATGAGCTGCATGATGGCGTGGTGCAGGCTGGAATGTGCTGCATGAGGTGGTGGTGGTGGCTGGAATGTGCTGCATGATGGAGTGGTGGAGGCTGGAATGTGCTGCATGCGGGGGTGGTGCAGGCTGGAATGTGCTGCATGATGGAGTGGTGGAGGCTGGAATGTGCTGCATGATGGAGTGGTGCAGGCTGGAATGTGCTGCATGAGGTGGTGGTGGAGGCTGGAATGTGCTGCATGAGGTGGTGGTGGAGGCTGGAATGTGCTGCATGATGGGGAGGTGCAGGCTGGAATGTGCTGCATGAGGTGGTGGTGCAGGCTGGAATGTGCTGCTTGATGGGGAGGTGCAGGCTGGAATGAGCTGCATGATGGCGTGGTGCAGGCTGGAATGTGCTGCATGAGGTGGTGGTGGTGGCTGGAATGTGCTGCATGATGGAGTGGTGGAGGCTGGAATGTGCTGCATGATGGAGTGGTGGAAGCTGGAATGTGCTGCATGATGGGGTGGTGCAGGCTGGAATGTGCTGCATGATGGAGTGGTGGAGGCTGGAATGTGCTGCATGAGGGGGTGGTGCAGGCTGGAATGTGCTGCATGATGGAGTGGTGGAGGCTGGAATGTGCTGCATGCCGGGGTGGTGGTGGCTGGAATGTGCTGCATGATGGAGTGGTGGAGGCTGGGTCTATTGTGACTTTCAAAAGAGAATTGGATAAGCAGACGAAGGGAGAGCAACCGGCCCGTTGATCTAGGGGTAAGATTCTCGCTTCGGGGGTTGTGCTCCACGAATTTGTGAGAGGTCCTGGGTTCAAATCACGGACGAGCCCTTTGATGTTGTTTCTTGTGGGCGGCATGGTAGCACATTGGTTAGTACTGTTGCTTCACAGCACCAGGATCTCGGCTTGGGTCACTGTCTGTGCGGAGTGTATGTTCTCCCCGTGTCTGCGTGGGTTTCCTCCGGGTGGCTCCGGTTTCCTCCCACAAGTCCCGAAAGACGTGCAGGTTAGGTGAATTGGACATTCTGAATTCTCCCTCTGTGTACCCGAACAGGTGCCGGAATGTGGCAACTAGGGGATTTTCACAGTAACTTCATTGCAGTGTTAATGTAAGCCTACTTGTGACAATAAAGATTATTAAAAATTAAATTAAGGGCTACGTGGAAAGGACAGGGAAATGAAACCAGCTGATTTACCCATGCAGAGAGCTAGCATGGACATAACAGGATGAATAGACTCCTGTGCTGTAAACATTCTGTGACCCTAAGTAAAAATCTGCCTACACTTTTATTTTTTATTCCTAAACATGACTTCGATGCAAATGGGAACCATAACTATTCATCTCCTTGCACAGTTTTGACCGCAATAATCTCTTAACTGGTTATCTCATGTAACACTCGGCATTCATTTGGTTCTGTCTCTTGGAACCTCAGCCATCAGTCATACATCATTGGCCTTTTGTAGTCATGGGACCTATTTTCACAGCAGCTGCTAATATGATTTTATGATGAATTTGCAGCTGTTCTGCATTAAAATGTACTTGGTAAACTCTCTGGGGTTCATTTTAAACTCCACCTCTAGTAGAAAGTACAAATAACTTTATACTGCTGATTTTAATGCAGTTACATTTTAAACAGCCCACTCGCAGCCTCTCTTTTCACTTTGGGCTGCGGTTTACTCGAGTGTCTGCTTTTTGGCTCAGAGTACATTGTAAATAAGAGTTCAAAATCAAATATTGTTCAGGTCAGGCCAACCTGAACCAAATTTCTGGGAGCAGTGTTGGAGTTGATAAGGCTTTACAAAATAAATTACACAATATCTAAATGAATAAAAGCAAATTACTGCGGATACTGGAATCTGAAACCAAAGAGAAAATGCTGGAAAATCTCAGCAGGCCTGGCGGCATCTGTAGGGAGAGAAAAGAGCCAACCTTTCGAGTCCCGATAGATGCATTTAAAAATGGTGCCCCAATCCGTAAGTGCTCTTCCTGCACTGGTGAGCTGAGCTCGTCAGTGCAGGAAATGATGTAAGTGCAGCCTCAACGGGGCGTTCCCCGCTGAGGCCAAAAGAAGCAGCAAAGTGCTGTTGTATAGCGCTGCAACCGTGAGAATATCCCACTAAACGCGCCCAAAAGTAGACTCTGATTTCTTCTCGTTAAATTGAGCCCTATGTCTTGTAATGGGTAATGAAATATCAGGTAATGTGAGCAGACCCAGTCTAGGTTTTTGGCAAGCTAAGGGGGTCAGAGATGTTCTCCCCCAAACCCCACCCTGTTGGATTTATATTTGCTTGCCTTTCCCCGGGAATTACATGTTGTGGAAGGGGATGAGGAGGCCTAATTATGACACTTAATGCATCATGATTGCGACGGGCAGTCTGAATAGAATTAAATGTTTTTCTCCAGGTTATGATTTTTGTACATTTGTATGTACGTTTGAATTCCAGAGTATTGGGCCATAGTGGGATGAAGAGAGATGGGAGGGATTTATAAGAAGCTGCAGTCGGACATTCAGAGAATCAAGTAAAGGGCAGTAGCAGGACTCGAGGAGGTTACAAAGAGAGGGGGAGAGAGGCTGCAAAGAGGTTTATAAAAGCAGATGAAAATTCTGAATTTGAGATTTTGAAGGGCTAATGTAAGGCAGCAAGCACGGTGGTGATTGGTGAGTGGAATAAAATACAGGCAGCAGAGTTCAGATCATTGGCAGCTGGCCAATGGGGTTTCCCATTGTGGGCACCCCTACGCTGTCGGGAAATCCGCGAGTGTGAGTGCGCTGTCGGCAAAATGGAGGATCCCGCCGACAGAGAATCCAGCCCAATGGCTTTCATCTTCCCAGTGTTTAATTGGAAGCAATTGCAGTTCATTCAAGACGGTTGTTGGACAAACAGTCTGATAATACATTGTGCATAGATTGAGAAGAGAAAGAGGTAGAGTTGGGAGTCGTCAACATTAGTTTGAAAGTGGACTCCATGACAGTGGATGATATTGCCAAGTAACAGCACAAATATGAAGAGGAGTAGCGATAGATCACTATGAGACTCTGAGATATCTATGTAGGGATGGCACAGTAAGAAGTCCTTACAACGCCAGGTTAAAGTCCAACAGGTTTGTTTCGAATCACTAGCATTCGGAGCACAGCTCCTTCAGGTGAATGAAGAGGTGGGTTCCAAAAACACATGTACAGACAAAGTCAATGATGCAAGACGATACTATGAATGCGAGTCATTGCAGGGAATTAAGTCTTTACAGCTCCAGACAGAGCGACTGGAGGGAGGGATAATCACAGGTTAAAGAGGCTTGAGACAATTCACACCTCTTTAACCTGTGACTATCCCCCTCTCCAGTTTTACCTCGTATTTCCTATTAAAATATTGTTTATGATTCTTAACACCCGTTGGTTCAATATTCTTGACAGAATAATCAGCTGCAAGATCTGTTATATCTTCGTATAAATAATGCAGTATCCACCCTATGTACGAAAGGTCTGTCTGTATTTTGACCAATTATTTTATTCTCACATTAAAGGCAAGTGAAAATGATAAAGCTTTGCAAGAATTATTTTTTATGGAGTGTGAGCATTCTATTTAGATTAGTTGAGCCATAAGGTATATTTGTCGGATTTATGGTGCAGACTTAAAATATAACCCTGTGTTATGATGTGTAATGTTGTTTGAGCTACTGCATTTTCAAAAAGGATCTGGCATTATGACTGATCTTGCTTCTGAAGCTTAGTTTGTTTCCAGGTTGTTTTGCTATGAGAGATGAGAGAAGAAGGAAGGGATTAAAAGACAAAAGAATGTTGAAACAAGGCTAATGGAGAATGAGAAAAGGTCATAAATCTTTAACACTGCACCAAATTTTACTCTCATAGAGTACAGTGTTCATCTACTAACATGTTAATTATTTCTCATGGGTTGCTAATCCAACAGCTCAATATTTCCTCCCTCCACAAAACAAGGAGCAATCATGACTTATTATTTCTGCTAAACTGCATGTATTGTTGCCTTCCCTTTTCATAATCTCTGTCTTGATTTAGTAACCTTTTAAGGTACTGAAATCCTTACACTGAGCACAATTGCATATATATGACCATTAAACGCCAAAGGAGGTGTTTAATTGCATGAAGCACTTTGCAGTGTTTCACTGATGGTGATGAGGCACATTTAAATGCAAGTATTTATTTTCTGAGTTTTAGATTAGATGTTTTATGCAGTTAATTTATGATGCCTTCTCTGAATGGGCAAATTGCTTGCAAGTCAAACTTGAATTCACAGGCAATAACTTCTTCATTGCTCAGTAGTGACTTAATGTGCCATCTGTTCCATTTTGTCATATTCCTTAGTGAGTTCTCAACAGAAACTTTTGCATGTTATATATAATGCTGTACTTATAAGTCACATTATTTTTCTGCGTTGACTTTGGGCTGCTGTTTCCCATGATATTTGCTATAATGTTGATTTTTACTATGTATTCTTGTTTTTAGAATACTTTAAAATTGCAATTTTGTTCAGCTTCTCTATTATGTGCCCAGACAATGAACAAGAGGAGCAGGTTTGCTGTCCAAGACAACTTCTATCTTGATTTACCTAGACATTTGGCAGGTGGAACAGCTGGGCTGTGCATGCATATTAACTTGGATAGCTCTTGGATAGCCAGCTAAAATAATCACCATTTCTGGCAAGAACTTTGGGAAGGCAAAAGCTTTAAGGCACAACATTTAACAGTTCATTTTAACGAGCAAATCATTTTTCCCAATGACGGTGTCTGGAATAATTTGGTGCAAAGGTTCGGTTTTTGTGGTTTCACCATAATCTGGAGAATCAGTGTAATGCCCAACGTCCAGCAAACAAATTAACATTTTCCAATCCAATGTTGAATGGTAATCAGAATTAACAATGTTTCTCAAAACTAATTGCTATTGTATTGATGTGGATTAAATTGAAGTGAACAAATCAAGTTTATACTGAAACGGAATTCTAATGCTCAATTTGCATTGATTTTTGTATGAGTTATAAATCATGCAGAAGTAAAAGTTAAATTAGATAAGCATATGAGGGTGAAGGGGAGAGGAACAATGACAATGTTGGATGAGGCGCGATGGGAGTAGACTGAAGCAGAGCACAAATGCTGACTGGGATTGATAGGTCTGAATGACCTGTTTCTGAGCAGTATATTCAAGCCTAACTGTGCTGTTCATTGGCTGTATGTAGCAGCAGAGTACTGATATTGAGAGTGGTTAGCACTACTTTCATGCACCCTGCACCTCTTAAGGCCATTCAGACATGTGTTGAGGAGGTAGGAAGGAAGTACTAGCAGAGGTCGATGCCTGATGTGTAGCTCCAAGAACATGGGTGCAGTGCAGAAAGAAGTTTAATGATCTGATATGAGTTGCCAAGATGAGGAGTTCAAACTTTAAATTCTATAATAATAATAATAATCATTTATTGTCACAAATACTTCACAGTTCCAGGGTCCCAGGTTCGATTCCCGGCTTGGGTCACTGTCTGTGCGGAGTCTGCACGTTCTCCCTGTGACTGCGTGGGTTTCCTCCGGGTGCTCCGGTTTCCTCCCACAGTCCAAAGATGTGCAGGTTAGGTGGATTGGCCATGATAAATTGCCCTTAGTGTCCAAAATTGCCCTTAGTGTTGGATGGGGTTACTGGGTTATGGGGATAGGATGGAGGTGTGGACCTTGGGTAGGGTGCTCTTTCCAAGAGCCAGTGCAAACTCGATGGGCCGAATGGCCTCCTTCTGCACTGTAAATGAAGTTACTGTCAAAAGACCCTAGTCGCCACATTCCGGCGCCTGTTCGGGGATGCCGGTACGGGAATTGAACCCACGCTGCTGGTCTTGTTCTGCATTACAAGCCAGCTGTTTAGACCACTGTGCTAAATCAGCCTCTATATTCTACCAACTGCACTGCTCCCCTTACCCACTGCTTAATTATCGACAGCCCCATTGCCCACCAACCAACAATCTCTATCAATGAGGACTCAACTCTTATTCTATAAAGCCAATAATTCCCCGGCTGCTTCTGCCTTCTCATTTGAAAATGGCCATTATATCCACCAGTCTTAATAGAACCCTGAAATGTGCCCATTACGATTTCTGCAGATATATCCCACCAGGGATACTGTTCTTTTGTAAAGCATTTTGTCCTCAATTAGCCTAACTAAATTCTCTAATACTTTCAGAATTTCACAGAACAATTCAGCACAGAAAGAGGTCATTTAGCCCATAATGTCTGTAATCAGAATTTACCTCCGCCCCGTATTCTTTTTGTAGGCACTGGAGGGGGAAGTACTTGTTGGCATCTCTGCCAATTTCCACATCCTCCACTAACTCACCAGCCTCCTTTTAGAAAATGTCAGCTCACATTTGAAACATTTCTTTTCATAGAATGGAATCATAGAATGGTTACAGTGCAGAAGGAGGCCATTCGACCTCTTAGCAAGAGCAGTTTACCTCATGCCACTCCATTGCCTTTTCCCTGAAACCCTGCAAATTCTTCCTGTTCAGATAATGATTAAATTCTCTTTTGAAAACCACAATTGAATCTGACTCCACCACACTTCCAGGGAGCACATTTATAGATCTAACCACTCGCTGCGTAACAAAGTCTTTCTTGTTGGCATTGCTTTTTATTTGAATTGCCGTAAACCAATATCCTCTGATTCTTGATCCTTCCACCAACAGGAACAGTTTCTCCCTATCTACTCTGTCCAGACTTTCTCGATTTTGAATACCTCTATCAAATCTCCTCTTGACTGTTCCTTCTCCAAGGAAAACAGCCCCTGCTTCACAGATATATTTGTTGTCGTCATTTTCTCTTTCCCTGTGTAGTGACACAACGTGACCTATTACTTCCACTAGATAGTTACCACTCCATTCCCATTGAATACAAATAACTTGTTAATGTCGAGTCAATATTTAAAAGCTGGAGCTCTGGTCTCCTACTTGATGAGGATCCTATGATGGAGGTACTCCGTTATGCTGCTAGTCACTAGTCCAATATCAACGTTCTTAACTCTTATCTCTGCTTCCTGGGGCTGCCTGGAGTGGGGTGCAGAAACATTATGGGCCCAATTGAATGGCCTCGTTGTGCCCGGCCTGGGACGCTCAGGACACCTCGCAAGATCTAACGAGACGCCGCAATCGGGATCCTGCCCTAGATGGGTGGGTTCCAGATTTACATATCTAGAACATAGAACAGTACAACACAGTACAGGCCCTTCAGCCCACGATGTTGTGCCGACCATTTATCCTAATCTAAGGTCAACCTAACCTACACCCCTTCAATTTACTGCTGTCCATGAGCCTGTCTAAGAGTCGCTTAAATGTCCCTAATGACTCTGACTCCACCACCTCTGCTGGCAGTTCATTCCACACACCCACCACTCTCTGTGTAAAGAACCGACCTCTGACATCTCCCCTATACCTTCCTCCAATCACCTTACAATTATGTCCCTTCGTGACAGCCATTTCCACTCTGGGGAAAAGTCTCTGGATATCCACTCTATCCATGCCTCTCATCACCTTGTACACCTCTATCAAGTCACCTCTCTGCCTTCTTCACTCCAGTGAGAAAAGCCCTCGCTCCCTCAACCTTTCTTCATAAGACATGCCCTCCAGTCCAGGCAGCATGCTGGTAAATCTCCTCTGTACCCTCTCCAAAGTATCCACATCCTTCCTATAATGAGGCGACCAGAACTGGACACAATATTCCAAGTGTGGTCTAACCAGGGTTTTATAAAGCTGCAGCAAAACCTCGCAGCTCTTAAACTCAATCCCCCTGTTAATGAAAGCTAACACACCATACGCCTTCTTAACAACCCTATCAACCTGGGTGGCAACTTCGAGGGATCTATGTACGTGGACCCCAAGATCCTTCTGTTCCTCCACACTTCCAAGAATCCTGCCTTTAACCCTGTATTCAGCATTCAAATTCGACCTTCCAAAATGAATCACTTCACATTTATCAAGGTTGAACTCCATCCACCACTTCTCAGTCCAGCTCTGCAGCCTGTCAATATCCTGCTGTAACCTGCAACAGCCCTCAACACTATCTACAACTCCCCCAACCTTCATGTCATCGGCAAACTTACTAACCCACCCTTCCTCATCCAAGTCATTTATAAAAAACACAAAAAGCAGAGGTCCCAGAACAGATCCTTGCCGGACACCACTGGTCACCGACCTCCAGGCGGAATACTTTCCATCCACTACCACTCGCTGTCTTCTTTCGGCCAGCCAATTCTGTATCCAGACAGCCAAATTTCCCTGTATCCCATGCCCCCTAACTTTCTGAATGAGCCTACCATGGGGAACCTTATCAAATGCCTTACTGAAATCCACATACACCACATCCACTGCCTGACCTTCATCAATGTGTCTCGTCACATCCTCAAAGAATTCAATGAGGCTTGTGAGGCATGACCTGCCCCTCACAAGCCATGCTGACTATCTTTAATCAAATTATGTTTTTCTAAATAATCATAAATCCTATCTCTCAGAATCCGTTCCAATATTTTGCTCACCACAGACGTAAGACTGATGGGTCTGTAATTCCCAGGGATTTCCCTATTCCCTTTCTTGAACAGGGGAACAACATTCGCCTCCCTCCAATCATCCGGTACTACTCCAGTGGAGAGTGGGGACGCAAAGATCATTGCCAATGGCGCAGCAATCACCTCCCTCGCTTCCCGTAGTAACCTTGGGTATATCCCGTCAGGCCCAGGGGACTTATCTATCCTGGTGCTTTTCAAAATTTCCAGCACATCCTCCTTAATATCAACCTGTTCAAGTCTATTAACCTGGTTCACACTGTTCTCATGAGCAACAAGGTCCCCCTCTCTAGTGAATACTGAAGCAAAGTATTCATTTAGGGCCTCCCCCATCTCCTCAGACTCTAGGCACAAGTTCCCTCCACTATCCCTGATCGGCCCTACTCTCACTCTGATCATCCTCTTATTTCTCACATAAATGTAGAACGCCTTGGTGTTTTCCCTAATCCTTAATTTAAATGAGCAGTTGGGCTAACTTAAATGCATTGACTTGGGTACCTTGGCACCACCAGCCTGGCACCCTGACAGTGCCATCTGGGCACCATGGCAATGCTACCCTGGCACTGCCAGGTTGGCAGGGGCACTGCAATGGTGTCAGGCTGGTAGTGCCAAGGTGTCTGGGTGCCAGGTTGGCACTGCCAGGGATCGGGCCTGCGGTGCCCTGCCCTTATGGGGTGGGGTGAGGGGGGAGGCTCGAGGACCACCTGACAGGTAAGTTGGGGCAAGCTGTGCTCGTCAGTGCAGGAAATGAAGTGAAGTGCGGCCTCAGCAGGGTGTTCCATTTGATAGCGGGGTTGTTTCAGCATTGCAGGCGCTAGGAGACACCTCGTTAAACGCATCCAAAATGGGACTCTTTTCCCCGTTAAATCGCACTGCAGATGGTTGAATTTGAATTCTGAAGTAACTCTCCATTCAAATACAACAAAAGGTCAAACCCATAGCATTGTAATAATCTTTATTATTGTCACAAGTAGGCTTACATTAGCACTGCAATGAAGTTACTGTGATAATCACCTAATCTCCACACTCTTGTGCCTGTCTGGGTACACTGAGGGAGAATTCAGAATGTCCAATTCACCTTTCAGGACTTGTGGGGAGGAAACCTGAGCACCCGGATAAACCCACGCAGACACGGGGAGAACGTGCAGACTCCGCACAGACAGTGACCCATTGTGTCTCAGAGATGGAAATATCAATGCTTGGCAAGGTTTACCTGAGCAAGGTTTTTACTGCTCTTGATAGTAAAAAACAAATCTCTCCTTGTACTATGGTTTTCATTTTCTCCCTTATCCTTTTTTCTTATTTTATTATAGTTTCTTCTATTTCTGAATTTTTATACCAATGCTATCTCCTTCAATTTTGTTTCCAAACACTATCTCTTAATTACATTCTGAAGCTTGAAGTTGTCTTCTTTTTCATTTGTACGGTATATATTTATTCTGCAACCTTGCAATCTCCCATTGTTGATCTAATAGTCCTGCGGCAATTTCTCTTCCAGTCTCATCTCAGTTAGCTCACTTATCATCTTTCCAAATCTGTCCAATTCCTATCTGGGACAAATTCCTCGCTTCTTCACAGAAGGCCAACAATTGGGCCTGCCAAATTCTGATCATTTGCTTGTGCCAGTCAGCTGAAAGAGAGAATACAAGCAACTTGCTGATTTTCACTTTATCTCCTGACTATTTCCATGCCACATTCAAAATATAGACATTTTGCAAATATTGTATTTGTCACATAGATTGAAGAATTGTAGATATATAATGAATTCCTGTAGCACATACCTTCCCTGGTTCAGTGATATTAGGTACTTTTTAAAGCGGTTTGAATGTTATCCTTCGATGGGAAGTTCTCTCACACTATCCTCTAGCTACTTGTATTCTCTCTGGCAGACTGAATTGCCACGAGGCAGCACAAGACTGGATACGCATCTCTGACTTTTATTTCACAATAAGAGGAACAAACAGAGAAACTATTAGGATCAGATTCACAAGTTGACTTATCTTTACATAATACTGTTAAATAATGAATGCACTCTGCTACCCCAAATCATTGGCTTGTTTTACTTAACTTGATAAGAGGAACTTCTCTGCCTTCTATCTTGCAGCTCAGAGGAGCATCTTCTCTAGCTGTAATCTCCTGCCTTTTCAACCTTCTTGTAGCAATTTGCTGTCCAGCTCTATCACCTTTTGGATCTCTTTGTTTAGTGAAAGCCTAAATCTAGATGATAACTTTCAGTGAAAACTCACTATGCCGTCCCATCATGAGCAGGATCCATCAGTGTTTCTTGGCAGTGCCTTCTGCTAGGTTTAAATGAAAAGGAGTTTGCGACAGCCATTGATGTGAACAATGACTGGGGTGTCAGATTATCATTTATTTTCTGAAGACTGCTGATTCGGGCATGTCATCTGAATTCTGGGCTGTACCTCCTTGCCCTGCTGGTAGAAGATGATCTGTATGAGAAAACCTCAAACGCTAAGAAAACAAAAACTCTGTATATTTTTAATCTAAAAACATAATTGCAACCCAGTAACGCAAGCTGTTGATAGCACTGTGTAAATATTTAAGTATTGTTTTTGTTCCATGTTGTCAACTAAACCTGCAGAGTATGTTAGAATCTTATAATACATTCCTAATCATCCTTTATTATTTAATGTAGAAGTCGAATTATTTCTGCAGCATATCTGAGGTGAAATCATTAAAAATTTGAATAAATATAATCATGTAGTTATTGTTTGTGTATAAAGCTGCAGTCTCCTTGATGCCAGTTTCACCAATTAAATGAAAATGAGGTGATTGTGGCATAAATTACCAATAATTCTTAATGAGGAATAAAACTCATGCCAACCTAGGAGACCTAACTAAAGGAGTGTTGTGTGGTCTGACCAGAGGAATGAGAAGCAGCTGAGAAAATGTCATAGTATCTAAACGATTAATGCAGAAAAAGTAATTTCACTGCTGGGATTTGATGCCTCTTTAATTCATTGGCAGAAGTTATACGTCAGACCAGTTTCCAGGTAAAAGCAAGTTGGATTTGAATTTCCTGTGGTCTGATTTAGAATATTACAAAGTGCTCATGAGTCATGTAACTTAAGAGTTATTTTTAAATGTATTGTTTTGTAAAAATGTGGATGATGTTGCTGCATGGGATTATGATCTGGTTACGTTCACAGACACAAGGCGAGGAATGGGTTCTTAATAACCCTGGTTGCCAATTATTTAGGAATGGTAGAGAAGGAAAAAGTAGAGGAAAAAGGGATGATATTACAGTTCTAAATAGGATATTGCTCTAAGACTGAATCTATTTGACTTCAGCTGAATACAAGAGGGGGAACTGTTGTGGGTGTCAGTCCCACTGAAGGACTTGAGCACAACAATCAAGGCTGGCATTACAGTGCAGTGAATACTGCATTGTCAGAGGTGCCGATTTTCAGACGAGACCTTAATCTGAGGCCTCAGATTCATGCGCAGATGTTGCGAGCCTATGGGCTCGCTGCTTAGCGGCAGCAAGTCGGCTCTCTTTCATGAAGCGCTGCGAGAATCTTTTGACACTTTTTACAAACCCCTAACTCTAATCCTAACCCTAAACCTAACCCTAAAAATTAGATGGAACGATACACTTTTAAGCAACTTATTGTCTCCTAAAATGTCCAAATATTTTGCGGCGCGCACTTTGTACGCAGGTGTTGAGAGTCTACGGCTCGCCGCCTCAGGTGGATGTAAAGGATCCCAAGGCACCATTTTGAAGAAGAACAGCACGGTAGCCTTGTGGATAGCACAATTGCTTCACAGCTCCAGGGTCCCAGGTTCGATTCCGGCTTGGGTCACTGTCTGTGCGGAGTCTGCACATCCTCCCCGTGTGTGCGTGGGTTTCCTCCGGGTGCTCCGGTTTCCTCCCACAGTCCAAAGATGTGCGGGTTAGGTGGATTGGCCATGATGGATTGCCCTTAGTGTCCAAAATTGCCCTTAGTGTTGGGTGGGGTTACTCGGTTATGGGGATAGGTGGCGGTGTTGACCTTGGGTAGGGTGCTCTTTCCAAGAGCCGGTGCAGACTCGATGGGCTGAATGGCCTCCTTCTGCACTGTAAATTCTATGATAATCTATGAAACAGTGGCCTTATCCCTATTGCCTTGGGCAAAGTTGATCCCGAAGTTAACATCAAAGAAAACAGGTTAACCAGTCATTATAGAGTTGCTATTTGTGGAATTGTACTGTGTGCAAATCGACTGTTGTGTTTTGTGTTGTTGATTTAGGGATAAATGTTGGCCACCACAAAGGGGATAACTCACCCTGTTCTTCTTCAAAATAGTGTCGTTGGATCTGGTTTAACCTCTTCTGAAATAATGCAGAATTTCCTCAGTACTACACTGGAATGCCAGCCATGACTTACAACAGCGACTACATTTCAAAGTTCCTTCATTTGATGTGAAATGCTTTGAGCCATCCTGTGATCATGAAATGTGCTATCTGAATGCAAGTCTTTTTTCTTTATGTGGAGTTAGAGGGATGGTAGCACAAGTTGTAATGTTACTGAACTTATGATGCAGATTGCCCAGGGTCTGGTGTTCAGATCCCATCAAGGTAGCCGGGGATATTTAAGTTCAATTACTTAACTAATTAATTAATCTGGAATAAAATGCTCGTCTCAGTAATGATGAAACTACTGATTGTTGTAGAAACCCATCTGGTTCGCTGTAGGGCCTCAAAAAATCATTGATTCCCTACAGTGCAAACGGAGGCTATTCGGCCCATGGAGCCTGCACTGACCCTCTGAAAGAGCTCCACATTGAGGCCTGATCCCCCACCCTATCCCCGTAACCCCACTTAGGGGCAATTTATCGCAGCCAATCAACCTAACCTGCGCATCTTTGGATTGTGGGAGGAAACCGGAGCGGAGGAAACCCACGCAGGCACGGGGAGAATGTGGAAACTCCATGCAGACCGTCACCCGAGGTCAGAATCGAACCCGGGTCCCTGGCGCTGTGAGGCTGCAGTGCTAACCACTGTGCCACCGTGGCCCAGCAAGCTCAGTTATATGAAATAGCAACAGAAAAGCTAAGTAAGAATAAAATTTGACTGGCATTGACCTGGGCCCTGGAAAACAGATTATCCAGTCATTATCACATTCCTGTTTTGGGAACTTGCTGTTGTGTTTTATGGCGTTGAATTAGGGATAAACCTTGGCCGCCACAACGAGGATAACTCTCCCTGTTCTTCAAATCAACCCGTCATAATTCTCACTCACATCTGGGGACTTGTATCAAAATTGGGAGAGCTGCCCCACAGACTAATCAGACAACAGCTTGACATACTCATTCTCATCAAATCATATCTTACAGCTAATGCCCCAGACTCCCTCCATCACGATCCCTGGGTACTGTGCCAGAGATCATGGCACAGTGTTATGCAGTTGGAGGGAGTGACCTGGGAGACCTCAACATTGACTCCTGACCCAATGATGTTTCACCAGGTTAAACAAGCACAGAAACCTCCTGCTGATTTCCATTGCCTAACCTTCTTCAGCTAACGAATCAGTGCTGCTCCATGTTGAACAACATTTGGAAGAAGCACATGTGGGTAGCAATGGCACGGAATGTATGCTGGGTGGGGAACTTCAATGTCCATGACCCAAGAGTGGCTTAATCGAACCTCCACTAATTGAGCTGGCTGAATCCTGAAGGACATTTCTGCCAGACTGGGCCTGCAGCAGGTGGCGAGAGAATACTACTTTACTTTGTCTTCACCAATCTATCTGCTGCAGTTTCATCTGTTTGTGATGCTAGTGGAAGGAGTCACCGTTGCATTGACAAAAGCCCTGCCTTCATACTCTGGATACTGTTCTTTTAAAAAAAATAAATTTAAAGTGCCCAATTCATTTTTTTTCCAAATTAAGGGGCAATTTAGCATGGCCAATCCACCTATCCTGCACAGCTTTGGGGTGTGGGGGCAGACGCGGGGAGAATGTGCAAACTCCAGACGGACAGTGACCCGGGGCTGGCATCGAACTCGGGTCCTCAGCGCCGTGAGGCAGCGGTGATAACCACCGCCGCCGTGCCACCCAGCACTTTGGATACTGTTCATCGTATTGTGTGCACTTCCCTTACCATTGTAACGGAACATTTTGTCACCCTTCATAAAGAAAACAGTTTGCAAGTGTACTGAGATCACGGTTCAACATTGGATTGGATTGGATTTGTTTATTGTCACGTGTACCGAGGTACAGTGAAAAGTATTTTTCTGTGAGCAGCTCAACAGATCATTAAGTACATGAGAAGAAAAAGGAATAAAAGAAAATACATAATAGGGCAACACAAGGTATACAATGTAACTACATAAGCACCGGCATCGGATGAAGCATACAGGGTGTAGTGTTCATGAGGTCAGTCCATAAGAGGGTCATATAGGAGTCTGGTGACAGTGGGGAAGAAGCTGTTTTTGAATTTGTTTGTGCGTGTTCTCGGACTTCTGTATCTCCTGCCCGATGGAAGAAGTTGGAAGAGTGAGTAAGCCGGGTGGGAGGGATTTTTGATTATGCTGCCCGCTTTCCCCAGGCAGCGGGAGGTGTAGATGGAGTCAATGGATGGGAGGCAGGTTTGTGTGATGGGCTGGGCGGTGTTCACGACTCTCTGAAGTTTCTTGCGGTCCTGGGCCGAGCAGTTGCCATACCAGGCTGTGATGCAGCCTGATAGGATGCTTTCTATGGTGCATCTGTAAAAGTTGGTAAGGGTCAATGTGGATGTGCCGAATTTCCTTAGTTTCCTGAGGAAGTATAGGCGCTGTTGTGCTTTCTTGGTGATAGCGTTGACGTGGGTGGACCAGGACAGATTTTTGGAGATTTGCACCCCTAGGAATTTGAAACTGCTAACCATCTCCACCTCGGCCCCGTTGATGCTGACAGGGGTATGTACAGTACTTTGCTTCCTGACGTCAATGACCAGCTCTTTAGTTTTGCTGGCATTGAGGGAGAAATTGTTGTCACTACACCACTCCACTAGGTTCTCTATCTCCCTCCTGTATTCGGACTTATCGTTATTCGAGATCCGGCCCACTATGGTCGTATCGTCAGCAAACCTGTAGATGGAGTTGGAACCAAATTTTGCCACGCAGTCGTGTGTGTACAGGGAGTAAAGTAGGGGGCTAAGTACGCAGCCTTGCGGGGCGCCGGTGTTGAGGACTATTGTGGAGGAGGTGTTGTTGTTCATTCTTACTGATTGTGGTCTGTTGGTCAGAAAATCGAGGATCCAGTTGCAGAGTCCCCACTTGGCTCCCCAAATTAATATGAAACTTAAAATCTATTCAGTGAGTTGAGAGAATGGTGATGTTTTTAACCAATCAGGGTGTGAAAATGCAACGGCAGTAAGTAATGTGCCAGATATTGCACCATAAATAATGCTGATGCTCTCGAATAAATGAAGGGTGTGGTAGGTTGCAGTAGTTATCCGATTAACCTGCCAGTAAAGTTAAGGTTGGTGGATTTTCGGGAGATGAAGTCCAGATGCAGTAGATTGCTGCGAGATTGCATGTACTGCGCCTTATTATGAAATATGTGAAATATGGAAAAAAAACTTGAAAATAAATTGGTGAAAATTCAACCTAATTCTCACTGGAAAAAATTCTATTTCCAGTAAATATACCGAGTGCACATTGGAAGCAGGTGGTTTATGAGATATCCAATTACTTTTATTCTGACAGTTTGAAAGGAACAGTGATTTAGTGGAGATATCAACCATGTAAATATGTATTGTATAATGTGTTTTATTCTGCATCACTGATTGTAATTTCGAGCTTTGCTTGTGTAAGTTTCAGAGGCCTGGATATTTGAATATTGGCAGGCAGCATTCTGGATTGGGTTACTCAGGAATATTAAACTGGAACGACGAATGAAATGTAAACAAAAACTGAACTGACAAAATTGATAATCATACACATTGGGGAGACAGTGACTCTCTCGTCACATGGGTTCAAATCCGACAATGGCAACTGGTGGGATTTAAATGAAATTAAATGATTGTCGGGTAAAAGCCCATCTGGTTCATGAGAGATGCAAATCAGCTGTCCTTACTCGTCTGGCCTACATGTGATTCCAGTCCCACAGCAACGGGTTCGACCCTTAGTGCCCTCTGAAATGGCCTAGCAAACCATTTCATAGAATCCCGATAGTGTAGAAGGAGGCAATTTGGGCCATTGAATCTGCACTGATCCTCCATAAAAGCACGCTACCTAGGCCCACTCCCCCACCCTATCCTCGTAACCCCACCTAACCTGCACATCTTTGGACTGTGGGAGGAAACCGGAGAACCCGGAGGAAACCCACGCACACACGGGGAGTACGTGCAGACTCCACCCAAGGCCAGAATTGTACCCGGGTCCCTGATACTGTGAGGCAGCAGTGCTAACCACTGTGCCACCCTTCAGTTCAAGGTAAATTAGGGATTGGCAACAAATGGTAGCTCTGCCATCGATACCCCCATCCCTTAACAGAATAATAAATTAAACTTTGCTGAGATATAGTAAGAAATATTTTAGCGCATTTTGCTAAAACATTTAGATGTTTTCTTTTACTGCCTTCCATCGACATTGATAAGTTGAACAATTTCTGCAGAGAAATTTATATTTGGTATCGACAATTTCATGTATCAGCGTCAAGTACTTTAATTTATGTCGCATTGTTTTTTATAATGTATTTTATTCCAAACTTTATTCAAACAGTTACAAAACATAAACAATGCGGGGAACATGTCCCCCATCTCACAACTTTACAGTATGTGCAAGTTTATTTCCCCCATTTCCACCCCCCAGCGACGAACAGCTCCTCAAACATGGCCACGAGCAGGCCCCACCTTGCCTCGAAGCCCTCCACTGAACCACTCAGCTCATACTTGATTTTTTCCAAACGGAGAGAGTGATAAGTCTCCTAGCCAGGCCGTCAACCCCGCGGCGTTGCCGACTGCCATTCCAATAAGATTCTTCGCCGGGCAACCAGAGAGGCGAATGCCATGACATCGGTCTTCCTCTCCTCCACCAGCTCTGGCTTCTCCGATATCCCGAAGATCGCCACCATAGGGTCCGGCCTGACCTCCTCCCTCACAATTTTTGTCAGTGTTGCGAACACTTCCCTCTCCAACTTCTCACATCCCCAGAACACATGTGCGTGGTTTGCTGGCCCACGCTCACATTTCTCGCACTCGTCTACCATTCCCTGGAAGAACCCACTCATCCTCGCCCGAGTCATATGCACCCAATGTACCACCTTAAACTGTATCAGGCTCATCCGTGCACATGAAGAGGTCGATTTTACCCTGCACAGTGACTCACCCCCCCCCTTTCTACATCTGGGAGCAGCAACCGTTCCAATAGGGAATACTTCGGCAGGTCCAGATATGGACCTGGACCACCCAACGGGTCCTTCCGCTTCTTCAGTATTAATGTAATCGCCGCTTGCGTCATCGTCTTCTGGTGCTCCCTGTTTCCCCTTCTCCACTGCCTCCCTAAACTCCCCCAGCAGATGTGGTGCCAGTTCCGCCGTGAACTCCTTATAAAATTCTGCCGGCTAACCATCTGGCCCTGGGGCTTTTCCGATTTCATCCCCCTTATACGTTCCATTACCTCCCTCAGTCCCAAAGGCTCATCTAGCGCCTATCTCGTCTCTTCAACTGCAGGACCTCCAACCCATCTAAAAGCCGCCTCCAACCCTCTTCTCCCCCGAGGTCCGCCCTGTACACTTCCTAATAGTATTCCCTAAATGCCTCATTTATCTTCCCTGGCCCCGACACCACCTCCTCTGTCTCTGTCTGTGCCCTCAACATTTCCCTGGACGTTGCCTGCCTCCGCAACTGATGCGCCAACATACGACTTGCCTTCTCCCCATACCCATATTGCACCCACCTTGCCCTGCGCAGCATCCCCACCGTCCTCCCCATGGTCAACCTATCGAATTGCCCCTGTATTGTTTTCCTTCTCGCCAATCCATCCGTGGTGGGTGCCCTCGAATATCTCGCCCACTAATCGTTTGCACTCCTCTCTCCTTTTCCTGCCCTCATGTGCCTTGAACAAGATAATCTCCCCCCGAACCACCGCCTTGAGTGCTTCCCAGAATGTGGCCGCCGACACCTCCCCATTTTGGTTCAATTCCACATAGTCCTTAATCACGGACCGCACCTTATCACAAAACCCTCTATCTGCTAGCAACCTCAAATCAAACGTCCATCCCAGCCTCTGCTCCCGTCCTGATCTAAGCCGAACCTCCAGCGATCTGAAAGCACTATCCCCACACACTCTGCCCCCTCCGCCCCTACCAGCATCTCCCGGTTCACCACGAGAAAGTCAATTCTGGAGTATACCCTACATACATGCAAGAAGAAGGAATACTCCCTTCCCCCTGGGTTCTTAAAACACCATGGGTCCATCATGCCCATCCCTTCCATGAACCCTCCAAGCTCCTTTGCCATCCGCAGCCTTCCCATTGATCTGGGGCTCGACCTGTCCACCCCCGGCTCCAGCACACAATTAAAGTCCCCTCCCATAATCAACTGATGTGTGGCCAAGCCCGGGATCACTGCTCGCAACCCCCTCACAAATCCCGCATCATCCCAATTAGGTGTGTATACATTCATCACCGATGTCCCTTCCAATACCCCGCTTACCATTACGTATCTCCCACCCGGGTCCCTCACTTCCTTCGCACTCACAAACTCTAGGCGGGATTCTCTGCGATCGGCATGATGGCCCGACGCCGACGTGAAAAATGACGCGAACCACTCCGGCGTCGGGCCGACCGGAAATAGCGGAATTCTCAGCCTTTCCGGGGGCTAGTCCGGTGCCGGAAGGAGTGGACGAGTTAGCGCATGCGCAGAACCGCCGGCATGGATCCGCGCATGCGCAGGGCGGTGTCTTCTCCGCGCCGGCCATGGCGGAGCCCTATAGGGGCCGGCACGGAAGGAAGAAGTGCCCCCATGGCATAGGCCCGTCCGCAGATCGGTGGGCCTCGATCGCGGGCCAGGCCACCGTGGAGGGCCCACCCGGTGTCAGATCCCACCGCACCAGCCATCGCACCTGCCAGGTCCCGCAGTGTGGGACCATGCGTAAACTACGCCGGCAGGACTGGCCAAAAACGGGTGGAAGCTTGGCCCATCGGGGCTGGAGAATTGCCGGAGGGGGGGGGGGGGGGGGGGGGGGCGGGGTGCTGGCAACGGCCCCCAGCTGGCGTGGCGTGAATTCCGTCCCCGTCCGAAAACCGGAGCTGGAGAATACGGCAACCAGCGGCGGGGCGGTATTCACGCTGCCCCCCCCCCCCCCCCGCCGGGGATTCGCCGACCCGGCGGGGTGGGGGGGGGTCGGAGAATCCCGCCCTCTGCCTTTTTGCTCATCAAAATGCGACTTTGAGTCAAACTCCGAATGAAATACCTGACCCACCCGTCTCCTTCTCAACCTGACCTGGTCCTTCACGTGGAGCTGCGTCTCCTCCAAAAAGACCACCCCGCCTTCAAATTCTGAGGTGCACGGGGACGCGAGATTTCTTCACCGGCCCACTGAGCCCTCGCACGTTCCACATTATAAGCCTTACCGGAGGCTGACACCTCCATTCCCCTCTACCGTCCGCCATCCTCCTCATTCGGCTCTGCCCCTCTGATTTCGCCCTGTACTGGGCCCATCCAAGATGGTCCCTTTCTCCTGCCCTGACCACACTTCTTCTCCAACCCTGCCGCGTATGTAGCACTTTTAACATAGCAAAACACTCCTTTTTTCACATGAGTGATTATCAAACAAAATGTGACACCCTGCCACTTACTGGACAAGATGCTGAAATCTTGGTCAAAGGAATAGGTTTTAAGCAGTGTCTTAAAGGAGATGAGAGAGGCAGAGAGGTTTGAGGAGGAATTCCAGACCTTGGGTCTTAGGCAGTTGAATGCATTTGCCAGTCGTGGCGTGAAGAAAATCAGGGATGTGCAAGGGGTAGGAATTAAAGGAGGGCAGTGATCTTGGAGGGTTGGAGGCCAGGGGCAGGTTGCTGATATAGGGAGCGGGGCAGGCCATGGAGGCATTTGAAAGCAAGGGTCAAAATTTTACAATTGAAACACTGTTGAATTGAGAGTTAAAGTAGATCAAAGAGCGTGGATGATGGGTGAAGGGGATTTAGTGCGAATTAGGGTGCTGAGCAGAAATTTAGATGAGTTGACATTTATGGAAGGTACAATTGAGAGTGTGCCAGGAGACCATTACATTTGTCAGCTTGAGAGATTTAGGGCTGGATTCTCTGTCGTTGGGATGCTCCGTTTTGCCGGCAGCCCGGGAGTTTCCCGATGGTGCGGGGCTGCCTCACAATGGGAAATCCCATTGACTAGCCGGTGAAACGGAGCATCCCGCTGGTGGGGTAAAATAGAAATGTGGCGAGGCGGAGTATCCAGCCCTTTGTATTCAATCAATTTTTTCTCTGAAAGAGAGCCTGACTGTTCATAACTTTATTCGCTTCTTCCCTTTCTTCCCATCTCTTCCTTCTGTTGCATACCCTCACCCTTCTTCCCCTTCCCTCTCCCTCAATTTAAAATATTCATATTACTGTAGGTTGCCACATATACATAGGTACACAGAAGATTAGAAGATAGGAGCAGGAGGAGGCTTTTTGGCCCTTCGAGCCTGCTCCGCCATTCATCACCATCATGGCTGATCATCCAACTCAATAGCCTAATCCTGCTTTCTCCCCATAACCTTTGATCCCATTCGCCCCAAGTGCTACATCTAGCCACGTCTTGAATATATTCAAAGTTTTAGCATCAACTACTTCCTGTGGTAATGAATTTCACAGACTCACCACTCTTTGGGTGAAGAAATGTCTCCTTAGCACACTGGGCTAAATCGCTGGCTTTGAAAGCAGACCAAGGCAGGCCAGCAGCACGGTTCGATTCCCGTAACAGCCTCCCCAAACAGGCGCCGGAATGTGGCGACTAGAGACTTTTCACAGTAACTTCATTGAAGCGTACTTGTGACAATAAGTGATTTTCATTTCATTCACTTCATCTCTGTCAAAATGGTTTACCCTGAATCCTCAGACTGTGTCTCCTGGTTCTTGAATATATAATTTGACCTGGTATATAAGATGGCCCCATTTCTTTCAGCCCCAGGAATCACATCTTTGCATATACTCAGTGTATGCATATATACTCAGTGTATATGCAGACGGCATGGCAGCACAGTGGTTAGCACTGTTGCTTCACAGTGCCAGGGTCCCAGGTTTGATTCCCGCTTGGGTCACTGTCTGCGTGGAGTCTGCACATTCTCCCCGTGTCTGCGTGGGTTACCTCAGGATGCTCCGGTTTCCTCCCGCAAGTCCTGAAAGACGTGCTTGTTAGGTGAATTGGACATTCTGAATTCTCCCTCAGTGTACCTGAACAGGTTTCGGAGTGTGGCGACTAGGGGATTTTCACAGTAACGTCATTGCAGTGTTAATGTAAGCCTACTTGTGACAATAATAAGGATTATTATTATTGACTCAACGTTTCACACAAAACATACTATTCAGGCAGTAGTCGTCAATCTCAATTTTTCACCCCACAAATGGATGTTTTACTTACTGGCACCATAAAACTGGGTGCAAGTGATCAAACAGGCGATACAAGCTGTGTTGCGAGGTGTGCATGAGTTTAAGACATGCCCAGACAGAGCAGCCCACGTGGCGAATGACCACGCCCAAGCTGACAGTTCGCTTTTTTACTTGGCACGTAAGTACTTATCCCCTTTTTTGGAGGGATTGTTTTGAGATTTTTGAAGGCTGGCTTATACACCAACATTTATGGTATCCGATCCAACAGTGCATGCACTTCCTGCAGCCTCCAACCTTACTACATAATCCACCCCACAGACCTCCAATTCTTATGTGGCCCATCACATTACTGTGGCTTTCTCTGCCCTCCCTCCATCTGCCTGTAACTTGCCCTGCTGTATCTTTCCCTCCTGCTTTATTGCAGTTCCTATTTTCACTGTCTCCTCAGCTATATAGCAGTAAGATATAAAACAGCAATTGCTTTTGTTGGACGGCACGGTGGTGCAGTGGTTAGCACTGCTGCCCTTGGCGCCTGTCATGATATCCAGGTAAACATCATAGCACATACATCCATACATACTGATGGACAGATCAACGGACCAATCAACACACACACAACACGACAGCCAATCACAGGCAAGAGCATACACAATACAAAACAGGGAACACGACACTTCCTGGGCACTCGAGGACGAGACCGCTCAGGGCACAGAGCTCATAGCAAGCCACTCAGACATCCACCATGTGCTGAGTGCCACTACAAGATAGAATTAGGAGTAGGTCCACAGATTCAAGGGTTATGATCGAACCTCAGTAAACAACATACAACTGTAAACAGATGTTTGAAATAAAACTGAGTTGTACCATTCGCAACCGTGTTGGTTCGTCTGTGTAGCAGAGTACCCAACACTTCATAGTACCAGGAGTAACTGTGGTACCTACCTACAAATCCTCCGGAATCTGCCATCCTGTGCCATGGACACCGTCAACACACCGCAGCCGGTGCAAGTCGCTGGAAACCTCGGCATTAATTGGAAGCTGTTTAACAGCGCTTCCAGCTATTTCTGGAAGCCAACGAAAAGGAGAGCCCCTCGGACACCAGAAAGATCGCCATCCTCCTCTCCACGGCAGGTCAACACGCCATCCATGTCTACAACTCCCTGGTGTTCGCGGAAGGTGAAGACAAGACCAAATACGAGACGGTCCTTCTCAAACTCGACCAACACTTCAATGTCGAGGTCAACGAGAGCTTTGAGAGGTATCTCTTCCAGCAGCGCCTGCAAGCTAAGGATGAGACGTTTCAGTCATTCCTTACGCATCTCCGTATCTTCGCGCAGTCCTGCGGTTACGACACCACCTCCAATTCCATGATTCGGGACCAGATCGCTTTTGGGGTCACCTCGGGCACCCTACGCCAGCAGCTCTTAAAAATTAAAGGCCTCACCTTAGCCTCCGCAATCGAAGCCTGTGTCCTGCACGAAAACGCGACTAGCCGCTATACCCAATTTCAGGCGGGCGAATCGGCGCGGCAGGGGTCCTACGCGGCCGGATCAGCGAGGCAGGCGTCCTACGAGGCCGAACGGGTCCAGGCGATCGAGTTCCTCCCGGCCCGCGGCCCGGACGAGGGCAGCCATTTCGCGCGCTTTTTGAGGCCTCCCGCGCTTGTGCGCCCCAAAAATGACGGCAACACTGAAGAGCGTGATGCGCAGGCGCGCTCGACGCAAGACCGAACTGCGCATGCGTGGTGGCGCAACGAACGCCATGAAGTCACGATGTGCGGCAACTGTGGAGCCGCACATATAAAGCGGCAATGTCCCGCAAGAACCTGACAATGCCTCCACTGTGGCAAGGTGGGCCACTACGCTGCCTGCAGTCGAGCAGCTCAACCTGCCAATGTTCCACAATTCCGACAACCTCGCAGGGACGTGCGGACCATTCAGCCTCCTTACTACGAGTCGTGCCCAGACGATATCCAGACCAGTGACACAGACGACCGGGACGCCTTCCGTGTTGCGGTCATTGATGGGAACCGGATGTCTCCAGCCAGGACCCACCAGCCGATGCAAGTGAACAGTGTCAATCCGGGTGATGAATGGTGTGCCACCCTAACGGTCAACCGATCACCGATAACATTCCGTCTGGACACTGGCGCCTCCGCCAACCTCATAGCATGGTCAGCCTTCTACACCATGAAGGTCAGACCACCAATTCGGCCGTCCCGTTGCAAGGTGGTCGACTACAACGGGAACGTTATCCCGGCTATGGGATCCCGCCAGCTCCAGGTGACACACAACACACACGGCCACACTCTCATTCGAGATAGTCGGATCATCGAAGGACTCCCTGTTAGGCGCACAGGCATGCAAGGCTCTCCACCTCGTGCAACGAGTCCACGCTCTGTCTCCAGAAGGCACATCCGACTTCCCGGATGCAGAGTTCAGGGTACAGCTCCAATCGCTCCTCGCCCACAACAAGGAGGCATTCGAGGGCATGGGAACACTGCCCTCCACCTACAGAATTCGGCTCAAACCGGTGCCGCCCCAGTCATTCACGCACCTCGCAGGGTTCCAGCGCCACTCAAAGACCGCCTCAAGCAGCAGCTGCAGGATCTCCAGGACCAAGGGGTCCTATCCAGGGTCACGGAGCCCACGCCATGGGTCAGCTCCATGCTGTGTGTTAAGAAGCCCTCCGGCGAGCTCCGGATCTGCATTGATCCAAAAGACCTCAATAACAACATAATGAGGGAACACTACCCCATACCCAAACGGGAAGAGATCACGAGCGAAATGGCCCAGGCTAAAATCTTCACGAAACTGGATGCCTCGAAGGGTTTTTGGCAGATCCAACTGGATCCGTCCAGCCGAAAGCTGTGCACCTTCAACACCCCTTTCGGCAGGTTCTGCTACAACAGAATGCCATTTGGCATCATCTCGGCATCCGAGGTCTTTCACAGGATCATGGAGCAGACGATGGAAGGCATCAAAGGGGTGCGCGTCTATGTGGACGACGTCATCATCTGGTCCACCACACCACAGGAGCACATCTATCGTCTCCAGCGCGTCTTTGCGTGCATACGCGAAAACGGCCTGCGCCTCAACCGCGCCAAGTGTTCTTTCGGCCAAACCGAGCTGAAGTTCCTGGGGGAACCACATTTCCCGGTCAGGGGTCCGTCCGGATGCAGACAAGGTGAGCGCCATTACAGCCATGCCGCAGCCGGCAGACAAGAAAGCAGTGCTACGCTTCCTAGGCATGGTCAATGTCCTGGGGAAGTTCATTCCCAACGTTGCCTCCCACAGGACGGCTCTGCGCCACCTTGTCAAGAAGTCCACGGAGTTCCAGTGGCTACACACACACCAGCAGGAATGGGAGGAGCTCAAACTTAAGCTCACCGCAGCACCGGTGGTGACACATCTTGTGACACCAAAATTTCGACTGATGCCAGCCATTGGGGCGGTGCTCCTACAGCGGGATGACGCTGTGTCATGGGCCCCGGTCGCCTATGCCTCGCGGTCCATGACCCCCACAGAACAGCGCTATGCGCTGATCGAAAAGGAGTGCCTGGACTTGCTAACCGGGATAGACAAGTTCCATGATTATGTGTATAGTCTCCCCTGGTTTACCGTTGAGACTGACCACCGCCCCCTGGTCAGCATCATAAATAAGGACTGAATGAGATGACCCCTCGCGTCCAGCGCATCCTACTTAAACTTAGGAGGTATGACTTCCAACTGGTCTACACCCCGGGTAAGGACCTTATCATTGCGGATGCCCTATCTAGAGCAGTGAGCACACCGCCAGATTCGGAGGGGTTCGTCTGTCAGGTCGAGGCGCAGGTGGCTTTCACATCGGCAAATCTGCCAGCTGACGACTCCAGTCTGGCCCGTATTCGCCGAGAGACTGCGGTTGACCCCCTTCTACAACGGGTGATGCGCCACATGACGGGAGGGTGGCTCAAAGGGAAGTGCCCGCAGTTCTACAATGTCCGAGACGACTTGGCCGTCATTGATGGTGACCTTCTAAAGCTGGACCGGATTGTGATTCCGCACAGCATGCACAAGCTGGTTCTCGACCAACTACACAAAGGCCACCTGGGGGTCGAGAAGTGCAGACGGAGGGCCCGAGAGGCGGTGTACTGGTCGGGCATCAGTGATGACATTGCCAATATGGTGCTCAACTGCCCCACCTGCCAAAGGTTTCAACCGGCGCAACCTCCTGAAACGCTTCTGCTCCATGAGCTGGTGACGTCCCCCTGGGCGAAGGTGGGTGTGGACCTCTTTCACTCGCTCGGCATGGACTATGTAGTCGTTATTGACTACTTTTCCAACTATCCAGAGGTTATACGCCTGCACGATTTGACATCGTCCGCTGTCATAATGGCCTGCAAAGACACCTTCGCTCGCCACGGTATTCCGATGACTGTCATGTCGGACAATGGGCCCTGTTTCGCCAGCCAGGAATGGTCATCCTTTGCTGCCTCGTATGGCTTCACACACGTGACGTCCAGCCCTCTGCATCCCCAGTCCAATGGAAAGGCGGAGAAGGGCGTTCACATCGTCAAGCGGCTCCTCTGCAAGGCTGCTGCTGATGGATCGGATTTCTGCCTAGCCCTGCTGGCCTATCGCTCGGCCCCACTAGCCACTGGCCTCTCACCAGCCCAGCTGTTAATGGGTCGCGCCCTCAGGACCACTGTGCCTTCCATTCTGGTACCTACAACCAACCATGCTCCGGTACTACACAGAATGCAACAGCAGCGCGTTCGCCAGAAGAGGGCATATGACACACGGGCAACTGATCTTCCCGCCCTGGCCCCTGGAGCCGAAGTCCGCATCCACCTACCAGAAGGTGGCTGGTCAGTGCCTGCCGAAGTTCTCTGATGCGTGGTTCCCCGCTCGTTGTTCCCCGCTCGTTCCTGGTTCGCATGCCTGATGGATCCATGCGCAGGCGCAATCGCCGGGCTCTTCGCCTACTTCCACGCTTGCTACGGGAACTTACACCGACACCGCGCCCTCCTGTTGTTCTTGACATCGACTTTGTGGAGCTGCCTGCCACCATGCCCCTTCAGTCGTCGCCCGTGGCCAGGCCCATTCCTCAGCCGGTGGTTCCAGACCCACCCTTGAGGCGGTCAACCCGAATTCGTCGCCCACCTACTAGACTGGACTTATGAGCCTGTTTGAACATTGAACTCATAATACCACTGTGTTAATATGTTTCTGTTCTTATCGTTACAGGAATTTGTTCTGTCGTTCTTTGTTTATGGTGCAACCTCGTTGTTATGTCGCACCCGACATCGCCCCTTGTATATAGTTTAGCCCCATGTACATGCTGTAGATATTGCACACACACACATTTAGCTACACTCAGTACACATCTCTATTTATGACCACATAGGCACATGTTCTTGTAAAAAAGGGGGGATGTCATGATATCCAGGTAAACATCATAGCACATACATACATATATACTGATGGACAGATCAACGGACCAATCAACACACACACAACATGACAGCCAATCACAGGCAAGAGCATACACAATACAAAACAGGGAACACAACACTTCCTGGGCACTTGAGGATGAGACAGCTCAGGGCACAGAGCTCATAGCAAGCCACTCAGACATCCACCATGTGCTGAGTGCCACTACAAGATAGAATTAGGAGTAGGTCCACAGATTCAGGGGTTATGATCGAACCTCAGTAAACAACATACAACTGCAAATAGATGTTTGAAATAAAACTGAGTTGTACCATTCGCAACCGTGTTGGTTCGTCTGTGTAGCAGAGTACCCAACACTTCAGCGCTGAGGACCCCGGTTCAATCCTGGCCCCGGGTCACCGTCCGTGTGGAGTTTGCACATTCTCCCTGTGTCTGCGTGGGTCTCACCCCCACAACCCAAAAATGTGCAGGGTAGGTGGATTGGCCACGCTAAATTGCCCCTTAATTGGAAAAACAATAATTGGGTACTCTAATTTATAAAAAAATACAATTGCTTTTGTTGGTTTAGATTTTCAATGATAAATAAAATCTCACATTGATTATATCATATTCACAATATTGAGATTCAAGTACAGCTCTGTACATGTTTGCAATTATTACTATGGTTAATTTTGTTTTGGAAATTAGATGTACTCTAGATCTGAATTACTTACTGCCAGTATTTATGCTTTGTTCTGAAGCTGATGTAGGTCAAAGAATATGAACGGTGCTCATTCTATTCTCATTTGGTAATATTATTCTGCATTGTTGTGTAGTACAGAGAAATGAACTATGCAGAATATATTACATAGGTACGTTGTGTTGAAATGTAAGTGTATTTTGAAACAAAATTGTCATTATACAGAAGAGCTTTTTGTGCAGGGGAAAGTCTGCTCATGTTGTAATTTGGTTTGGATGGCACAGTGCTCTGTTATCTGAGTTACCACCTTTGCCTCTTGGGACAGACATTTAGAAGGTAATGACTGCTGCAACACAAGCTGATCCAGAACTTAAACACGTGATGTGAAGCTAAAAGCAGGGTGGACTATCAGGCCTCTAACAGATGGTGTACTTGGCTGTGCTGAATTTTCAAATGCAGGCTAATGAGGTATAATTTATTTTCAAGGAAAGCACATCTTGGGAGAGCATTTCCTTGTTAGCATTTGTTTGTTGATTTCTTTCAAGTTGAAAACCTTTATGTAGCAATGAAAAAAAAGTTTCTTTTTAAAGGAAGGTGCCTAAGCGAGGGCACACTTGACTCGTCGTGGTTCATAGAATTCCTACAGTGCAGAAGGAGGCCATTCAGCCCATCGAGCCTGCACCGACCCTCTGAAAGAGCACCCCACCTAGGCCCACTCCCCTGTCCTATACACACAGCCCCACCTACGCATCTTTGGAGAACAAGGGACAATTTAGCATGGCCAATTCACCTAACCTGTACATCCTTTGGACTGTGGCCGGAAAATGGAGCACCCGTAGGAAACCCACACAGGCACGGGGAGAACGTGTAGACTCCACACAGACACTCATCCAAGGGTGGAATTGAACCTGGGTCCCTGGCGCGGTGAGGCAGCAATGCTACCACTGCGCCAACGTGCCGCCTGAATGCTGGCTGTGCATCATCAGCTCAAGCATACTTGGATTAAATTATTCAAGGTATGTTCAAAAAAAAAGCTTTAATCTATTAAAGTTATCAAACATTTGGAACATTGCAACAGTTCCGGTGAGGATTCATCAAACATAGAAGACAGGAAACTGAAGGCAGCATTATTTTCAGTGTATGAACCTTCATTTTAAAACATGTCTGTCAGTGAGGCATGGCAGGCTGGACGTTACATTGCTGACAATGCATTAGTTGCAGGCTGCGTTTAGGTGTGTCAGAAAGATGCATGTACAGCTCTGTTTCAACTTTTTATTGTGAGGAGGGTGAGAGGGATTTCTTAACTCTCTCCTGATCTTTTAAACTGGAATTGAAATAAGATCAAATGGGTATGACAATCTGATATACACCTGGAGTGATCTTGCATTAGCTGTCATTCGGTGCAATCTAATAGAATTGCTTCTAAGTGTGGTGGCGAGCGGGAAATGCTGGGTGTTTACCGACAGCTGACCGAGCAAAACCGTCACCAATATGTAATGTTAATTAGGGCACTTAATGATGCCCCACGGGTTTCATGCCGCAAATGACTGTCCCACCGTGCTGATTTGCTGGGACCACGCCCGGCAGCTCCCTGCCAACGAGGGACAGCAGCACTTAAACCGATCCCGCAGAGCAAACTCCAGACAGTACGTAGCCATGCCACCGCGCAGACCAGCACCACGATTCGGAGATGCCAACCTGCTAGACTGATCGACGAGGTTGAGTCCAGACGGGATACCCTGTTCTCCCGAGGGGCTTGGAGGGTCAGCCACAGGGCAGCAGAGGGAGATGTTAGCAATACTCGAATGGGTGCATAGCCGATTGGAGGAGTCCCAAAGGCTCAGGTGATTGCACTGGCAGTGTGTGGTACAGAGGCCAACACTGCTAGGGTGGCGACCGCAGTGAGAACCAGGAGCACGGTGTGAGCAGCATGAGTGGTGGTGTCCAAGGCGTTACTCAGTCAGTGACGGTCATGACTGAGGACCTCGGCAACATGTCTGAGTCATTGGGGGACGTGTCCCAGACCTTTCCGAGGTGATGAGGAGCATGTCCCAGTCTCAGGTGGGCATTGCTGAGGCACCCCAGAGCATATCCCAGTCGCTGAGGAACATGTCCCGGATGCAGGCTGACATTGGTGAGGCACTGCTGCATATAGCTCGCTCACAGAAGGGCATCACCGAGGGCACCAACATCATGCTGCAGACATTGGGGAGCCACCAGGGCTGGCAGAGCTAGATGACGCAGGGACATCCAGAGCTCAACCTAGCTGCCGCTCTTTCCCAAGATGGCCCCCATGGCCCTACGGGCACCGACTGAGAGGAGGGAGCACAGGATGCCTCCCTACTGGGTGACAATGGCGGTCAACAGCTCTCCCGATTCCACCCCAGGGCGCATCTCGGGGTCAGCATGTGGAACAGGGTGGCATGGCAAGGCATGTGCCACTGCCAGGTTGAATGGGGTCCTCTGGCTCCAGGCCCTCCAGAGGGGGCCCCCGAAGGATATAAAAGGCCACTGGACGTGGTAAACACAAGCTGCCCCCATCTCCGATGTGCATCCTGGGGAAACACCTAGACATAGTGGTAGAGCACGGAGTGCTAAGCAGATAGAGGATCACCATCGGGAGCTAGGGACAGTTGCGGTCAAGCTTGTACAACATTAAAACACGTTACACGCGATACATGTGTGTGCAATCCGCATTTTAAGCAGTCTGATGCACCTCTCAATGACAGCCCGGGTGACCACACAGACATCGTTATATCGGGTCTCTGCTGGCCTCCGTACTGGCATCATTAGCGAGGTCCGAAGCGAGTAACCCTTATCCCCCAAAGGCCAACCGCTCAGTCCGGGATGTCCCTTAAAGATGTAGGGATCTCTGACTGCCCCAGGGTATAGCTGTCGTGTACACTCAATGGGAAGCATGCACACATGTGCATAATCTTGAGGTGGTGGCCACACACAAGTTGAACGTTGAGGGAGTGGAACCCCTGCCTGTTGATGAAGGGCACTCCCAGACCGCCCGGTGCGGGCAAGATGACATGCGTGCCATCTATTACCGCCTGGACCTGGGGCATTCCGGTGATGGCGGAAGATCCTGCTGCCTGGGTATCTTGATGGGTCTGGTCCAGGTCAAAGTCTTTATAGTAAGTTGCCTGGGCAAACAGGGCATGTGTGAACTCACAGCTGCACTTGTGGGCTGTTGGTTGGGATATGCCACACAAGCCACAGCTTGAGCCCAGGAATGAACCTGAGGCGTAAATGTTCAGGGCTGTGGTGACCTTGATGGCCACCGGGAGCGGGTATCCTCCTCCACCACATGGTGCCATGTCCGCAAGGAAATGGCACAGGTGCCAGACCGTTCTCTTGTTGAAGCGGAGCTTTCTCTGGCACATGCTATCTGTCATCCGTACCGTGGGCAGCATGGTAGCATTGTGGATAGCATAATTGCTTCACAGCTCCAGGGTCCCAGGTTCGATTCCGGCTTGGGTCACTGTCTGTGTGGAGTCTGCACATCCTCCCTGTGTCTGTGTGGGTTTCCTCCCACAGTCCAAAGATGTGCAGGTTAGGTGGATTGGCCATGGTAAATTGCCCTTAGTGTCCAAAATTGCCCTTAGTGTTGGGTGGGATTACTGGGCTATGGGGATAGGATGGAGGTGTGGACCTTGGGTAGGGTGCTCTTTCCAAGAGCCGGTGCAGACTCGATGGGCCGAATGGCCTCCTTCTGCACTGTAAATTCTATGATAATTCTATGAAAAAAAGAGTTGAGACGCCTGTACACCTTGGGATGTTGCCAACCTCCCCATCTGGGTCCCTCCGTGGCCTGATCGGCGGCTGTATCCTCAGGGGTAGGGCCCTGCATATGGGCTGCTGCCTCCAGCCTTTGTCGCACTGCTAACGCTGCCCTCTCTGATCTTTGGTTGCATGGCCAGCCAATGCCACTGCGAGGCCAGTTTCCGCGGGGTGAAAGATATCATCCATAATGTAGGGCGGGGTTCTCCGGCCCTGTCCACCCGGCAACCGTAGAATCGCACCCGAGGTCAACGGACCGCTCCATTGTCCGCGGCTCGCCCGTGGGGTTCTCGTGGCAGGCGGGACACAATCCAGTCCGTAATATCTGTACGGAATCGGAGAGGGTATGAGACTGACAACCAGTTATGGCTGTCACCCAGTACTCTCGGATCCCCCAAGTGTCCCTCACATCCCGTGCCATCCCTCATGGCGCCATCCTGCACCCCCCCCCCCCCGCTGCAGCAGTAGCCCCTGTGCCCCAGACCCTGTGCCCCAAACACTCGATGGAAACGTGACTTAGACTGGGCGCTGGTTCCTGCCCCGGTCCACACACACACACAGCCTCTGGTCGCGGGAATGTCACCAGTGCTGAGGCTCAGCCCTTGGGTTTTCTGATGTTGGCAGCAGCCTCTGTGGTGCTGATGTCTCCGGAGTTCAAGACAAGTGTCCAGGTCTCACAGCCTGATTGGGATGCTAGGCAGTAAGAACCGCCTGCGTCCTGGCACCTGTACCCACGGGGACCCACTTAGGAGCTGCGAAGTGCTCACATTACTAAAATTGCCAATTTCCCATGAGCAATAACCTTCCGCCGTGTGGCCAGCGGCCGTCATGGTCAGCAGGGTTTAAAGTGACCATCACATGGAGGAGAGTTTTGGTAGGGGGTCGGGATTGAAGGCACTATGACAGTGCCGCTCCTGATGGCCCCGGGGAGATACTCAGGGAGTCCGGTAGTAATAGCTTTGTTGAGAATTTGGAGGCTGTTTCGGCAGCACTTCGGGTTGGGAGCATATAAAGCACACCTCACGAGGGCGAGGATGAATGATTCTTTGAAGGGGTAGGTGTGTGTGAACGTTGCGGGGGGTGGGGGGGTGGGGGGGGGGTGGGGACCCGCAAACCACGTTCATATGTTTCCGTCCTGTCCAAAGCTAGAGGATTACTGGAAGGAGGATTTTAGGATAATCTCTAAAGTGGTGCACGTAAAACTGGACCCGGGCCCTCGGGAGGCCATATTCGGGGTGTCGGACCAGCCGGGGTTGGAAACAGGTGCGGAGGCAGATGCTGTAGCCTTCGCCTCGTTGATCGCTAAAGGCGGATCCTGTTAGGGTGGAGATCAACCTCTCCATCTGTGCCCTGGCGTGGCGGGGGGGACCCGTTGAAATTCTTGACGCTTGAAAATGTCAGATTTGAACTGAGGGGAAGGATGGACGGGTTCTACAATTCATGGGCATTATTCATTATGCACTTTCAAGAATTGGATCACATCGAACATTCGGGGTTTTGGGGGCTGGGAGGGTTGGGGGGAGGGGGGACTGTGTGTGTTAATGGCGACTATGGGTGATTCCTGATTCCTTTTTGTTATTTGTTTATGTTAACATGCAGGCTAATGTCTGGGGGTTTGGTGGGAGGATGGGATCGTTGTTATTGATATGGGGATTGACGTTACATTTGTTACTGATTATTGTTTATTGTTGGGTGTAAATTTGGGAGAAAATGTGAAAAAGGAGGAGAATAAAAAAAATGTAAAAAATAAAGTGACCATCACCATATTACTGCAGACACAGTTCTGTAATCGGGGTGTTCGGTTGGATAGACAGGCTGGAGCTGCCCCCATTAAGAGTCCAGACTCTTGAGTACCCCTGCCGACCCTCCCCCCCTACCCCCCCCACACATGGTAGATCACACCCATGAAGTCTGTTCAGAAATCATATTGAGACCATGCCCATGATTTGTACTCCAACCTATGTTGATGCACACCTAAAATTTAACTTCACCAATGTGAAATTGGCAAACAAAATCTCCCTTAAGGAAAAATGTAGCATGTTTGTTATTGCCCATTTCTTGCAATTGTTATTTCCTTAAAACAGTTTTCCATGTTGCTTGAGCACTGAATTTTTACATTGTTTTACTCGTGTATGAATGTAAATACATGAGGTGAATTATAGACTACGGCAAATGAAAGGCATTTGCTAAATAAAAAAAGCAATCACTAATATTGTCTGAACCTGATGGTTAAGTTTGTACCTTGATGATTATTGGAAGAGGAATCTTTATCTTGTGTTACTGAGTTGCACGTTAAGACATTTATCATCTGCGTGGGACTGAATTTATGGCAAACTTAGAAATGCCCTCGTAGCTAAGATTTTATGCTCTCTTGAGAAATATTTTTGATATTTTGGGTTTGTCTACTCGGGAAAGTAAATATGCGCTGATAATTGCGATTTAACATCAAGGTTGAGGTTAGTATCCTATCAATATACATCTAAATACTTTGAGTGTCAATGATGAGTAACTACTAATCTGGGAACACTGACAGTCCTAGCATTTTTCAGATGTAAAGAGTTAATACTCAATGAACCTCAGAGCTTAATTTTTGTAGCTTTTTAAATCTATTCCCCACTTGATTATACAGCTCACATATTCTTTAATACTGCAGTTTTTAAAAAAAGATGCATAAATTTCATGATTTGTGATCGTGCTGTTTTCCCAGTTAAATATTTTGATATTCTCATATTGCCAACTCAGGTATATAGACAAATTATGACTATTTACATAGAACATATTGTTGGATTAATACTCACAATTTGAGATTAACTACTGGTCTGGATGGTAGGCGGTGACTGTTTCAGAATTCCATTGAGAAGAATTTTAAATTATGTTATGTCTTGCATAACATATATATGAATGTCAGCAAAATTATACTGTCTAAATAAGTTGGCAGATATTCTGACTACTGAATGTAGATCCTCAGACTAATTTAACAGAGGAAAACATTTTCAATGAGAACGGGTGATGAAATAATCCGCAGTTTAATGATTCACCTGTAATGTGGAGTTGCATTTCAGTTTTGCTCCCAGTTGCAACAAATTACAAACAATCCAGTACATTTGAAACGGAAGGGGTCACAACATGCTGCAGCAAATTTTAGGTTTGGATTTTCTAAACATTAACTTTAATCAGGAGCCAGGAGCATTGTTAAATTGGAGGTTAATTTGAAGTATTGGAGCAGAGTCTATACTGTTTGATTAGAATGCAGGGGAGCTGATGAAACCTGCACACGGTCCCCATGCGAATGCTGGTTCATCAGGAACGTGCCAGCTAACTTGTCATCGGGAAAAACACCGAGTGCCTGAAAGTGTCCACTCTTTCTGAAAAGTATTAAAGCAGCAAAGCTGTTGACCAAAGGATCCTTTCAGGACTAATCAACCAAGACCTAGCATTTATCATTTCAGCGCTGAAGGTCTATCAAGGGTGATATTTTCTCATGAGAACTTAGAACACAAATGCTTGATGTTCTTGCCCTTCAAGAAGCCCATCTATGTGACAAATGTTGTTTTAGAATGTCCCTGGAAGCAGCTTGGGATGTTTCATTACAGGAAAGGTGCTGTATCATTTCAGGTTTTAAAAATAAATAAATTTAGAGTACCCAATTCATTTTTTCCAATTAAGGGGCAATTTAGCGTGTTCAGTCCTGCACATCTTTGGGTTGTGGCGGCGAAACCCACGCAAGCGTATCATTTCAAGTTGTTGTTGTTTTATAATCTGCCTCCAAAACAATCAAACAGGCTTCAGAAAAGGGAGAAGCAGGGCATGCCCATCTGCAGCAAGACCTGGACAACATGGAGGCTTGAGCTGTTAAGTGGCAAGCAACATTCACACCACATAAGTGCCAGGCAATGACCATCTCCAATAATAGAGAATCTTAACTATTTCCCATGGGATTCATTGACATTGCTATTGCGCTGAACCTGACTAGCAACACCTGGAGGGGAGGGGGGGGCGTGGTTACCATTCACCAGAAACGGAGCTGGAACAACCATGTGAATCCCAATTTTAGCCGACGGAGCTGGGGAATTCCGGCCTGTATGTTTTCAAGAAGGAGTTAGATATAGCTTTTGGGGTTAAAGGGATCAAAGGAATTGGGGGTAAGTGAACATAGAACACAGAACATTACAGCGCAGTACAGGCCCTTCGGCCCTCGATGTTGCGCCGATCTGTGAAACCACTCTAAAGCCCATCTACACTATTCCCTTATCGTCCATATGTCTTTCCAATGACCATTTGAATGTCCGAAGTGTTGGTGAGTCCACTGCTGTTGCAGGCAGGGCATTCCACACCCTTACTACTCTCTGAGTAAAGAACCTACCTCTGACATCTGTCTTATATCTATCTCCCCTCAATACAAAGCTATGTCCGCTCGTGCTAGATATGACCATCCAAGGAAAAAGGCTCTCACTGTCCACCCTATCCAATCCTCTGATCATCTTGTATGCCTCAATCAAGTCACCTCTTAACCTTCTTCTCTCTAACGAAAACAGCCTCAAGTCCCTCAGCCTTCCCTCATAAGATCTTCCCTCCATACCAGGCAACATTCTGGTAAATCTCCTCTGCACCCCTTCCAATGCTTCCTCATCCTTCCTATAATGCGGCGACCAGAATTGCACGCAATACTCCAAATGCGGCCGCACCAGAGTTTTATACAGCTGCAACATGACCTCATGGCTCCGAAACTCAATCCCTCTACCAATAAAAGCTAACGCACCATACGCCTTCTTAACAACCCTCTCAACCTGGGTGGCAACTTTCAGGGATCTATGTTTATGGACACTGAGATCTCTCTGCTCATTCACACTGTGAAGAATCTTACCCAGTACTCTGTCTTCCTGTTATTCCTTCCAAAATGAATCACCTCACACTTGTCTGCATTAAACTCCATTTGCCACCTCTCAGCCCAGCGCTGCAGCTTATCTATGTCCCTCTGTAACTTGTAACATCCTTCCGCACTGTCCACAACTCCACCGACTTCAGTGTCATCTGCAAATTTACTCACCCATCCTTCTACGCCCTCCTCCAGGTCATTTATAAAAATGACAAACAGCAGTGGCCCCAAAACAGATCCTTGTGGTACACTACTAGTAACTGGACTCCAGTCTGAACATTTCCCATCAACCACCACCCTTTGTCTTCTTCCAGCTAGCCAATTTCTGATCCAAACTGCTAAATCACCCTGAATCCATTGCCTCTGCATTTTCTGCAGTAGTCTACCGTGGGGAACCTTAACAAATGCTTTACTGAAATCCATATACACCACATTAACTGCTTTACCCTCATCCACCTGTTTGGTCACCTTCTCAAAGAACTCAATAAGGTTTATGAGGCACGACCTACCCTTCACAAAACCGTTTTGACTATCTCTAATCAAATTATTCCTTTCCAGATGATTATACATCCTATCTCTTATAAACCTTTCCAAGCTTTTGCCCACAACAGAAGTAAGGCTCACTGGTCTATAGTTACTGGCGTTGCCTCTACTTCCCTTCTTGAACAAGGGGACAACATTTGCTATCCTCCAGTCTTCTGGCACTATTCCTGTAGACAAAGATGACTTAAAGATCAAAGCCAAAGGCTCAGCAATCCCCTCCCTAGCTTCCCAGAGAATCCAAATCCCATCCAGCCCAGGGGACTTATCTATTTTCACACTTTCCAGAATTGCGAACACCTCCTCCTTATGAACCTCGAGCCCTTCTAGTCTAGTAGCCTGAATCTCAGTATTCTCTTCGACAACTTTATCTTTTTCCTGTGTGAATACTGACGGAAAATATTCATTTAGCACCTCTCCTATCTCCTCGGACTCCACGCACAACTTCCCGCTACTGTCCTTGACTGGCCCTACTCTTACCCTAGTCATTCTTTTATTCCTGACATATCTATAGAAAGCTTTAGGGTTATCCTTGATCCTACTTGCCAAAGACTTCTCATGTCCCCTCCTGGCTCTTCTTAGCTCTCTCTTTAGGTCCTTCCCAACTAACTTGTAACCCTCGAGCGCCCTAACTGAACCTTCAAGTCTCATCTTTACATGAACCTCCTTCTTCCTCTTGACAAGTGTTTCGACTGCTTTAGTAAACCACGGTTCCCTTGCTTGACCACTTCCTCCCTGCCTGACAGGTACATACTTATCAAGGACACGCAGTAGCTGTTCCTTGAACAAGCTCCACATTTCCATTGTGCCCATCCCCTGCAGTTTTCCTCTCCATCCGATGCATCCTAAATCTTGCCTCATCGCATCATAATTGCCTTTCCCCCAGATATAACTCTTGCCCTGCGGTATATACCTATCCCTTTCCATCACTAAAGTAAACGTAATCGAATTGTGGTCACTATCACCAAAGTGCTCACCTACCTCCAAATCTAACACCTGTCCTGGTTCATTACCCAGTACCAAATCCAAAATGGCCTCACCTCTCATTGACCTATCTACATACTGTATCAGGAAACCCTCCTGCACACATTGGACAAAAACGGACTCATCTAAAATACTCGAACTATAGCGTTTCCAGTCAATATTTGGAAAGTTAAAGTTCCCCATAACAACTACCCTGTTGTTTTCGCTCCTATCCAGAAGCATCTTTGCAATCCATTCCTCTACATCTCTGGAACTTTTCGGAGGCCTATAGAAAACCCCTAACAGGGTGACCTCTCCTTTCCTGTTTCTAACCTCAGCCCATACTACCTCAGTCCTCATCAAACGTCCTTCCTTCCACCATAATACTGTCCTTGACTAACAATCCCACCCCTCCCCCTCTTTTACCACCTTCCCTGAGCTTACTGAAATATCTAAACCCCGGCACCTGCAACAACCATTTCTGTCCCTGCTCTATCCATGTCTCCGAAATGGCCACAACATCGAAGTCTCATGTACCAACCCATGCCGCAAGTTCACCCACCTTATTCCGGATGTTCCTGGCATTGAAGAAGACACACTTTAAACCACCTTCCTGCCTGCCGGTACACTCCTGCAACTTTGAAACCTTACTCATGACCTCACTACTCTCAACCTCCTGTATACTGGAGCTACAATTCAGGTTCCCAAGCCCCTGCTGAACTAGTTTAAACCCTCCCGAAGAGCATTCGCAAATTTCCCCCCCCCGGATACTGGTACCCCTTTGGTCCAGGTGTAGACCATCCCGTTTGTAGAGGTCCCACCGACCCCAGAATGAGCCACAATTATCCAGAAACCTGAAACTCTCCCTCATGCACCATCCCTGTAGCCACGTGTTCAACTCCTCTCTCTCCCTATTCCTCGTCTCGCTGTCACGTGGCACGGGTAACAACCCAGAGATAATAACTCTGTTTGTCCTAGATCTAAGTTTCCACCCTAGCTCCCTGAATTCCTGCCTTACATCCCTATCCCTTTTCCTACCTATGTCGTTGGTACCTATGTGGACCACGACTTGGGGCTGCTCCCCCTACCCCTTAAGGATCCTGAAAACACGATCCGATACATCACGGGCCCTGGCACCTAGAAGGCAATACACCAACCGCGAGTCTCTCTCGTTCCCAGAGAATCTCCTATCTATCCCCCTAACTATGGAGTCTCCAATGACTAATGCTCTGCTCCTCTCCCCCCTGCCCTTCTGAGCATCAGGGACAGACTCTGTGCCAGAGACCTGGTTACCCCAGGTAAGTCCCCCCCCCACCCCCAACAGTATCCAAAGCGATATACTTGTTACTAAGGGGAATGACCACAGGGGATCCCTGTACTGACTGCTTCCTCCCAGCCCCTCTCACCGTCACCCATCTATCTTTATTCTTCGGAGTAACTACATCCCTGACCGCCTCTGCCTCCCGAATGATCCGAAGTTGCTCCAGCTCCAGTTCCCTAATGCGGTTTCTGAGGAGCTGGAGATGGGTGCACTTCCCACAGATGAAATCAGCAGGGACACTGACGGCGTCAGTGGGAGTAGTTTACCGAGTTGGATGTTCTCCCATGATCATATTGAATGGCGGAGCAAGATTGAAAGGCCAAATTGTCGGCTGCTATTTTTTATGTTTCTATGTTTAAGCCACTCACCATCCTGACTTGAAACTATAGCGCTGTTTCTTCACTGCCGCTGGGTCAAAATACTGGAACTTGCTCCCTAACAGCACTGTGGGTGTGCCTACATCACATAGACTGCAATGATGCAGCAATGTGGCACACCACTGCCTTCTCAAGGGTAATTAGGAATGGATAATAAATACGGGCCTAGCCTGCAGCTTCCGCATCCCGTGGAAGTAGTTAAAAAAATAATCAATTGTCGCAAAAACCTTCCTGCCATCCATACCTGGTCTGACCTCCAAGTGACTCCAGACCCACAGCAATGTGATTGACTCGTGGCTACCATCTGAAATGGCCTAGCAAGCTACTCAGTTCAAGGGCAGTTAGGAATAGTCAACAGATGCTTGCCTTGCCAGTGATGCACACACCCCATAAAAAAACGAATACGTTTGTAAGAAGTCAAATAGAGTACAATAAACCATGACACGAGATGAGGAAAACTCCCAGTTCTGGCGGTTTGGGGACCAAGGGCAGTGTTTTCCACTGGGTCAAGACCCTGATGTCGAGACCAAGTGGGGGGAGCCAGGGTGCATGCTTGCCAGCAGCAAGACTAGGCTGATAATCCTGCGAGAAGGCCACCTCCCACGCTTGGCCTGCTATCAAGGACAGCAGCTGGTTCCTGACGCTGCAGGCCCAACCAGAGTGTCAGCCTCTCTGGAGCCTGACCAACCCACTTGAGCAGAGTATGTGGTGCAGAGGCAAGTCAGAACCTACAAGGATGCCACCGCAAGGAGGCATCGATTAAAATCATCACAAATTAATGCTTGAAGCTATTAGGGAAGCTTTTCAAATTGTTTTCCTTTTACATTTCAAGGTGGAGAAACATTTGACCATGTTAAATTTCCAAGTGTAGTAACTCCCTCAGAAATTAAATAATAGAGCTGAGTCCATAACGCACAAATTGTATGTTATCAGTATAATATCTGCTTGATGGATCGAAAGACTATTTTTGTTTTTGATTTAAATTAAAACTAAAACAATTGGAGATGTCTGAAGTATTTTTAACTATGTCTTAATCTTGCATATTCTATCTTTTGAAATCCTGACTTTCTTCACTGCAGTTTCTGATTAAACAGCTTATGATGCAAACGCAGAGTTGGAAACGTGCTATGGAGCTTATTATGGCAATCACTATCAACCCAAATTTGCAAAATGCAGCTACTGGCATTAAGCATCTCTATAATTTAAACTGGGAGCTACTCAGGCTTGCGGCGATCTCTTTTTTTTAACGATAACCATTTATTGCTCCACTTTGAGTATTTGTGATCAGATCTGGTGATGATCAATCAGTCGACTGTTAAGTTTGCCATCACAAAAGTGACTCCACAGAGTATCGGTAGATTTAGAGTATCAGACATGATAGTTGTGGTGTAAAGCCATACTCACATAGTGGCCAGCTAGAACACATGTTTTATGTGAAGAGGCCAATTGGCCTGCAAAATGCTTGTGCTTTAATCAAATAGCTCATGTATTTCCTTGCATTTCCTGTCAATTTGTTTTGAGGCCATTTGCACTTGTTTCCTTTGGACACAAGTGAGCAGTGTTGTGTTGAGAATAATCTGTCCCCGACCTTGCGATTCTGTTCTCCAATAGGTTTGTTTACATTGCTTGAGATCCGTACTCGAACCGCCAGATTTCTGAAGCGAAGGCTTTACCATGGCCAGCTATATGCAAAAATGCTGGAACACTAATATTTGCCAAATACCTCAAGCGCAAAGAGCTTCCCAAGTGGCCAAGGTCATATCTTAAGCTGCAATGCCCATTTAGTGCAAGATGGTATTTTGGTAAAGCCAGTACTGGGATCGACCAGCCAATTTCACAGACAGAATTTACAGTACAGAAGGAGGTTATTTGGCCCATCGCGTCTGCACTGGCCCTTGGAAAGTGCACCCTACCTAAGTCTACACCTCCACCCTATCCCCAACTTCCACCCTATCCCCGTAACCCCACCTTACCTTACCTTTTTTGGACACTAAGGGCAATTTAGCATAGCCAATCCGCCTATCCCTGCATATCTTTGGACTGTGGTAGGAAACTGGAGCACCTGGAGGAAACCCAAGCAGACATGGAGAGAACGTGCAGACTCCGCACAGACAGTGTCCCGAGCCGGGAATCGAACTTGGGACCCTGGTGCTGTGAAGCCATTGTGCTAACCACTGTGCTACCGTGCTGCCACTTGGAGGATCGGTTAGGGGCTGATTGACAACTAACTGCTAGTTCTTAGATCGGAGGTTGCAAGCATTTTAGTGTGTAATCCTTCATTTAGTGACCATGCCTAACTGACCGGCTGAACGGGAATAAGCAAGCTATTGCTGAGGATTCCGACGCCATGCTCAGCTTTCAAAGTTCACTTACTGAGTGAAATTGACTGGCCACTGTAGCAGCATGTGTGTGAAAAGACAATATGGAATATGGAGAAGGTATCTTTAGATGATAAGGGATCAGGAATAATCGTCCATTTGTGAGGAAACTGGAGTGGCCACATGTCTCTATGTGATATTCCCTATTGTCTGCCTCTGACCACAACATCCCTTACTCCCTTCCCAGCCAGCACTGTTTTTGCAAGGGAAATGATCTGATGCAGGCATAGTTGACATTCTGGGGCCAAATCCTGCTGCTACCTGTTATGCGCTGTCTGGTCCTGTCCTGGAAAAGAAGTGGCAATTATGAATCAGTGCATTGGCAGCGTGTTTGTGTGTGCGATGACCATATGGCTGAAGTTCTGTGAGATGTGTCTGCGTTGTGAGCAGTATCTGTGAAGGGTGCAATAGCATGGTACATGTGAATGTCAGTGTATAGTTAGATCATAAGTGAACTATGTTTAGGTTATGTTGCTCGGGGTGGCACAGTTATTGAGAAGTGTATTTGTGAGATGGGATCCTGCTTTGACCACTCCTGTCAAGCCATTAAAAATGTTGCTGCACTGAAGAACACTCCTCATTTTCTCTGCCTTCTCCGCCAAGACCCCGGTACCGCATAGGAGACCCTCTGTATGACTCCTTGAGACAGACTTCCAGATTGACTTCTGTCCCAGCCAGCACCACCCACACCTTTTGTGGAGGCTAAATATACAGCTCCAGGAGAATTGTGTTCAATCAGTGCGAGAGTGCTAAACCTGCAGTTGTCAATTAGCCTGAAAATTACATGCTTAATACATACTTTACAACAGGCATTGCTTTTTAGCACAGCACCCATTTTGTGCCTGTTTTCAACCTTTGTTTAAAATAACCCCCCAACACTGGATTCCATTTTTTGTTATTTGGGACATATATATTAGTACAGTATAAAATATCATGTGGAACACGTTTCATAGATTAGAGGGAAGTAATGAATTGATGGACGCATCCTATAAACCACTTTCCCTGCAATTTTGCTCAATTATACCAAACTACTGTGTGTTATTTCCTGGTTAACTTGTTATATTAGACATATTGGGAATCAAAGAATGTGGGGTAGGGTGGAAATTGAGGTAAAAGACCAGCCATGATTTTATTAGTTAACAGAGGTGTGCTCAAGACTCTGCATGGCCTATTCCTGTTCCCATTTCTTATGTTTATAAAATGTTAATTCACTTGTGTGAATGCCTTGGGATGACAAGCCATGGAACACTCTGGCATTTGGCCTTGGGATAATGACTTGTTAAAAACAGAACAGATTCTTACAAAATATGAATACTAATTTATTCAAATATTGTTCGTATTGTTCCTCAATGAATTTGTGAAGACTAATTAAATATTTTTAATCATAACTTTTCCTCTGATTGACATCTTCAGACCTTGTCGTACTGACTGAATCTTGAATTATATTTTGAGAAACATGTCTCCAGATTTTAAATTAGGATATTTTCAACGATGAAATTAAATTGGAGGTTGCTTTATTAATTTTGTGTGCCAGTCTTGAGAATCAAAATCTTTTAAGTCTTGTGTTATGACTTGGGTGTCATGTGAATGAAGCAGCACATTAAATGTTCCTTTGAAGCTAATATAGTAATGTAAGTGTGTATAATTCAACACACTTCAGGGCTACACTGAATCAGGATCGATTAATTAGTTGGTGGCACTTTGAACTACTGCGTATTTTCTTGAAGTGCCCTTAGATTGGGAAGGCTCTGAGGTTCCAGGATATCTGATCACATAGAGAAAAACTTGCCTTGACTAATTTCCCATAAGTTTGCCAGTATGTGACCTTGAAGGCAATAAATATTTGAAAAGGAAGAGAGTAATTAAAGGGAGCATTGATCCTCTAGAGAGTGAATATGAGGAATTAATAATGGGAAATAAGGAAATTGCAGAAGTGTCAAACAGGCATTTTGCATCTGTCTTCACAGTAGAAGACACCAAAAACATCCCAGAAATACTTGTCAATCAAGAGGTAAAAGGGAGGGAAGAACTCAAAACAATTATATCATCAGGGAAATGGTCCTGAGAAAACTCTTTGAACTAAAGTTTGACAAGTCCCCAGGACCTGATGGCTACATTCTAGTGTCTTAAAATAAGTACGAAGTCTTACAACACCAGGTTAAAGTCCAACAGGTTTGTTTCGATGTCACTAGCTTTCAGAGCGCTGCTCCTTCCTCAGGTGAAGGTGAAGTAAAATAAGTGGCTGCGGAGATAGTAGATGCACTGTTTTTAATTTTCCAATTGGAACAGTCCCATCAGATTGGAAAATAACAAATATAACTACTCTATTCAAGAAAGGAAGGAGCCAGAAAGCAGGAAAATACAGGCCAGTTATCCTAACATCTGTCAGGGAAAACGCTTAAATCTGTTATTCAGGAGATTAAAACAGGACACTTAGAAAACCTTAATGCAATCAGAGTAAACATGGCTTTGTGAAAGGGAAACTGCATTAGACTAGTTTATTTAGAGTTATTTGAGGAAATAACAAGCAGCATGGATAATAGGGAACTTGTAGATGTGGATTTACAGGCATTTGATAAGGTGTTGCATTAAAGGATACGACTTAACATAAGAACTCCTGGTATAGGGATAACATATTGGCATGGATAGAGAATTGGTTAACTACCAGGAAGCAGAGAATGTGGATAAATTTCAGGTTGGCAAACTGTAACCAGTGGAGTGCCACAAGGATCAGTGTTGGCGCCTCAACTATTTCCAATCTCTATCAATACCTTGGATGAAGGGACTGAATGGCAGCAAAATTTGCTGATGGTACCAAGATAGGAAGGAAAGTAAGTTGTCAATAAGAGGTAAAGTGTCTACAAACTGATATCGATCGGTTAAGTTGAGGGGGCAAAAAATTGGCAACTGGAGTATAATGTAGGAAAATGTGAACTTGTCTATTTTGGCAAGAAGGACAGAAAGGCAATTAATATCTGGAATTTAAGACTGAGCTAGTTAGATTCTTGATTAACAAGGCAGTCAGAAGCTATAGCAGGTTGACAGGAAAGTAGAGTTGACTCCACTATCAGGTCAGCCATGATCTTATCAAATGGCAGAGCTGGCTACAGGGCTGACCTTTGCTGGATTCACTGAGTTTGGGTCCATTAGGATTTAAGTGATATTTTAAAAGAAATGTTATCCAGCGACATAAGGTTGGAAAGTAGCTAAATTTGAAATACATTTTATCGTGATTAATACTGAATTGTCTGCTAGCTGCATTCAAAGTGAAGGAAATAACTATTTGTCTTTGGATATTTTGTGTCTTTGTATTTCATGTTACCCACTGAAAGTGACCTGTTATTTCCTCAAAGTTAATTCATCCGTTCTATTTTTGTCTGCCTTTAGTGTGTGTATCTAGGAGATGTAATGTGGTTAACATCACTGGAAGGAAGCTAAGTCAATTATTTAGAGTTTTAAAATTAATCTAGTTGTTCCCAAAGGAAATGACTTAAAGATATTGTAGTAATCTTGGTAAATTTGCAGATGACACTAAAGTCGGTGGAGTTGTGGACAGTGCGGAAGGATGTTACAAGTTACAGAGCGACTTAGATAAGCTGCAGCGCTGGGCTGAGAGGTGGCAAATGGAGTTTAATGCAGAAAAGTGTGAGGTGCTTCATTTTGGAAGGAATAACAAGAAGACAGAGTACTGGGCTAATGATAAGATTCTTGGCAGTGTGGATGAGCAGAGAGATCTCGATGTCAATGTACATAGATCCCTGAAAGTTGCCACTCAGGTTGAGAGGGTTGTTAAGAAGGCGTACGGTGTGTTAGCTTCTATTGGTAGAGGGATTGAGTTTCGGAACCATGAGGTCATGTTGCAGCTGTACAAAACTCTGGTGCGGCCGCATTTGGAGTATTGCGTGCAATTCTGATCGCCGCATTATAGGAAGGATGTGGAAGCATTGGAAAGGGTGCAGAGGAGATTTACCAGAATGTTGCCTGGTATGGAGGGAAGATCTTATGAGGGAAGGCTGAGGGACTTGAGGCTGTTTTCGTTAGAGAGAAGAAGGTTAAGAGGTGACTTAATTGAGGCATACAAGATGATCAGAGGATTGGATAGGGTGGACAGTGAGAGCCTTTTTCCTTGGATGGTGATATCTAGCACGAGGGGACATAGCTTTATATTGAGGGGAGATAGATATAAGACAGATGTCAGAGGTAGGTTCGTTACTCAGAGAGTAGTAAGGGCGTGGAATGCCCTGCCTGCAACAGTAGTGGACTCACCAACACTAAGGGCATTCAAATGGTCATTGGATAGACATATGGACGATAAGGGAATAGTGTAGATGGGCTTTAGAGTGGTTTCACAGGTCGGCGCAACATCGAGGGCCGAAGGGCCTGTACTGCGCTGTAATGTTCTATGTTCTATGGTAATTGGAATGATTTTTAAGGTACAATAATGTGTCAGTATTAAAAGCTATAAAAATGTTTTCACAAAATAACAAATTTTAGACTTGTCTTATTATCTCATCTCATTTAGTTCTTCCAAACTTGCGGAGTGGTGATCCAGAGATTATGATCCCGGAACCTAAACCTGTGGTCGATAATGATGAGCTGTCTAACACTTATGAACGGAAGTTAATAGAGGTAAGAACAATTGTTAGTCATGTATCTCTTCAATTTATTTAAGCATTTAAATTTATGGGAAAGCTATTTTTTAAAGTATATATACTTTTCTGGTTTTACTGACTGCTTGCCAGCTGTAAACAAGGCAGCATGTGACTAACACTTTTATGCATTCATGCCACACAAGTGCCAGACAATGACCATCTCCAACAAGAGATATTTCAACCATTTCCCTTTGCTTGTCCACCTTCTACAAGGCACAAGTCAGAAGCATGATGGAATGCTTCTTGATTGGATGAGTGCAGCTCCAACAACACTCAAGAAGCTTGACACCGTCCACAACAAAGCAGCTTGCTTGATTGGCACCCTGTCTTCACCTTCAACATTCACTTCCTGCACCACTGATGCACAGTGGCAGCAGTGGGTATGATCAACAAGATGCACTGCAGCAACTCATCAAGCTTCCTCCGATAGCCCCTTCCAAACTCATGACCTCTAGGACCAGGACAGCAGAAGCATGGGAACACTACCATAGTGTTCCCCTCCAAGCCACTCACTATCTTGAATTGGACCCATATCAGTGTTCCTTCAGTGACACTGGGTTAACATCCTGGAACTGCCTTCCACACAGCGCTGTGGGTATACCTACAACACACGGACTGAAGCAGTCCAAGAAGGCAGCTCACCACCACCTTCACGAGAAATTGGGGACGTGCAGTAAATGCTGGCCGAGCCAGCGATGTCCAAATCCCATGAAAGAATAAAATAAATTAAGATGTGAAATGGTAGCTGGGAGATATTGAGAGCTCCCTAGAGTGACATTCATTTTCATTTTCCTCTCCTTTCCTTTGAGCCAAATTCAACGCTTCCTCAGCATTTATAACAAAACCGTGACCACCCAAAGTTCAACTTGACATTGTTGCATTGGAAGGGGTTCGCAGATGAAGAAATTAGCAATATAAGGATGTCAGGGAGAAAGAGAGATGAAATGGGTGGAGGTTCATGTGGAATATTAATTCCTGCATGGTTCCGTTTAGCTGAGTGCTCTTTTCAATGTGCGATAATTCTAAAATGGTGAGCAAGTGTCTCTCTGTATTCAAATTGGTTTAATTAGTGAGAAAGTAAAAGCCAAATTGGTGAGTAAATAACAGCTGTTATGATTCAAAAACAGACAATACTGGACAATCGCAGGAGGTCTGACAGCATCAGAGAGAAGGGAGGTAATGTTTCGAGATCTGGGAATAGGGTCATATTTACACTGTTGGTGGGGTGTGGAACAGTAGGGCTGAATAGGAGACAGCGATAGGCGGAGATTGACAAAGATGTCATGGACAGAAAGACAAAAGGCCCACTTTTGGTGGCTGCCCCCCTATCCAGCCCCACCGCTTCACGTCCGACCCATCCCCCCCCAAACAACAGTATAAATCTGACCCCATTTCCAGTTCTCTTCAGCTTTGACGAAGAGTCATCCAGATTAAAAACGTTTGCTCCCTTCACTCTCCTCAGATGCTGTCAGACCTGCTGCGTTTGGCCAGTATTTTCTGGGGGTTTTTCAGATTCCAGCATTTGCAGTAATTTGCTTTTAGCTCATGTTGAGAGCTTGTCATTTAGGGTTGATTCAAGATACAAGGCCAGGTTTAGCTGTAATTTAACTGGTCTACAGTTTCCAACTTCTCATTTAATGTGCCGAGCAGTTTAATTTGGACTGCTAGCTTTTTTTCAATTCTTAAGCAATTGAGAATATTGGGCGGGATTCTCCCCTAACTGGCGGGGTGTGCCATATTCTCGCTGCTTGTAGATCGATGTTTGGACTCTGAGGAGAGGGCGCCATATTCTCGCTGCTTGTAGATCGATGTTTAATTAAGAATATGTTAAGTTGAAGAAAGAATATGAAGGTCCACTTGAGGAATCAAATGATTTATTTCTGTGCAGCATGGGTTGCCTGGACTACAAAAGCAATGTTCTGTTTGATTTTTAAAAATGCTCATGCTATTTTGCTGAGAGGTTATTTATTTATTTTGTTTTCACCCATATTGTGTTCGAAGCAGGATTGATAACTTACCCCCAATATCTGATGGTGATTTATCATCAAGCCTGATCCTCTCAGAAACATGTACAGCAAAGGAATAAAATGTTGAGATTAAATTTCACTGCACTGGTCTGTCCTGAAACGTCCCTTGTGGACTCATAGAGATGTTTTGCTCGAGAGTTAATCCACCGTTCAAGAATGGAACAATGTAATTCCATGCCAAATCTGCCATCTCCGTCACATACAAGGGCTGGGCATGGTTGCTCATTGTAAAGTCAATAAATGTTCTGCTTTTTAGAGATATAATTTTGTGTTTCATGGCATTATGCCATTTATCAGCGAAAGCAATTTGATACAAAACAGTCGTAGTGACATTCTATTGATCCATCTTTCTTGCCAATGTAAGTCAAAAAGAGCGCTATTTAAAAAGCACAATGAAAAACTAATGGAGATAACGTCAGTATTGGAGAAGCAGTAACGTGGCAGACCTACCTGTTAAATAGGCCTCCGTCTAGGACATTGAAGAAAAAAATAATAAAAGGAACACACGACAGCTTTGAAATGGGACATAATCGACCTTCAAATAGTTTAAGTGTCAGGGGGAAAATCTTTCATTTGTGGGACGATATTTTGAAAAGTTGGTTTGAAAATTAAGCTTAGTTAATAATGTCCAGGTTCCTACTTGATTGAACAATTTACATAAATAACTTTGAAATCAAAAACACGATTTCGAAATTTGAAGACCGCACCGAATTGGGCGCGGGGAGGGGGTGTGAGTATTGAAAGACTGCAACAAATTAAAAGAAGGTATTAATGAACCTGATCACGGCACCGGCGGGGGGTGATCTCAAACTGAAATTTCGCTAGCGCAAATCCCATTTTGGTCCTCGCGTGAGATTTTGTGGCCATAACGGGATATCCGCTTGCAGTGAATGGGGCCGAAATTCTGAGCAATTATATAATTTTCCTACTTGTTACCAAGAAATATTACTGACCTCTGCCAGAATAGCAATCGTTCACACCGCATTTATTTGTCCTCATGAACTGGGGATGTTCCTGCAATGAACAGTAAAGTATGGATTTAACTCCATTCATGTTCCCATCCTATTTCTGGCTTCATCGCTCTGTCCACCCTTCCCGTCTTTACCCCAGCCATTCACCAGTTCTGGGATTCCTTTTGAGCTGGTTGCAGGCTAAGTATTCCACATTAATGCAAACTTAGGAACAGAATCAGTGATAAGCTGAAGAAACCTTGTTGTGGTAGGCCTCTTCATATGGATAGGGACCAATATAATAGCCACTATAATAATAATAATATTAATAATCGCTTATTGTCACAAGTAGGCTTCAATGAAGTTACTGTGAAAAGCCCCTAGTCACCACATTCCGGCGCCTGTTCGGGGAATTGAAGCGCTGCTGGCTTTGTTCTGCATTACAAGCCAGCTGTTTAGCCCACTGTACTAAACCAGCCCCTGAGTTTAAAGAGACAGTGAAAGAGAAAAATACAATACAATATATAGTATGTTCAACATAGTAAAACATCACAAAGCACTTCATAGATTTGCAACAGACACACATTTGATACAGAGCCACTTGGTACAGATAACTAAAAGCTTGGTCAAGGAGGCAGGTTAGGGCATCTTAAAGAAGGAGGGAGAGGCAGAGAGAGAAAAGGATTTCCAGAGCTTTGGGCTCTGGAATTGAAATTTTGAATTTTGGATTGAAAGATCAGAATTGTCATGTTTACCATTCTGTGACAGTAAGGAAGAATGTTACTTACAAACATTTGCATCTATATTACATTCCTATGCTCATAGGATAGATGAACCTTGGGCTCAGAAAGCCCATAGTAATATCTTGGCTTCAAGCCCTTGCTGTTGTGCTAACGTGGGAAGGTAACTCAACTAATGTTGGCTACAGGACTTTTAATATTGTAAATACTGGTTGTAGAGCTACTGACGCCACAGGTCAGTGTTGACACTTTCAAATTGCTTTTTTCATTGACAAAGCCTGACATAGGAGTTCTAATGCATTTTGAGATGGAATGTGATGACTTACTCATTGTTTCTGTTGTACAATCGATATATTAAATTTGTTTGCTGGAGTGTGCTAGCCTTTGTTCTCCCTGTAATATCTGTTACTCGTTTCGGCGGCACTGCAATAGCTATTTCTAATGTTAAAGCTGTCACAATCCCCTGTCAAAGTCTGTACAACACTGCTATATCCTGGAGTTCCCAGTATCCATTACTGTTCCAAAAGCTCCCAGTCCTCGTGAACTCCATTCCCAATGGTTCCAGGATCCCTCCCCCAGCAATGTCAAATCTCACTAGTGCTTTAGAGTCTCTTTCAGCAGTCTTTGTGATTGTTGGCTGTCCATTCTAATGCTTCTGATCCTAGGAATGTACTTGAAAGTATGGCTTGATCCTGCGGCCCCAACTTTGTGCATCCCCATCTCAAAGTCATCCTTAGCTTTGACTACTCACTGTCTCTTTCTGACTATGAACAGCCCATAGGAAATCTTCTAGTTTCGCAAATACATTTGGGGTTGTAACTTCTGAGCTCACCAACGTTGTATTGGAGGTGTACCCCAAAGATGTGCTTGGGAATCCCCTTCGGAGTTTTCCAGGTAAAGTTTATATGAAAGTTGCCCAGAAATGTAATGAGAAATGTATAATTGGCAATCTAGTTGTGCGAGGCTAATTGGGGATGAGTGAACATAATATGATAGAATTCTTTATCAAGATGAAGAGTGATTTCCTTGATTCTGAGACTGGGTTCCTGAACCTTAATGAAGGAAACTACGATGGTAGTTGGCGCAAGTTGGCTATGATGGACCGAGAACCGTTACTCGAAGGGATGACAGTGGATACGGGATGACAAACATCAAAGAGCGCTTGGGTGAACTGCAACAATTGTTTATTCCTGTCCGGTGCAAAAATAAAACCGTGGCCAAACCATGGCTTACAGGGGAAAGTAGAGATTGTATTAGATCCATGGAAGAAGCATACAAATTGGCCAGGAAAAACATCAGGCCTGAGGATTGGGTGCAGTTTAGAATTCAGCAAAGGAGGACAAAGGGATTGATTAAGAAGGGGAAAATAGAATATGAGAATAAGCTTGCAGGAAACATAAAAACCGACTGTAAAAGTTTCTATAGATACGTGAAGAAAAAAAGATTGGTGAAGACAAATGTCGGTCTCTTACAATCAGTAACAGGGTAATTTATAATAGGGAACAAAGAAATGGCTGACCAACTAAATACATACTTTGGTTCTGTCTTCACAAAGCAGGACACAAGTAAGAGGGATCCCCTGCGGTCATCTCCCTCCAAAACAGATTTACCGTTTTGGAAACTGTTGGGGGAGATGGCTCACCAGGGGAAGGTGGCAGCAGCCAGGTTCATGGCACCGTGGCTGGCTCTGCTGCACAGAAGGGCGGGAAAAAGAGTGGCAGAGCTATAGTGATAGGGGATTCAATCGTAAGGGGAATAGACAGGCGTTTCTGCGGACGCAAACGAGAATCCAGGTTGGTATGTTGCCTCCCTGGTGCAAGGGTCAAGGATGTCTCGGAGCGGCTGCAGGGCATTCTGGAGGGGGAGGGTGAACAGCCAGCTGTCGTGGTGCATATAGGCACCAACGATATAGGTAAAAAACGGGATGAGGTCCTACGAGCTGAATTTAGGGAGTTAGGAGTTAAACTAAAAAGTAGGACCTCAAAGGTAGTAATCTCAGGATTGCTACCAGTGCCACGTGATAGTCAGAGTAGGAATGACAGGATAGCTAGGATGAATACGTGGCTTGAGAGATGGTGCAAGAGGGAGGGTTTCAAATTCCTGGGACATTGGGACCGATTCTGGGGGAGGTGGGACCTGTACAAATCGGACGGTCTGCATCTGGGTGGGACCGGAACCAATGTTCTCGGGGGGGTGTTTGCTAGTGCAGTTGGGGAGGGTTTAAACTAATGTGCCAGGGGGATGGGAACCGATGTAGGAAGTCAGTGGGGACAGAAACAAAAGGCAGGAAGGGAGAGTGTGTAAAGCGTGACCAGAGAAAGCAGGGCAGAGAGCAAGGAAGGTCTACATTAAACTGCATTTATTTCAATGCAAGGGGCCTGACGGGCAAAGCGGATGAACTCAGGGCATGGACGGGCACATGGGACTGGGATATTATAGCTATGACTGAAACATGGCTAAGGGAGGGGCAGGACTGGCAGCTCAATGTTCCGGGCTACAGATGCTATAGAAAGGATAGAACAGGAGGTAAGAGAGGAGGGGGAGTGGCGTTTTTGATTAGGGAGAACATCACGGCAGTACTTAGAGGGGATATATCCGAGGGTTCGCCCACTGAGTCTATATGGGTGGAACTGAAAAATAAGAAGGGAGAGATCACCTTGGTAGGACTGTACTACAGGCCCCCAAATAGTCAGCGGGAAATTGAGGAGCAAATATGTAAGGAGATTACAGATAGCTGCAAGAATAATAGGGTGGTAGTAGTAGGGGACTTTAACTTTCCCAACATTGACTGGGACAGTCATAGCATTAGGGGCTTGGATGGAGGGAAATTTGTTGAGTGTATTCAGGAGGAATTTCTCATTCAGTATGTGGATGGACCGACTAGAGAGGGGGCAAAACTTGACCTCGTCTTGGGAAATAAGGAAGGGCAAGTGATAGAAGTGCTAGTGAGGGATCACTTTGGGACAAGTGACCATAATTCCATTAGTTTTAAGATTGCTATGGAGAATGATAGGTCTGGCCCAAGAGTTAAAATTCTTAATTGGGGCAAGGCCAATTTTGATGGTATCAGACAGGAACTTGCAGAGGTAGATTGGGGGAGACTATTGGCAGACAAAGGGACGGCTGGTAAATGGGAGGCTTTTAAAAATGTGTTAACCAGGGTGCAGGGTAAGCACATTCCCTTTAGAGTGAAGGGCAAGGCTGGTAGAAGTAGGGAACCCTGGATGACTCGAGATATTGAGACTCTGGTCAAAAAGAAGAAGGAGGCATATGACGTACATAAGCAACTGGGATCAAGTAGATCCCTTGAAGAGTATAGAGATTGTCGAAATAGAGTTAAGAGGGAAATCAGGAGGGCAAAAAGGGGACATGAAATTGCTTTGGCAAATAATGCAAGGGAGAATCCAAAGAGATTCTACAGATACATAAAGGGGAAAAGAGTAACTAGGGACAGAGTAGGGCCTCTTAAGGATCAACAAGGGCATTTATGTGCAGAGCCACAAGAGTTGGGTGAGATCCTGAATGAATATTTCTCATCGGTATTCACGGTGGAGAAAGGCATGGATGTTAGGAAACTAAGGGAAATAAATAGTGATGTCTTGAGAAGTGTGCATATTACAGAGGAGGAGGTGCTGGAAGTCTTAAAGCGCATCAAGGTAGATAAATCCCCGGGACCTGATGAAATGTATCCCAGGATGTTGTGGGAGGCTAGGGAGGAAATTGCGGGTCCCCTAACCGAGATATTTGAATCATCGGCAGCCACAGGTGAGGTGCCTGAAGATTGGAGAGTGGCGAATGTTGTGCCCTTGTTTAAGAAGGGCAGCAGGGAAAAGCCTGGGAACTACAGACCGGTGAGCCTAACGTCTGTAGTAGGTAAGTTGCTAGAAGGTATTCTGAGAGACAGGATCTACAAGCATTTAGAGAGGCAAGGACTGATTCGGGGCAGTCAGCATGGCTTTGTGCGTGGAAAATCATGTCTCACAAATTTGATTGAGTTTTTTGAGGGAGTGACCAAGAAGGTAGATGAGGGTAGTGCAGTAGACGTTGTCTACATGGACTTTAGCAAAGCCTTTGACAAGGTACCGCATGGTAGGTTGTTGCAGAAGGTTAAAGCTCACGGGATCCAGGGTGAGGTTGCCAATTGGATTCAAAATTGGCTGGACGACAGAAGGCAGAGGGTGGTTGTAGAGGGTTGTTTTTCAAACTGGAGGCCTGTGACCAGTGGTGTGCCTCAGGGATCGGTGCTGGGTCCACTGTTATTTGTGATTTATATTAATGATTTGGATGAGAATTTAGGAGGCATGGTTAGTAAGTTTGCAGATGACACCAAGATTGGTGGCACAGTGGATAGTGAAGAAGGTTATCTAGGATTGCAACGGGATCTTGATCAATTAGGCCAGTGGGCCGACGAATGGCAGATGGAGTTTAATTTAGATAAATGTGAGGTGATGCATTTTGGCAGATCGAATCAGGCCAGGACCTACTCAGTTAATGGTATGGCGTTGGGGAGAGTTATAGAACAAAGAGATCTAGGAGTACAGGTTCATAGCTCCTTGAAGGTGGAGTCGCAGGTGGACAGGGTGGTGAAGAAGGCATTCGGCATGCTTGGTTTCATTGGTCAGAACATTGAATATAGGAGTGGGACGTCTTGTTGAAGTTGTACAAGACATTGGTACGGCCACACTTGGAATACTGTGTGCAGTTCTGGTCACCCTATTATAGAAAGGATATTATTAAACTAGAAAGAGTGCAGAAAAGATTTACTAGGATGTTGCCGGGACTTGATGGTTTGAGTTATAAGGAGAGGCTGGATAGACTGGGACTTTTTTCCCTGGAGCGTAGGAGGCTTAGGGGTGATCTTATAGAGGTCTATAAAATAATGAGGGGCATAGATAAGGTAGATAGTCAACATCTTTTCCCAAAGGTAGGGGAGTCTAAAACTAGAGGGCATAGGTTTAAGGTGAGAGGGGAGAGATTCAGAAGGGCCCAGAGGGGCAATTTCTTCACTCAGAGGGTAGTGAGTGTCTGGAATGGGCTGCCAGAGGTAGTAGTAGAAGCGGGTACAATTGTGTCTTTCAAAAAGCATTTAGATGGTTACATGGGTAAGATGGGTATAGAGGGTTATGGGCCAAGTGCGGGCATCTGGGACTAGCTTAATGGTAAAAAACTGGGCGGCATGGACTGGTTGGGCCGAAGGGCCTGTTTCCATGCTGTAAACTTCTATGATTCTATGATTCTATAACATACCAGAAATGTTGGGGAACAAATGGTGTTGGGGAAATTGTTGGGATTGAAGGTCAAATACATCCCCAGGGCCTGATAATCTACATCCCAGAGTGCTTATTATTTTCCAAGATGCTATAATCTCTGAAACAGTTCCTACAGATTGGAGGGGAGCTAACGTAAACCCACTATTTAAAAAGGTAGGCAGGGAGAACACAGGGAATTATAGACCAATCAAATTGACATCAGTAGTGAGGATGCTCGAGTCCATTATAAATGATTTAATAGCAGAGCACTTGGAAAACAGTGGCAGAATCGGATAGAGTCAGCATGGATGTACGAAAAGGGAAATCATGCTTGACAAATCTACTGGAATTCTTCGCTGATGTAACTAGTCGAGTTGTTGAGGGGGAACCAGAGGATATGGTTCATTTGGATTGTCAGAAGGCTTTCAACAAAGTCCCACATGCGACATTAGTATGTAAAATTAAAGTGCATTAGATTGGGGGTAGTCAATTGATATGGATAGAAAACCGGTTGGCAGACAGGAAACAAAGAGTAGGAATAAACGGGTCTTTTTCCAAATGGCAGGGGCTGTTTAGCACAGGGCTAAATCGCTGGCTTTGAAAGCAGACCAAGGCAGGCCAGCAGCACGGTTCGATTCCCGTAACAGCCTCCCCAAACAGGCGCCGGAATGTGGCGACTAGGGGTTTTTCACAGTAACTTCATTTGAAGCCTACTTGTCACAATAAGCGATTTTCATTTCATTTCATTTCAGTTATTACTGGGGTATCACAGAGATCGATGCTGGGACCCCAGCTATTCACAATTCATATTAATGATTTAGATGAGGAACTAAATGGAATATCTCCAAATTTGCAGATGACACAAAGCTGAGTGGGAGGGTGAGCTGTGAGGAGGATGCAGAGATGCTTCAGTGTGATTTGACAAGTTGAGTGAGTCGGCAAATGCATGGCCGATGCAGTATAATGTGGATAAATGTGAGGTTATCCACTTTGGTAGCTAAAACAGGAAGGCAGATTTTTATATGAATGGCTATAAATTGAGAGAGGGGAAAGTGCAACGAGATCTCGGTGTCTTTTATACACCAGTCGGTGAAGGCAAACATGTGACACCGTGGCACAGTGGTTAGCATTGCTGCCTCACAGCTCCAGGGACCCCGGTTCAATTCCGGCCTTCCTTGGGTGACTGCCTGTGTGGATTTTGCATCCCCCCCCCACCCCGCCCATATCTGTGTGGGTTTCCTCCGGGCGCTCCGGTTTCCTCCCACAGCCCAAAGATGTGCAGGTTAAGTGGATTGGCCACGCTAAATTGCCCCTTAGTGTCCAAAAGGTTAGGTGGGGTTACAGGGATAGGGTGGAGGTGCGGACCTAAGTAGGGTGCTCTTTCCAAGGGCTGATGCAGACTTGATGGGCCGAATGGCCTCCTTCTGCACTGTAGAGATTCTATGGTTCTATGTGCAGCAGGTGGTAAACAAGGCAAATGGTGTGTTGGCCTTCATAGCGAGAGGATTCGAGCACAGGAGTAAGGATGTGCTGCTGCAATTATACAGGGCCCTGGTGAGGCCACACCGGTGCAGTTTGGGTCTCCATATCTCAGGAAGGATGTTCTTGCTCTGGAGGGAGTGGAGCAAATCTTTACCAGACTGATTGTTGGGGTGGTGGGACTGACCTATGAGGGATTGAATCAGTTAGGATTTTACTCGCTGGAGTTCAGAAGAATGAGACAGGATTAGGGGCGGCATTCATTAGCACTACTGCCTCACAGTGCCAGAGACCCGGGTTCGAATCCAACCTCGAATGGATGTCTGTGTGGAGTTTGCACTTCTCTCCGTGACTGTGTGGTTTTCTTCCGGTTTCTCCCTTTTCTCCCACAGTCCAAAGATGTGCAGGTTAGGTTACGGGGTAGTGGGAATGGGGTGGGCCATGTGTGCCTAGGTCGAGTGCTCCTTTGGCGGGTCGGTGTAGACTCGATGGGCCGAATGACCTCCATCTGCACTGCCAGGATTCTATGATCTCATCGCAGCCTGTAAAATTCTAACCAGACTAGACAGGGTAAATGCAGGAAGGATGTTCCCGTAGGTGGAACGAGTCCAAAACTGGAGGTCACAGTCTGAGGATATGGGCTCGACCATTTAGGACTGAAATCAGGAGAAATTTCTTCACCCAGAGAGCGATGAGCCTCTGGAATTCACTAACGCAGAAAGTAGTTGAGGCTAAAACATTGTATGTTTTCAAGACGGAATTAGATAAAGCTCTTGGGGCTAAAGGGATCAAAGAATATGGGGAAAAGCAGGAAGAGGCTATTGAGTTGAATGATCACAATGAATGGTGCAGTAGGCTCGAAGAGCCAAATGGCCTACTTCTATTTTCTATGTATCTCTCCCCTGGGCAATTACCCTATACTGGTAACCATCCGAAAATGCGATTTAAATTGCCAACTTTGGATGGTTCCCAATGGTTCTCACTACCCTCCCCCCGTCAAATGGGGCTCCCTCCATCCCCAAGGGATTGCAACTCCCGACAGGAACTCCCCACCCACCAGATTCCTCCACCCCTACAGGGATTGTTGACTCCAATCACTTCCCGTTCCGCTCCTTTCTGATCCACCCCACTCCCCAAATCCTACCGACTTACCTTAGACACTTACTGTCAACCTGGACTGTTGAGGACCGTTAAACTTCAATGGACTTTAAAAAAAAAAAAAATTTTGAGTACCCATTATTTGTTTTCCCAATTAAGGGGTAATTTAGCGTGGCCAATCCACCTAGCCTGCACATCTTTGGGTTGTGGGGGCGAAACCCACGCAAACACGGGGAGAATGTACAAATTCCACACGGACAGTGACCCAGGGCCGGGATCGAACCCTGGACCTCAGCGCCACAGTCCCAGAGCTATCCACTGCGCCACCGTGCCGCCCTAACTTCAATGGACTTTAATTGCCTGGTTTATGTCAGCTAGTGCTGTAAAAAATGGGGCGTGGACTCCTTCCCTTTGTCCCAGCTGCACTTCGATGCGAGGCACCGACTGCATCTCGCTCGCCTGAGTCCAAAATCGGGTCAGAGGTTTGAAAAAACGTCAAGGTAAAAAATTGGGTACAGAGTGGCAACCTAACACTGATTGTCATTCCAAGGGCAGCACGGTAGCACAGTGGCTAGCACTGTGGCGTTACAGCACCTGGGTCCCAGGTTTGATTCCCCGCTGGGTCACTGTCTGTGCGGAGTCTGCACGTTCTCCCCGTGTCTGCGTGGGTTTCCTCCGGGTGCTCCAATTTCCTCCCACAGTCCAAAGATGTGCAGGTTAGGTGGATTGGCCATGGTAAATTGCTCTTAGTGCCCAAAAAGGTTCAGGGGGGTTATTGGATTATGGGGATAGGGTGGAAGTGAGGGCTTAAATGGGACGGTGCAGACTCGATGGGCCGAATGGCCTCCTTCTGCACTGTATGTTCTATGTAAGGAACTTCCGGCCCACTGACTTCGGAATGAGTTGCGAAGGTTTTTGGCATTTTGCAAATAGGGACCTGTTCGTCATGTAAGAATTGAGTTAGACCAACTAATTATAACTGTGTATGTGGTATGAGTGGGATGCCACATACTACATGTGCTAAAACAAGGGCTTCATTCTCTCCACAAAGTCCTACAATTATGAGCTGTGCACCACGTTAGTAATTGCTTTCCTCGTTTTGAACATGCTGCTCTTGTTGACCTTGTGTCCTGCATTCTGAAACATACTGGTAATCAAAGCAAAAGGTTTCTTTTTGTCTTTGGCTTGAGACTGTGAAATAACCCTTCATTAAACTTGTCATTGAGTAAGAACTGTTTAGGACAGATGGTACACCAGAGGCATGGATTACGCAGGTGATTTAGGTCAGCAAAAATTAACTGAAGTTCATAATTGAAAATTCTAATAGATTGGTTGCCACCTAAGATTAATGCCTGCCGACACAACAATTATCTGCCCAGTCCCTGTCTTTCTCTGGTGGTACGTTTAACACAGGCGTCAGTTAATGCAAAAGTGCCTGAAGATTTATTAGTTTAAATGCTATACTTGTGCAATCTTCCAACACACAGTGTGCCTCTGTCATGTGAAATAATGACCCTTTAAAGCAAAAATTCCTTCCGTTAAATATTGGGAAGACCAAAGTAAATGGGTGCGATGTTCTGGCTGCTCATGCTGGCGGGATCTTCGTGGGAGGCCAGAGAATCTCGCCCCTTATCTCTGATCCCCAGGCAAAGACTGTTCACAGCTACCAACTCCATCCTTTCTCCCTGGCAAGTCTCTAAACTCATTGTGTAAAAGCTTGGTGTCATATTTGACCCAGAGATAACCTTCCAACCACTTATCCACACTGTCATTGAGCCACCTCCATAACATAAGGCTGCACCTTGTCCCCCCACCATCCCAGCACATCTGCTGCTGAAACCCTCATGCATTCCTGCACCAAATTTCTATGTTTGTATCGTGCATTCCACTTTTTAAAAGGTTTCTAATTTTCATTACTTTTTTAAAAAGTGCTCTATTCAGAAAAGTCACATTGAAGTCGGTTGAACTTTTCAGACATAATTCTCTGAGAATGTTAGTTTCAAAAATTTGTTGAAGAGCCTCTATGTAAAAATAGACACCTTGCAAATCCATTTGCTATCATTCGTATTTTTCAAAGTACAGCATTGTGACCCAGTTACATGCACAAGTGAGAAGATTTAACATCTATTAAGGTGGTAAATTAATTTCCCATAACTTTGCACTTAATATAGAAGGAATATAAAGCAGGAAATGTATCAGAGAGAGCTTCCATGCTCAGTAACGCTTATCAGCAAATTGCAAAATAGTTATTTTTCAGAATTTACTGCTGAAACTTAGTAAAGAGTGCAGTAATACACTGGGCATTTTGATTGCATCAGGGCAATTAAAAGAGCATGGATGCACCTGGGGCGCAAGTCAACTAACAAGGTCCCATAGCGAGCGCCCTTAAATAGGGCGGCACAGTAGCATAGTAGTTAGCACTTGCTTCACAGCGCCAGGTTCTCGGGTTCGATTCCCAGCTTGGGTCACTGTCTGTGCGGACTCTGCATGTTCTCCCCGTGTTTGCGTGGGTTTCCTCCGGGCGCTCCGGTTTCCTCCCACAAGTCCCAAAAGACATGCTGTTAGGTGAATTGGACATTCTGAATTCTCCCTCAGTGTACCCAAACAGGTGCTGGAATGTAGCGACTAGGGGCTTTTCACAGTAACTTCATTGCATGGTTAATGTAAGCCTACTTGTGACACTAATAAAGATTATATTATAAGGGGCCTCAGTAAGGAACATGTGGCCAATGTAACCCCTTTTTCCACATCAAGGAGCTCCGCTCGCCGCAACTCCTCAGTATACTGACAGATCGGGACGCCATTTTTAAATGCCAGATAGCACCCTGGCAGTGTCCCAGCAATGCCACCTAGGCACCTTGGCAGTGCCAGGCTGGCACTGCCAGGGTGCCTGGGTGGCACCACCAGGAAATTTTTAAGCCATGTTCCCCACCATATACATAGCTTGTATAATGTGCACATGGGTATTGGTTACACTTTTGTAACATTTTTCAAGTGTAAGTTGTGGATATGTCAGCATTTCCCATTGAATTTTTGTTGTTAGCCTTTACAATGTAGTCGTATGTCTTGCTATTTTGTCACTGCAGTAAATTTGAGGTTTTCGTCCAACTTGTTAGTAATCTTATTTCTCCCCCACCCCAGTTAAGTGAACTCAGAATTTAAAACATTTTAATACATTTTTTTAAAAGTTATTGTTTAATCCATGCCCCCCCCTTCCCATCTTGCCAGTGTCTTGTGGTGTGATACAGATCCAGCAGAATTAAAGAGGGTTGTGTTTGGTGTTCGATATCTAGCAAGGAATCTACCAAACAACTTTTGACTTGTCCAAACCAGGATCTTTATTGAATCACACTTGGTAAGATAGCGATCTGTTACAGAGCAAGTTATCATGGAGTTTCTTTGTACTCCCCTGGAACCACCCCTGGGCACGACTGTCCTCTTGTACGTCTTAAAACCATCTGCAGATCACGGATGTGCCCGCACTTATATCTGAGTGCTTTGTCACATGACCCCTGTCTCGAGACCGCATGGTGGGTCTGTACCGCCACCTGCTAGTTGGAGGTTGCACCACCAGCTATCTACAATAATGCTTACAGGCATATCACCGAGCTCGAATGGCACTTTGTCCCTCGACCAGTTTCACTCTGCCCAAGATTTTGGCTGCCAAACCTCAGCTTCAGTTTTTGTGCCCTTAGAGGCAAGGAGAGTCAGTTCCATGTTTCCCGTCCTTGTTTCCATTTAATTTCATTTCTGTTTTCAGTTAGGTCCTGCACTGCTGATTTATTCTGTAATAACCTCCCAGCTTGTTTACATTGCATTAACCCCATTTTTAAAATTTTTACAGTTAAACTTCGATTTCTAAAACTAAAAATTATATTCCAAAGCTAAAGGGTATATTTTAAAACACATTAATCATGGGGTAGATATTCACAACAGTGGCATGATAGCTGGGTTCAGCATCGGACACCTATCTTACTCTGATTCTTCGAGGCACTTATTCCAACATTATTGGTGGCTTTCCTACCTCACACTGATACTTTCTTGGTGTTCATGCTACCTGCTTTTCTTTCTCTTCACTGCTTCGTGGAACCTCGTGCTGCTGTTCTTGGTCCTGTGCCCATAAATAATTGTTTATCTTCAATGCGTGTTGTTGCAAATCATTTAAGATGAGCTTTTATGTATTACCCATCGAAGGTGAGGATTTAAAATACAAAAATGTGTTTTTAAGAACAGAAGCAACATAACCCACCCGTACTCTACAAATACAGTATCTTATTGTAATAACAATTGAGAACAATGGGCCGACTCTACACCTTTCCTCATCATCAGCATCACCAACCTTTCACCACTACTACATTCTGCACTTCAGGATTCAATGCTTTCCTGCTCAGTACAATTTACAAACCGCCCCTCAAAAAACACAATGCCCATAAAATTATACGCACCCTCAAGGATTTATTTTAACATATATCAGTCTTCCACGAGCCTCCTATCTTCAACCACACCATATCATTTAATATGATCTAAATATATATATGGTCACAATAAGATTAAAGGATTAAATCAAATAAAACAGTAATCACACAATGATGAACATAGAGTCATTCCAACACAGCACACGGCTAAATGTTGTGTTTGTCCATGCAGGTTTTATTTAGCGAAATCCAGCCTGTCAATTTCCCCACTTTATTACTGTTCATATGCATGATATATAATTACTACATATAAATAACATATTGCATCCTATGTATAAATTATATAAATTTGCAAAACAATACTATTAATGTAATTTGTTTACATAGCAGTACAACTGTAACATCACTCAGGGCTGGAATTTCACCCCCACATGGGGAGTGCAGACTTGGAACCTTTCCAAGAAAAAGTGCTGTGGAAATTGGGATTTTAATTCTGGGATGATCGGGTTCTTTGGCAGTCAGACTCGCCACTCCCCAGAATGGTGTCTCTGCTTCAACACTATGTCCAGGAATTTTTTTTAAAGTCGATTCAGCAAAAAAGCAGTTCTCTAGTTCTTCCACCCCCTCAGCCACCCACACTCCCCAAGCCCCATCATGCCAACCCATATCACATTATGCCCCTCTACCCACCGCTATTCACCCCTCATGCCCTCCGTACCAGCCTATGCCACTTTACTCACCCCATGGCCCTTCATATCCCCCATGCCAAACTCTGCCCTTCTACTCCCAATGGCCCTTCATTGTTCCTTTGCCAAATTAGTGTCAAACCATGCCCCTCCGCCTTTGCCCTTACACTTAACATGGCAACTCACCCAGTCTTCACTATAGGTAAACCTCAGGGCCCATGCTGAAATTAAATAAATTAACACTTGAAGTGTCTATTGTAGACCTTTTTTAAAAAACACTTTCATTAATAAAAACCCAGACACCAAATTTACATTTTTTGAACATTTCATTCACGTGCTTACCCCTTATAAAAACAACAGTAGAATTCATAGCCCCACTTTGCAGAGTCTAGAACCACTTTAAACTGTCCAATCAAACTGTAAGATGATAGGTACCCTACTGTGATAATGAAAGGTTGTGAAAGCAGTTATGCAGTACTAATCCAGTAATGACAGTCTTCGGGCTTATGTCAACAGACAGAGTGAAATAGCAAGCAATGATTTAAAAAACACTCCAGATATTTTTTCAAAGATTTAAAGGGAAGGAATTTTAAATTCTTTGACAACTTGGCAGTTGATTTTAATAGTTCGTTTTGACATTTTTGACATTTACCTTCTTGACAATTCATTTTGACACTTCTGTCAGTTCCAATGAGCGAGATGTGTTTATGCACATTTTAAGAACATTCATGGCTACAAAGGAGCACTTTACCTCCCCGAAAGGATACCTGGTTTCCCACAAAGATGTCTCTGAATAAAAAAGGGGTACCACATCTCTTCAAAGGATTCCACAAAGTTTAAACCTGCTCCTACCACATGTTGTGTTTCCCACTCCTGGCTAATGGAAATCAGACATGACTGGAGGCAGTTGCTGTTTTATATTTGGCAGCTGCCTCCGCACACTATGCCTTGGACTGATCTGTTCCCTGTAAGAACACTATTCACGACGCCCTATGCTGCTCTTGTTTGGCCTTGTTCCGCACTGTAACCAATCACTATTTGTTGATGCACCACTGTCAGTGTATTCTGTCAATTATTCTTTTGTCTACTATGTACGTACGTACTCTGTCCGTTCCCTTGGCTGCAGAAAAATACTTTTCACTGTACTTCGGTACATGTGACAATAAATATCAATCAATCAATCAATAAACAAATCTTGACCTTGGCCCATTCCTTCCCCTGCGTAAATGGTAGGTGCCATTTTCAGGGGAGGTACTTCTGGAATATGGTCTCTTTCACCATTTTTGAAATCCCAAGCCGAGATGTTAGACACCAGTCACCACTGTGATCTTCAAACTTGTGAGCAATACCACAGAGAGTTTGTTTGTGAAATTATAAAAAAGGTAAATTACATGGATTTTCTGCCACTCTGATCATGCTGATTCATAAAATTATTACAAAATCATAACTGTGTAGATGTAGATATTAGCCAATTAACAAAAGACACAAAGCGATAAAATCAGTTAAAGAGCAATAAAATGATTTTAGTTTCAATAAATCGGATTCCGTAACCCGACAAAGTGAAAAATTGTCAAACATTGAGGGCAAGATTTTCATGGAAATGGGCAAAAGGCTGATGGCAGGTGGGAAAAGCGGCGTGGAAGCCGCCAATGGCAAGGTTGCCTTTCTCTGCTGTATAGTGCAGCATTTAGGAATAATAACCTGAAATCATGGGTTCCACCACCTATCGCTGACGAAGTGGCCTCTGATTCACCCGCCCTGCGAGCAACTTAGACACCCGAGGGTCGGGATGTCTTTTTTGAAGGCCGCCCCAGCGCAGAGAGAGCAAGTCAGTTCACTCTGAAACCCCCCTGGCACTTCCCATGGCACTGCCTGGGCATGACCTTCTCCACCCTGAGTGCTGCACTTGGTCTGCACACCAGATGCATGCCTTGGGAAACCAGTTGTGATTCGCGCCGTTCTGCAGTCACGCTGACTTGGATGGATTTTCTGATGGGAGGGGTGGGGGGGGGGATAATTCTGGCCTTGGGGGCTGGATAACATGGAAATTTATTATAATGATATTCCCGACAATGAACATCGTGCCACCACGAACAGGAAGAGGGGACAATTGAATCACTCATTTACACTAACGTAAAACGCGACTTTGCAGTTCCCGTTATATTTTCCGTTCTTGCCGCTGAACCTGCCTGACCCAAATGGGAGCGGAAAATTCCGGCCGAAGTCAGTTGAAATTTATTTCCAGAACTTTCCTTTAGCAATTTTTCTCTTGCCCTGCTCATTTTCCCACAGGGTAAAATATAATTTATGTTATGAAACAGAAAGCAATTACGACTTGCACGTAAAATGCCCCAATCTAAGTCTGGAATGTGTTCAAGCTTTGTTCCATGACACTCAGACCCTTTAATGCTTGAGGCCCCGTTGGATTGCCGTGCCATGTGTCCACCATATACTCCTGGTCATCCATTTAAGCATGTTTTCTCCCTGCCAACCCTGCTTCTGATTCATATTCTCATCCATCCTAGAATCTGCCACCTCAATTTTGAAATAACTGTGCCCCTACCATTTCCCATTTATGTTTTCCTAATGACTTTTTGTCACTTTAAGTCAGTTTTCAGTACTGGATACACTTATGTTGTACTTTGTTGGGCAAGGCAACACTAGCAAGAACCGATCTGTTAACTGGCTGGGGTGGTTGGATTCGCTCACCAATTCTTGACCTCCCTTTCCCAGATTGTAATAGCCTCTCTCTCTTCCTACACCTCCCGGACCCACCTTCATGGATTAAACCAGAACTCCTGAATTTGATTTGCAGGGTACAGCAAAGAGAAATCAGAATGCTTTGTAACTCATCACGGACAGTATCATGGGCAATTTGTGAATTGTTTTAAAATGAGAGCGGTTATGTGGAACCTTTGCTTCTGTTGGAGTGGGGAAGACTTTTTTTAAAATTGCGCCCAATATTTGCCCAACCTTTCGTACAAATGGTCAATCAAGAAAAGAATATATTTACATTATTGCAAAATGAGAATGATTGACAACATTATATTTTAATCGGAGTTCAAATAATAGAAGCTGTGATTTAGAAATGTTATCTAACACCTTAAGTTAGGTGTGTCATTTTTAACCCACTTCTTGTATCAGTTATTTCAGGATAAGCAGTCCCTTTTTAAAAAAACTCATTTTCAACCATTAATTCCCAGATTTCAATTGGATTGGTGGATTAGTAAGTCAATTTTGGCATCACCATGAACATTGTAAGATGTAGATAGTCATGTACAGTCAGGGTCTTGCTCACCATGCACAAAGTCAGTACTATGAATCACACCGCTTTCTATCTGTGTTTCAATGCCAAATGCAACAGAGAATTGTGGTGAGTTCTGTGCTTAAAGAGAAATTGTTCTCTTAGTGGTCAATGTTTGAGATAATGGTTCTGATCAGACAGGCGTCAGTATGTTACGGGTGCAAGATTCCATTTCTCTATAAATGTGAAGTGTTACAGTTGCTGGCTACCAGCCATGATTTTTCTAGTAACCGACAGCATAATAAATCTGGCAAAGTGTCCAAAAATACTCATTTAGGAAAGACTACTGCATTGTTAAAATATGCCAGGCTGAAAGCTTGTTTTAATCTGCTTGAGGCCCTTCCTGCACTTGCAGGAACTTTGGATGAGCCATTGAGGCTCATAAATAACGTTCATGAATTGTGTAAATAATGGTGGGTTGTCATTCTGCTAAATTGTGCCGTTTTCAAGATCGTTCTTTGTTTCCTTGACCATAGAAGGCTGCAAATAGAAACTAATTTGTTGCTGACCTTCTCCAACTATTTGTTTTGTCCAAGTTTGTCACCTGATTTTCTCCCAACTTTTTTTAACTGAGAAAATGAAACTTGGAAAACACCCAGGAGTTTTAAAATTGGCAATAAAGTTGCCGTTCATGATCCATACAGTGTGATTTTTAAAGCATGGTATGCCTGTAGTTAAAATTATATCATTTCTGTGAAGCTTCCAGGTTTGCTTGCCATTTTTAGATTTTTCTAAGTATTTCAGTGCCAGGAAACAGAGCTCAATTCCACTCGATACCTGGTATCATCAAGCACTTCCTATATTCTTCTGGTTATTTCTTTTGTTTCGCATCATAACAATTCCTCGGACTGTCTGAATGAACCTGCCAATCTGATGCAGGTTTGTGCCCAAAGTGGATAGTTTATACTTGCTCGGTTTATACACCTGCTAGGGACTAAATTGAAACCGGGCTTAAAACTTGTCCTTTGGACCCTTATTATCCCATTAGACTGTGGGAGATTCAAAAGTTAGAGTATTGACACTACAGCTTCTGCCCTACATCGTACCGTTGTACAAATAGATTTTCTATTATTCTCTGGTGGTAATAAAATACCATATGGGTGTACTGTCAGAAAATGTGGCTTTGGAATGGGCCTTTAAATGGAAATCCTGAAATGTCTCCAAGCAACCTTTGACTGTATGACTTTATAAAAGCATGCTCCACTTTGTGAGTATTATACAATAAAAGCACTCAAGTTTCTGTGCAGAGTTAAGGGTAGGCAGGATATAACATTAGCAACTATGTGTTGCACTCTTAAATAACATTGTGCTACAATTATTCTTGTCTTTACCTTTTTTGATTGAAAGCTTGGATTTTTGCCTCTTGATATTTGCTAACGCTATCTAGGTATTGCAAAGGTATCTTGCTTGCAGACATAAATATATCCTGTATTTGAATAGCATAAATTGTTCACATCTTGAAGTTGTGAAATTTCCATAAATATTGTACCCTTGAGCTGGCATCATGCACAGACTGTTAACAAATTGACATTTTTGGTTCATTAAAGCATGTATTGCTCTCCTAAATCTTAAGAAACATCTGTCTTTTTCCTCTAATATTTTTGTTGAATACAGTGTTTCTGTATTTTCTGTAGGTTTTTTTTTGCATGTCTTCACCTTTAGGAGGAAGTATATCACTTCAAAATTAATCTGCAATATATTGCAAGTTTTTCAGATAGCACAGATCTTGTGTAAGCGTCACATTTGCTTTCTGCCGCACGTCAGCAGTCAAATCATTGATTGGCTCAAAGTGAAGCAGCAGCAAAACAGAATTGAGCTAGAGAATAAAAAAAATCAAAAATGAGGAAAGCTACTTTAAAAACTAGCAGTGAAAAGCGACAAAGACATTTTGGGGCATTTCTGTTTCTTTCTCTCATTGTCTCTCATTCACTAACATACACCACACTCACTCAGTGGACGGAACGTTACAGCCCTGTCACAGTGGGGGCGAGATTGGAAAATGAAACAACCCTTTTAAAACTCCACTGACTTCAGCTGGACCAGAAGATCTGCTGGTGGGAGGGGCCATAGAATTCTGCCCACCGTCAGTCTGTCTCTCTCTCTCTCCCTCTCTTTCATCCTCTCACTCTCCCTCTCTCTCACACACACATATATGCATTCACAAAGATATACACAAACACCCCCTCTCTTAAATATATTTTTTGACAGTGGAAAAATCAATTTATGCCTTTATGTCTAATAGTGTTTCACTTTGTCCATTTTTAAGAATGATTGCAATACAAACTGGATGAAGAATTTGAGTACGTTTGCATTTAATGATTAAAATACATCTATAAACTGTATAACTTTAAGTAAATAAAGGTGAGTGGGGAACAGAGACAATTAACGTGAAAGTTGAGTGATATTTCAGCATATTTAGTTGAGGACAAAATGGACTCTTTTCTATCATCAAAAGTCAAGAATTCTTAAAAATGAATTAAGCTGATTCAGGCATTGTAATTCATTAATCCTGCTAATATATTGTCCATTATATGGCATTGCTACCCCTATGTTACATTACAAGATAGTCTCTCACTGACCATGAGCAACATCATAGAGAATTGCTGGTGAAGATTTAAAATTAAATAGTGGAAGTGAGACAATTTGAATAACACTGACTCTGCTACTGCTCGGGTTCTACTCCGTGATGACAATAGTGTGCTTCTAGTGTATTTCAGACAAGCTCTTCCAACCTCAGCCATCAATCAATAACTGTTCCTGGTGATTGCTGTGGTGCTGCAGAATCTCTTGTGTATTTGGGAAAGGGAAGAATGCCTCAGAGAACAATGTAATTTGCGTTTCTTGTTCCAGTGCAGGGTTCAACAACCTGCAGCTCCAGAGACGCATGCCTTGATCAATCATTTCAAAACTGTTTAAAAAATATTTTCAAACAGTGGGAATTCGATTCAAAAATAAAAGATGTTTACATTTGTGACTCTCAAGTAAATATTGGTCAGTTATCTGCGTAAACTTTAAGAGGTTGATGGTGATTAAACAGCTTGTTTCTATTCTTTAAACCGTTAACATTGTACTTGTGAGAACATATCATTCAATCAACTACCTTTTGTAAAAGGAACTGCATACTGTTTTCACAGTTAAGACCATCTAATATTTGACAGAATGAAGGGAAAAATAAGAACAGATCTTAGAAGAAGAGGTTTGTAAGATGTCTTCTTGAACCCTGAAGGGAATCAAGTGTACGGATTTGTCCTCCATTCTAAACACCAGGGTAAAAATTATTGTCGAGGAATAACCTTATTGGCAAGAAGGACGATCACTAATTTAGTATGCAAACTAATAAAGTTTGTATTAACAAAGATTAACATTCTGCTAGTCAATGCATGGCACAATAAGGTTGAACGCATATAGGTTTGCCTTTCCAGGAGTCCCAAGACTTATGGGTCTTCTCTTGGTTCCTTGAACCTGGTCTCTTGACTAACGATGCCCTTTGAGATTTTACCGTAAGTCAATTTACCTCGAGAACACAGAAATTACATGCAGGTTTAAGATGTCAACTCTGATGGATCATTTCTCTCCCTCGCTCTGGTGGAGACAGTTTTCTAATAAAGACAATTCACTTTCTCTCAGGCCTTTAGCCCTGATACTAGATACCAATGCTGATCTTAATTCTTACAGCAACCCTCCAACCTAGCACTGTTACCCGTCAACTGGCAATGTCCCACATAATAACCCCTAACTTTTTCTCCTGACAAATGCCTCTAGCAAGTGTTCCAAAATGGATGGATGCCCCTTGGTAATTGCAAACCACCCTGCCCCACCCCCCCAGTAATCCTTCCCTATATTCATGCCCATTTTGTCATCAGCTTTTGCAACATCCAACCCAAGTATGTATAAAAAAGCAAATTACTGCGGATGCTGGAATCTGAAACCAAAGAGAAAATGCTGGAAAATCTCAGCAGGTCTGGCAGCAGCTGTAGGGAGAGAAAGAGCTAATGTTTCGTGTCCAGATGACCTTTTATCAAAGCTATCAAAGTGAAAGTGGGAAATAGTTATACTGTGGAGTGAGAATGAAAGATGAGTCATAGCCACAGAAACCCAGGGAAACGGGGTGCTAATAGCCATAGAGACCACGGGGAAAGAGTGCTAATGGCAGTCCCCAGAGAGAACGAAACGTGTGAAATGCCAAACAGCAGAGAAACTAACATCAGAGGGTAAACTGTGACAGATGTAGATGTGGGGGAGGGGAAGGGGTAAGCAAAGGGAAGAAAGGGGAAGAAAAGGTTGATAAGATGGGGGGGGGGGTTAAATATATATAAAGAAAGACAAGAGAGAAAGAAATGGTAAAAGACAGTTAAAATGAAATGGGATGAAAGCAAATGATCAAGGTGGGGTAGAGCTAATCAGCTGAAGTTGTTGAATTCGATGTCGAGACAGGAAGGCTGTAGTGTGCCTAACTGGAAGATGAGATGTTGGTTTGTTCCTCTGGTTTGTGTTGAGCTTCACTGGAACATTGCAGCAGGCCAAGGGCAGACATGCGGGCATGGGAGCAGGGTCTTGTGATAAAATGGCAAGCAACGGGAAGGTATCTGTACCTGTGTTAACACAACGAAAAACGTCAAACTAAATATTCACAATTCTTGAACAATGGAAAGCATATCCCTGGCTTCCCCACAACAATCTAACCTTAACTTGAACTCTTTTGATCGGGGACCCATCTTTAGACCATTCTTTTAGCCAATCATACTGACGTCTTGTCTTCCCTTACTGCTAATGCTAGACTCACAGGAATCCAAATATGCAAAATATGTTCCAGCTATAACTTTGTGTTCTTTTTACATCAATGTATTTTACAACTTAAAGATATGTCAACTTAAAGACTTTGGTAATAACAATGCAAATGTACAAACAAATTAGCACAGGGCTAAATAGCTGGCTTTTAAAGCAGACCAAGGCGGTTCAATTCCCGTACCAGTCTCCCCGAACAGGCACCGGAATGTGGCGACTAGGGGCTTTTCACAGTAACTTCATTTGAAGTCTACTTGTGACAATAAGCGATTTTCATTTCATTTCATTTCAAATTAAGGCTTTTCACCACTAAGCTTATGTACAGTACAATTTGATAATTTAAGTTTTATTAATTAAATAATAATTCTAATAAAGTGAAGTCTAACACAAGTGAAGACGGCAAAAACCATCATTTTATTATTGCATGCTGCTTTATTCAATTAATTTGTTATTTCACAAAAGAAATTCCTTGGTGTCAAAGGACTGTTTATCTCTGTACTTATCAACCGCTTTTATACTCAAGACCAACATCCATGAGCCGGCTCCTTTCATTTGTGCTTCATTATCTGGTTCCCTCATCCTACGGCAAGCATGTAGACGCATAAAAGAAGAACAAATTGACATTTACTTACTTTCAGCCTCATCAAGCACAAGTTGTAATTGTATCAGTTCTTGCCTAATAATTATAGGTGAGCTCTCTGTGGTTGCGCTGCCACAAACAAAGCCACCATGCTGCCGCAAAGTAATGTGAATTGTCTTTGGGAATGATCATCACTAACTGGTGATGTGATCATCATAATGACTTACACTCAGCATTTTAAAGTGCTACTTAATCGTCAGGCAAGAATCAAGACCACAAACCACACCAGACCATTACCCCATTGTTGTATAGAAGCTTGTTTCAAATTTTCAACACAACATTAAAATGTTACAGTCAGTACCTCAAATCATTCACTGCATGGGATGTTATTGAATAGGTCGATTGTTCACTTGTTCTCAGGAAGCCCTGTATCTTGAATTCACGGATTTGCCATTCGTAAGTTGTTCGGTGTGGATTCATGGAACAAACAATCTTTGAGTCAGAACTTGCTGTCCAGTCAAGGCTATTGAAGCTTGGCCCTTATGGAACCCAAACTGAGCAACAGTGAGCAGGTTACTGCCCCTTGATCCTGCAGTCGACAACGCCTCCATCACTTTGCTGATGAATGAGAGTAAATTGCTGGGACTGCAATTGGCCAGATTGAACTGCTTCCTGCTTTATGTGGACACAACATACCTGGGCAAGTTTCCACATTGTCAGATAGGTGCCAGTGTTGTAGCTGTTGTGGAACAATTTGGGGCATGGCTAGTTCTGGTCAGAAGTCTTCAGTACTACATACTGGATGTTATCAGGATTTGTAGCCTTTGCTGTGGCTTCAGCTGGTTCTTCATATCTTGTGGCGTGAATTGAATTGGCTGAAGACTGGCATCTGTGCTGCTGTGGATTTCAAGAGAAGGTCAAGATGAATCATGCACTCAATGCTTACGGCTACAAATGCTTCAGCTTTTTCCTCAATGGATTCAAGCTTCTTGAATGTCATTGAAGCTGCACAAATTGAGGCAATTGCCGAGTATTCTATCACACCCTTGGCTTCTGCCTTGTAAAATAATAGACAGGCTTGATGTCAAGAGAAGGGGAAATCTCTGAAACTTTGTAGCGTTTCCTTTTGTTTCTATGAAGGCAAGTAGCTTCATTTCTAGAAAGTTCATTAGTCACGGAATTTATTGTTCCAATCAACAAATAAAAACATGGTTTGTTACAAGTTTCTAAAATGTTTAGTTTCTGAACTACATTGATAAGATTTAATTTTAATGAATGGCGATGTTGCTCTGGCAACAAATTCAAACTCCCAAATATTGGCCGGGATTCTCCGCCGGCGTGATTCTCCGTTATGCCGGCGCCCGGGGGTTTCCCGACGGCGAGGGGCTGCCCCACAATGGGAAACCCCATTGACCGGCTGGCGTAACGGAGAATCCCGCCGGTCAGTCGGGGCAGAAATGTGACTGGGTGGAGAATCCCGCCCATTATCTACAAACTAAGTTACTCTTTACATAAAATAGTTACCTCAGTTTTTAAAAGCTGTTCACAAATATGTTGCTTTCCCAAATGATTAAATTGATTTTGAATCTTTCTGAATCTGAAAGAATTCTCATATTCCCTGTTTCCTTGGCTTATCTCACCAAAATAAATAATTAGGCTACATCACGCAAAACTGAATCTGTTTCTCCTTACCACATGAAAAATGTTTCTCATTTACTTAGCTCCCTCCAAGAAATCCAGTAACTCTTCCTATCTATCCTTTTATGTCACCTAAAGTACAGTTGAGATTCTCTCTATCCCAATCCTCAGTTATTTATCTACCAGCTCTTAAATGTTCCGACAAAAGGGCCATGAAGCTTTCAGAATGGCTTAAAAATCGCCAAATCTAATTTTCGCTGTTGGCTTTTTCAATTGAGCGCTATTGATTTTGAGATGAATGTTCCTCCTCCACTGGAAGCGACAGGACTGGCAATATAACAAGGGGGTGGGGGGTATAGTCTGAATTCTTGTCACTGTCATAGTTTTTTGCTAGTGGCAGGAAGCCCAGTGTTCTGCCTTCCCATTCGTTGACCAATTGAACCATTTCATAGTCCAATTAGGGGGGTGCGAGTGGGAAGCTCCTTAATGGGCACTTCATAGTCGATGATGCCCCCCCCCCCCCCCCCTTAACATCACCTGTACCCTGGGTCGGGGGTGCCCTGAGGCGCTGAACTTTCAACCCTTTTGATTGGGGCCGGCAGCTCTCCAGGGCAGGCTGCTTCGACACTGCACTATGGAGTGGTTTGCACTTCATGTAGTTGGACACTGAATTGTGAGATGGTTAGACCAGGGTAACTCTCAATAAGATCACATCTCCTTCTATACTCCAATGAGTACAGGCCAAATCTACTCAACCTCTTGTCGTGGATTTGCCTGGTAACATAAATCTAACAATCTGCCCAGCAACCAGTAGAAATCAGCCTAGCGACAGCAGTAGCCAGCATTCAAAAGGCTGGATGAGATGCGTCTTTCCCTGGAACAAGAATAACAGACATCGAGATCAATTCAGGTGTGAATCGCCTATTGGCAGAAAAGCTTACCTCAATGATTGGGAGATCAGTGAGATGTACACATGTTAATTTTTAGAGTCAAGGAATGTGAGAGGGACAGACAGCCAAATACACAGAATGGAGAATCAAAGGGGAACAATAGTATGATTGCCACCACCCTCAGAAGCAGGCAGGCCGGTTCACATCTAGCAGCCTGGAGGCCAGTTTACGTTTAACAGCCAAGAGGGCCAGTTTCCCTCGAACAGCCTGCAGGATATGTGGCTAAGTGCCGCCTTGGCGGGGCGTTCCCACTAATGCCTGAAAGCCCCTCCAAAGAGTGCCATTCGATAACTGGGTCATTCCTGCCACTTGTAGCACCGGGAATGACCCCTTGATTCCCGCCCAGAATGGACTCAGTTTAATCGCGCCCCTGGTCATTTTATTGGGCTTTGGGGACTTTTTCGACGGTCAAGCCCAGACTTGAAATTGCCTCCTTACTGGGAGCTGAACTCATTGGTCAGACCGGCTCTTCAGAGATAGGACCGCCATTTTGAAAGGGTGCCCCGATCTCTAAGTGAACTTGAGGGTCCCTCACGCATGGTCAACGCCACCTCCCCCCCTCACCCTGCATGCATGGGCATTACCCCGCCCCCCCCCCCCCCCCCCACTCCCAAGTGAGGGCAACCTGCTATGGGGTCACTAAACCCCCTTTCAGGCCTCCCCACTGCAACTTTCAGGACCCCACATTTCAACCCCACAGAGGCCCCTTCATACCTGTCCTTCACCCCTCCAGCCTTCATACTCCCCCTCGTGCCCCTTTTCATGGGCATGGACCCGCTCGGGCCTCGACCCTTGACAGTGCCACCCTGGCACTTGGGCATCAAGGTGCCAGTCTGGCAGTACCAAGGTACGTGGGTGTCAGAGGGCGAGCCCGTGTGCAACCCTGCCCTAACCCCGATCACCCAGGGGTCTCCAATGGCCTGGGAAACTCCCCAAATGCTGTTACGCCTGGTCTACATTTGTGTGGACCTGGGGTGTCCAGAATGGTGTCCTGGGGTGGCTGTTAGTTCCCAGGAACCCAGATAACCCACCGAATGCATATTTGAATGAGCCTAATGGCTCAGTTCAGTTGAATCTCACGAGACATCTCGAGCGTCACGAGTCTCACGAGAGGCCTCTTGCGAGATTCGACGGCTTCCGCGCAACAGGAATTCAGGTGCGGCGAGGCCGTTAAATCACACCCAAGATGTCTGTACCACAACTGTGCTGACATAGCTATCGTAATTAATATGACGAGGAGGAGAGTAAAATATAGAAATGTGAGTTCAAAAAAAATAATCACTAGGTTTTAGTTTTGTCTTCAGAAACTTTGATCTTGACTCAAACGTGCAGACTTTCTTTTTGGCATGATTATGTTAAACTCCCCACTGTGTCCTGTCCTAAATTCCAAAAAAGCTACATTTCATTTCCAGAAACCCTCTGAGCATATCATCCTGAAAATCCCTGCTCCCTCATGATCTTCACAGACAAGCAAAGTTATCGCTCACTTCTAACTGATGGGGGATATATATATTTTTCCAATCACCAATCTGAGATGAAATTGCTTCAGAATGCTCGCTTTCACTGGTCAGACTAAGGCAAGCATAGAATTATTTTTAATTGTATTAAAAAGGCAAATGTATATATTTTTTTGAAGATTGAAATACATTTACTGTGTGTTTCATTGTTGCCATTTGCATCTTTATGCTTGTTTTAAACTGTCCATGCCACTTGGTCTTGTTGTCACAGTTTAATGACAGAATGAAATTAAGACTCTTATTTTCATAGCAGTAGCCATCTGTAATATGTTATCTTATCGGGGAGGTTGTTGGAATAGCAGGTGGAGCAGCTATCAAAATTGCAAACTTGTCCATTGGCCTCAGTTCTGTGATCATGGCAAGGTTGTGAGCTGCTCCCAGAGCTGTGTTCATCTTTAATATTAGAATGGTCTCGATTCAGGTTTGCCCCATTGTTGCATCGCCAGTGACCAAGCAAAATAGATAATTATTGGTCATGGTTCAAGCCTTCTCGTCTGCTTGATTGCCTCTGAGACTAACCTGAAAATAACTGAGAAATCCACTCAGTCTTGCTCCACACACAAATCTGATTCAGAACAATACCGTTTAATAGTTTAAACTGTGCAAAATTTCAAAGCAGGTGCCTCACAGATGCTGTCTGTAAACGTTCTGCCCAGATTATAACAGTGCAGAGCAAGAAGGAAACCACTCATTGCCACTTTCTACCTGAGCCACACGAGATGTGGATTGTCGTCGTGAACTGTGGCAATTCGACAAGAGCTGGGTGAAAATGAGAAACAATGTGAATTATCTTTCTCTCTTCCCCAGGCATTTCCTGCATTGCACGCCCGCAACTGCACACCGGCTATGGGAGCAAGGAATTCCGAGATCTGCCTGGTCCCCCTTTCTCCCCTCCTAACAAAGTGAGAGAGAGAATAACACGACGTGAGGGAAGATGAGAGAGAAGCTAAATGGAAGGAGGGTGGAAGAGATGAAAGTGAGGAATGAGGAGGGTGATTTGAATGGGTAGAGAAAGGGGGTCATAATGGAGTGCAAGAATTTGATTTCAGGGGGAGCGAAGAAAATTGACAAAAAAAAAGAGAGGGAGAGATAGACAAAAATGAGGGAAGGCATATGTGAAAAGGTGGGAAGAAAAAGCATAGCCGAGAGTAAAAGTGGAAGAAATTAATCAGTAGAATTGGAAGGTTTGTGGAACAAAAGAGAAAAATGAAAAGTGAAGGAGGGAGAGAAATTATTTTTCTGCCGTGACTAGTATCATCACTATTAGTATAATTTGGGCAGCACGGTAGCATAGTGGTTAGCACAATTGCTTCACAGCTCCAGGTTCCCAGGTTCGATTCCCGGCTTGGGTCACTGTCTGTGTGGAGTCTGCACGTTCTCCCCGTGTGTGCGTGGGTTTCCTCCGTGTGCTCCGGTTTCCTCCCACAGTCCAAAGATGTGCAGGTTAGGTAGATTGGCCATGATAAATTGCCCTTAGTGTCCAAAATTGTGCTTAGTATTGGGTAGGGTTACTGGGTTACGGGGATAGTGTGGAGGTGTGGGCTTGGGTAGGGTGCTCTTTCCAAGAGCCGGCGCAGACTCGATGGGCTGAATGGCCTCCTTCTGCACTGTAAATTCTATAATTCTTTAATCACCTAGTGGGACATCACAACGGATGAAAAGGTGCACCCCAACAGGCAAAATTTAAGAACCAGTGAATCACATGGTTTAGTTCAGGTTCCTTGTCAAAAATGACAATTAGCTTCCATGAACCTTGAGCTAAGGCATTTAAGCATGGTTTTTAATGGTTGGATTGTCATGTATGGGGCTCCTCTAGAATCCGCGATATAATTTGGTCAGTGATTGTGCAAGTGCATTGCAGTAAATGTTTTGTTTTTAATTAATTTGCATAGTTTCCACTAAATTTGAACCCATGATAAAAAGCTACTTACAATTTGGTAGAAATGATTCTTGTTCAGGCCAAAACGCCGAATGATCTTGACAAACTGAAACACAACACATGATTAATAAGAGATGCTCTTTTGAGGTTCGGGTTGAGGTGTGTTTTTTTAGCCAGAACATGATTATACTGAATACCTGGGCAGCCTCGTGGGGCCGTATGGTCCACCACTGCTCTCATTTCTTATGTTGTTCTGCTTGAACAGAATACAAGTGGTTTTACTTGGCATTAGGTTAATACTGTTGATCTCAGGGTGCTTAATGTTAATGCTTTCAAAAATGAAAAGCATTGCATCCCTTTTCGCACTGCTTCCTATCAGAAGACAAAAAAATCATCTGAGAGTTTGTTTTAATCGTATGTTGCTTTTTGAAAGTTTTGCTTCCTGAAGTCTGATATGGCAGATGCCCTTGTTGTTTACTTCAGAAGATTAACAATAGACCGGCAGCTCCAGTGACAGTGTGCTCTTATTGATTGAACACGTTCTACTTTTGCCAGTGACAGAATGATCTCTTTTCAGTGGAGTTGACGCCAATTGCTGATGGCTGTTCCAGAGATGCCCAATTTGTCTCTGAGAGTGGCTAAAACATTGCAGAGCAATTAATGATGAAACATCCCTTCAGTCGAGACAAAGGAAAGCTGAAAATCAGTGTTCTGATTGTGATTGTTCTCAATTTAGAACAAATAAATGTGTATCGGAGATTTTAATCATTTATGCTCTCTCAGTTAAACAGGCTTGTGACTGCTCACGTCTCCTGTTTAATAAATCAGAAAATGTGTGCTAACATCTTTTTATTCAAGGCATTTTCACACATACAAAAACAATCAGAACAACAAGACAATTCAATAAAAAATAAACAACCCCACCCTACCTGCTCCCCTGACACTAACCCCACCCTACCTGCTCCCCTGACACTAACACCACCCTACCTGCTCCCCTGACACTAACCCCACCCTACCTGCTCCTCTGACACTAACCCCACCCTACCTGCTCCCCCGACACTAACCCCCCCCTACCTGCTCCCCCGACACTAACCCCACCCTACCTGCTCCCTTGACACTAACCCCACCCTACCTGCTCCCCTGACACTAACCACACCCTACCTGCTCCCCCGACACTAACCCCACCCTACCTGCTCCTCTGACACTAACCCCACCCTACCTGCTCCCCTGACACTAACCCCACCTTACCTGCTCCCCCAACACTAACCCCACCCTACCTGCTCCTCTGAAACTAACCACACCCTACCTGCTCCCCCGACACTAACCCCACCCTACCTGCTCCTCTGACACTAACCACACCCTACCTGCTCCTCTGACACTAACCCCACCCTACCTGCTCCCCCGACACTAACCCCACCCTACCTGCTCCCCCGACACTAACCCCACCCTACCTGCTCCCTTGACACTAACCCCACCCTACCTGCTCCCCTGACACTAACCACACCCTACCTGCTCCCCCGACACTAACCCCACCCTACCTGCTCCTCTGACACTAACCCCACCCTACCTGCTCCCCTGACACTAACCCCACCTTACCTGCTCCCCCAACACTAACCCCACCCTACCTGCTCCTCTGAAACTAACCACACCCTACCTGCTCCCCCGACACTAACCCCACCCTACCTGCTCCTCTGACACTAACCACACCCTACCTGCTCCTCTGACACTAACCACACCCTACCTGCTCCTCTGACACTAACCCCACCCTACCTGCTCCTCTGACACTAACCACACCTAGCATTCCGCCTTCCCCATTTTAACAACCCCCCCCCCCCCAACCGACGTCTCGAACCTCCTTATAGAAATCAATAAATGGCTTCCACCTCTGGGTGGACCCCACTGCCGACTCCCTCAGAGCGAACCTGACCTTCTCCAGCCTCAGGAATTCTGTCAGGTCGCTCACCCATACCCCCGCTTTCAGCAGCTCCGAGCCCCGCCGCCCTAGCAAAATCCATCTCCAGGCTATCAGGGAGGCAAAGGCCAAACTTTGGCCTCTTTCACCCCCTGGGCTCCTGGATCTTCCGACATCCCAAATATCTCCGCCTCTGGACTTGCAACCACCTCCGTACCCAGCACCTCGGACATCACTTCCGAAAAACCCTACCAGGAGCCCCCTCAATCTCGTCACGGTCAGAACATGTGGACATGGTTCGCGGATCCCCCACGCACTGCCCACACCTACCCCCTGCCTCCACCAAGAACCTACTTGGATGAGGCGCAACCTCGCATACGACGAGAACGCATTCACCCTCCGCAAGGCCTCTGCCCACATCTCGGCTCCCACCTCCCCTCCCAGCTCCTGCTCCCATTCACGCTTAATATCCCCCACTAAGGATCCATCCCATTTTACCAACTCCTTATAGACATCTATCACCGCCCCTATTTCGTCCTTCGACAGCACCTTGTCTTGCAAACCCAGGGGCGGCAGCCCAGGAAAAGACGGCACCTCTCTCCTTACAAAGTCCCGAACCTGCAGGTACCTAAAGCCATTCCCCCTGGACAACTCATACACTCCCTCCAGATCCCCCAGCCCTGTGAAGTTGCCCCCTGTAAACAAGTTGCCAAAATGTTCAATCCCTGCCACCCCCTAAACTTCGCATCAGCCTTGCTGGTGCAAACCTATGGTTATTGCAGATCAGCACCCACACTAAGGCACCCTCCAGCCCCAGATGTTGCCTCCACTGCCCCCACACCTTTAGAGCCAACACTACCACTGGGCTCATGGAGTACCTGGCTGGGGAGAACGGCAACGGCGCTAGCAACAAAGCCCTCAAACATGTACACCCACACTGATCCCTGCTCCACAGCCCATTTCCTAATCATAGTAATATTCGCCGCCCAATAATAGTTCATCATATTCGGCAAAGCCAGTTCCTCTGCCCCTCACCTCCCCTCCAAGAAGGACTCGTGGGACCTTCCTAAAAAACGACTTGGGAACAAAGATTGAGAGATTCTGAAATGCAAACAGAAACTTTGGCAGCATCGTCATCCTTATTGTCTGCACGCACCCTGCCATCTTAAGCGTCATTGCCAGAGGTTCTATCGCGAAGGCAAAAAGCAATGGGCAGAGCGGACGACCCTACCTCGTCCCGCGATGCAGCCCAAAGTATCCCAAACTCACCCGGTTCGTCCACACGTTCACGACCGTCGCATTATATAGCAGCTGGACCCAATCCACAAATCCTTGTACAAACCGCCCCAACACCTCCAGCAAATACGCCCACTCCACCCAATCAAACTCCTTCTCCGCGTCCATCGCCACCATTATCTCCTCCTCCTGCCCCTCTGAAGGCATCATAATTACATTAAGTAATCTCCTCACATTCGCTGACAACTGCCTCCCCTTCACAAAACCCACCTGATCCTGGCCTATCACCCGGGACACAGTCTTCGGATCCTGATCCATCTTTAAAATCGGAGATGGAAGCCTGCGACAATGTAGGAGGGAGTTCACCCTCTTTCCTTCGCTTCATTATATGCCCTCACAAATGCGGCCGCACCAGAGTTTTGTACAGCTGCAACATGACCTCATGGCTCCGAAACTCAATCCCTCTAGCAATAAAAGCTAACACACCGTACGCCTTCTTAACAACCCTATCAACCTGGGTGGCAACTTTCAGGGATCTATGTACATGGACACAGAGATCTCTCTGCTCATCCACACTACCAAGAATCTTACCATTAGCCCAGTACTCTGTATTCCTGTTACTCCTTCCAAAATGAATCACCTCACACTTTTATGCATTAAATTCCATTTGCCACTTCTCAGCCCAGCTCTGCAGCTTATCTATGTCCCTCTGTAACCTGCAACATCCTTCTGCACTGTCCACAACTCCACCGACTTTAGTGTCATCTGCAAATTTACTCACCCATCCTTCTATGCCCTCCTCCAGGTCATTTATAAAAATAACAGACAGCAGTGGCCCCAAAACAGATCCTTGTGGTACACCACTAGTAACTGAACTCCAGGCTGAACATTTCCCATCAACCACCACCCTCTGTCTTCTTTCTGCTAGCCAATTTCTGATCCAAACTGCTAAATCACCCTCAATCTCAAGCCTCCGTATTTTCTGCAACCGCCTACCGTGGGGAACCTTGAAATGAAATGAAATGAAAATCGCTTATTGTCACAAGTAGGCTTCAATGAAGTTACTGTGAAAAGCCCCTAGTCGCCACATTCCGGCGCCTGTTCGGGGAGGCTGTTACGGGAATTGAACTGTGCTGCTGGCCTGCCTTGGTCTGCTTTCAAAGCCAGCGATTTAGCCTAGTGTACTAAACAGCCCCTTATCACACGCTTTACTGAAATCCATATACACCACATCAACTGCTTTACCCTCATCCACCTGTTTGGTCACCTTCTCAAAGAACTCACTAAGGTTTGTGAGGCACGACCTACCCTTCACAAAATCGTGCTGATATACCGAATCAAATTATTCCTTTCTAGATTATTATAAATCCTATCTCTTATAATCCTTTCTAAGAGATGCAAATGATTATGAATAATCATATTTTTCTTACCAACTCCTCACTTGAAAGAGGCAACTGATGCTATAGGACTATTGCTGTCCTCATTTAAGAGACTTGTGCTTCACCTCTGATCTCGACAGTATGGGTGCGATTCACCTCCCCCACGCTGGGTAGGAGAATCGCTGGGGCGCCACGGGAATCGCGCCACGCCGCCACGACCCCCGCATGCGATTCTCCCACCCCCCCGGAAACCAGCGCTGCGCAATTCGCGCCGGGCCGCTTGGAGAATCGTCGCAAACGGCGAGTGGTGATTCTCTGGCCCGGATGGGCCGAGCGGCCACTACAACACGACAGGTTCCCGCCGGCGCCGTCCAGCCCTGGTCGCTGCCGGTGGGAACTCTGCGGGAACGCTGGGCGGGGCGGCCTGTGTGTGTGTGTGGGGGGGGGCTCCTTCACCGGGGGAGGTCTCCAATGGGGTCTGGCCCGCAATCGGGACCCACCGATTGGGGGGACGGCCTCTTCCCCCCCCACCCCCCACCCCCGGCCTACCTACTGCATTCGCAGTTGGGGCAGCCCAATCCTGCGCATGCGCGGGTTGGCGCGTCGCCGCTCCAGCGCCGTGCTGGCCCCCTGTGGGGGCCGGAATAGGTCGTGCCCGGGCCCTGTTCGCGCCATCGTGAAACGCGACGGCGTTCACGACGGCGCGGGCACTTGGTCCATGCCGCGGATAATCGCGCCCAATATGTCAGCACACCAAACTATCTTCAGAGCCTTGTTCTGCCTCTACTTGATGTCTGTATACTTGTAACTTTCAGCTTAAGTCTACCTTGCTCATTGTATCATGCCCTTTTCCTTAAATTGCATTGAGAAACACCCCTATTGCTGCCCTAGTTGAAATCAAGAGAAGCAGTGCATTGAGCAACAACTCAGTTCTACACTATATAATGCATTTATGGACCAAACCTGTAAGCAGCCCAAAGGTCACTGCCTTTTATAGTGTTCCAGTAATACAGTTGCATCTTTAAATCTTTGTTTCTAATAACTCCATTTTCTGAATTCAGTTTTCCAGGTTAAATTTTGTTTTGTCAAATTCCAGCTGACATTCTGCTGATACAATCTTGATGTTGCCACGCAATCATTTTTATTTTGCTTTCAGGCAAAATGTCGCATTGTAATGGTCACAGAGTGAACGGCTAGCTTGGTCTGTGTTTAATGAAGCTGTCAGTCTCTCTGTTTATTTGTTAGTCCCTCTTTTAACTTGAAGGGCTACTTCACTTCATAAATAAGCATCCTTATTTGCAAATTGTTGCTTGAAAGCTAACTTTTTATTTCAAAATGCTGCTAACCTGTTTTCCATTCAAATTAAATTAGTTGAGGGAATTGTTGCCATTATACTTGAGCTCCTTTTTATTTTTTAAATAAATTTCGAATACACAATTTTTTTTTTTCCAATTAAGGGGAAATTTAGCGTGACCAATCCACCTAACCTGCACATCTTTGGGTTGATGGGGTGAGACCCACGCTGACACGGGGAGAATGTGCAAACTCCACACCGAGAGTGATCCAGGGCCGGGATTTGAACCTGGGTCCTCAGCGCCGTAGGTCTTAGTGCTAACTATTATGCCACATGCTGCCCTCCTTTTTAATTGGGAATACCAAAAGTTATATTCCGTGAGTTTGCGCCCGTATTTGCTGTGACCTCAAATGGCGATTTGGGTGCAAAATCTCGTTAGTCTCGGAAAACAAGAATCTTGCCGGCAAAATCTTGTTCTCTGATTCAGCTCACCCCTTGTTGGTGACGTAGCCAGGTCCCTTCTCGGGAAGGTTAGGAACCTCATTTCAATATAATTAGAGGGATTCCCCGCCATCTTGTCCCCCCACATTTGGAATTCCTCCCTTGCGGTGTAATGTCATATTGGCGAGATGTACTGCTTTTCAAAAATGGAAACCAGGTGAAGAGAAACAGCTGGAGCTGCAGAGGAAGGTTTAGCACACGGGCGAGAGGGACATGCCCGGGCAGTACTGAGGCATTTGGGCAGTGCCAGAGGCAGAGCTTGGGTGGGGCCTCTGGGGAACTCCACGCGTGGGATTGCCAGTGTGGGTGTTGGAGGGGTGAGGGGGGGGGGGGGGGGGGGGTCATTGGGGGATGTATTTTTTTAAATTTGTGCGCCCTTTGGCGTTGCCAGCTCTATTAGGCCTCTCTACCAGCGTGATGGCGTGGGTCACGCCATGAGATTTCTTCAGCACAGAGTGCTGCAAAATGTGACGAGAAAAGGCGATTGTGCAGCCTCCGAGCTGCACGCCGGGTTCCTCGCCTCACCCAGCACTATGTGCAAATGAGGGAAGATACTGCCCATAGTTCCTGTCAGCCTGTGGATGTGTCACATTTTCAGTTGTTAAACAAACTTTATGGCATTAGCTCCTGCTGTCAGACTCTGACTTCCGTCTCATTCTGGAATTGTCACCAGGCATGATCAGGCCCGAAAATAGGCTTTATTGGTGTTCTTTCTGAAAGTTTATTTTGTATCTCCCAATAGTCTTTCCATAGCTGCACAACACAGACACGTTCCTGGCAGGGAAGACAGACTGTTAGATGTCTAGTACAAACTGTATCTTGAGTGCAGAAATCTTTACGTCAGTGTTTGTACTTCTTCAGATTGCGGAGACCCCGTGTGTCTGACGGGCGGGTACACTGCTTCCCTCCAGACAGGCAATCAGGTATCGGGTTCAACTCATGACCAAACTTAATCCTGCGGTTACCCCCTACTTAGATAGGTCACCTGATCAACTGGGTGATTGGAGGCTTCTCGTATGAGGCCAGTCAGAGATCACAAATGAGGTAGACCTTGGAGGGATTGGTTCCTCAGGGTTAAGCTGGCAGAGACTGAGAGCCTCCTCAAAACTAGATTTCTCACTGGAGATGCAGCTACATCACCACAGAGATTCTGTCATAGGGTTCCCCTAAAAAGAACTGTTGCAGCTGCCAGCAGTCACTGAGACACATCGAATATCTGCACAACAGAATTGTTCAATGCTTTACATGTGGGTAATTGGGTGCACACCAAAGAAAAAACAGCTGTGTGCAATCTGAGTATGTACTCTCGGTCTCTGATCAACCCATCCCTGCTCCCACTGCTCGGAATCATTTTTCTGCCTATACACTCATACTGCACACTTATTTGGCAGCTATGGCGTTGACAGTTAAAAACCATGTCAGTGATAGTCAAATGCTAGTGATGGTGAATTTTGTCACATGCCTGAAATTTGAAGTTTTACTTTTTTATGTTTTCTCATCTAAGTTCACAGTTGTCAGCACAAACCAGTGGGACTGAAACATTTTTCACTTTAACCTTCAATGGCAGCAGCTATTGGCTCCAGATGAGACTTTGTGGTGGCTGGATACAGACTTGTTTCCACGGTGTACCGGCCGACATAGAATTTAACATCACAGAAAGAGGTCTCTTGTTGCAACAAATCTGTGCCAGTGTTTATGCTCCAGAGGAGCCTCCTGCCACCTTGCTTCATCTCAGCTTATCGCATACCCCTTTATTTCTTTTCACCTTGTACTTATCTAGTACCCCTTAAGTGCACCTATTATCAAATTCTTCCTATTTTTAAAGACCTCAATGAGGTCACTTTTCAATCTGCTATCTCAGTTCTGGTATCGTCTCTGTAAATATTGTTTGCACCAATGTTTCTGCATCCATTTTGTAATGACCCATAACGCCAATCTCCAAAAAGGACCTGCACTAAGAGAACATGAACTTTTCTGCTTCTCAAACCAGCTGCTATGAGCTTTGATAAAGAGTCATCCAGGCTCAAAACATTAGCTCCCTTCTCTCTCCACAGATGCTGCCAGACCTGTTGAGATTGTCCAGTATTTCCTGTTTTTATTCCAGCTTCTATGAGGTTCATTATCGGTGTTTACCTAATTACGTGAAACACTGTGGCATTAACTGCTGCGCACTGGCATTGGTTTAGTGACTGGACACATTTTCTGAAGCAGGAAGAGAGGGGAAACTTTCATTTCATTAATCGGGATAAGAACGGAACCTAGTCCCCAGTAATGAATGGAAATTTTCCTCAGGCTCACTGCGTTGCCATTGCCCCATTAGTTAATACAAAGTTTGTTGAATTGGCTGCCACAAAAAACCTGTTCTTGCCTGATAACAGATTTTAGAATCATTCTCCTCTCCAGAAAGGTGCAAGACGACCAAGGACAGAAATGGATTCATGTAATCCTGGTTCATAAACAGACTTGCGTCAATTGCCCAGGGGTGGACAACTTCACAAAGTCGATACTTGTGTTACCCATGTAGGTTTTCTCATTGACATTGAAGAGACCTGCCTGGGCTGTGCAGGTAAGATCCCATGCACAGTCTGCCCCTGGGGGAATCGGCATAGTCTGTGAAAATAGTGCTGCACAAATAAATTTGCACCCTCCCCCAACCAACCCGCCCCCTAGTCTCCACTCAGGCCGGAAAAAAACAAAACTTTCACCAAATAAGTAGGAGATTTTAAAATCTGTATTTTTGAGAATTAGGAAAATGTCATTCTTTAATTATCATAGAAATAACAGTGCAGAAGGAGGCCATTCGGCCCATCGAGTCTGCACCGGCTCTTGGAAATGGCACCCTACCCAAGGTCAACACCTCCATTCTATCCCCATAACCCAGTAACCTCACCCAACACTAAGGGCAATTTTGGACACTAAGGGCAATTTATCATGGCCAATCCGCCCAACCTGCACATCTTTGGGCTGTGGGAGGAAACCGGAGCACCCGGAGGAAACCCACGCACACACGGGGAGGATGTGCAGACTGCGCATAGACAGTGACCCACGCCGGAATCGAACCTGGGACCCTGGAGCTGTGAAGCAATTGTGCTATCCACAATGCTACCGTGCTGCCCCTAATGTTGCACCTTGCCAGCAAAACAAAACAATAAAAAGCTCCTGTACATCCAAAAGGATATTTTTCATTCATTCTTTACCGAGTTGCGTGTTTTCTAGTTAGGATGTCCAATGGTGCTTACTACTTCTAAGGTGAATAGACAAACATAGATTTTCTTGTGTATGGTAAAAAAATTCTGGGATCAATGACAATGTTAAAAAAATGGGATTTAGAAGTAATGGGTATTCTGAATGATGTGCCGTAATTAGGATAGAATATCGGACCAGCACAAGTACACAATGTTTGACAAAGATGTTCCCTTATATACTCATTATGTGCTCCATTCTTTCAAAGAAATATTGGTGACTGATTATTGTTTTTCAGGGAATCGTGCAGACTGTATGATTGGTGGTTTTAATGTGCTTCATTAACAACTGACTTAAATACCAAGAATTGTTTGTGCTAATACTTTCATTAAGGAAGACCTCCAAATAATGAGAACAAATGTTTAATCTAACCAGAAATACATTGGTACTTAGTCACGATGTACTTATTTTCAGATATTATTTCAGCTTCATTTTTGGTTGCCTGAAGTATTAATTTAATTAGAATGCTATGATGGTTGATCCATGCCAAATGAAATAAATATTTTAATGCATTTTTCCAATAATATAGTGATATAAAACATGCTTCCCCTAATATCCTTGGTTAAATGAATCCCTTATCCCCTAGTTTAAAATTGCCCTTTTTTCATTTGCTTTGTCTTCCTGACTTCCTTTACTCAAAAATTAACTTTCCATCAGTTCTTATTGTAGCAGTACGATATCATACACACAAGACCTTGCAGGTTTGATGTTTATATGTTGTACACTAAGGCATGGTAAATCAATGTTTGACATGTAAGCTGTATTAATCACTAGAATGTAGTACGTACATGTTCATATTGTCCATATGTTGTATTAAGCCTGAACACAAATACTGATTAATGCGGTGTCCTGTTTTGGGTCTCCTTTGATTCATATTTTGATCATTATGTCACAGGAGCATCTGTATTACTGCAGAGAGCCTCAAAATCGCTCTATAACTGAGCTGTTTTGTTGTCAGTCATTAGGTAGCTTCCAAGTACCCCTCCTCCCCAGTATAAACCATCTTAGCTCCGTAACTACTCTGGCTGTCACAAGAGACAACATAAGAAAAAAGAATGTTGCTGCAAAATGAGATTAGTGCAGCCTCTTGCTTTTTCTCAAAATGGTCCATTCTTTTCTGCTAATGGGCTTATCCCATGGCATTTAAGAAGCTGTGAATACGCCTCAACCTAACACTGTTTTTTGGAAGCACATTTGAGAATAGTAAGGAGTTTTATGTCAGTCAGTGATGGCAAGTAGAGAGGTGAGGACACATCAAACCAATAAGCAGAAATAGACAAGGGGCGACTTCCGGTGGCGGCTATGAGGGAGTAAGTCGTGCATTTGGTGGCTCTCGATCCGGTCAGACTTGTAGACCTTTTCCCTCGACTATTGGGGGCAGGGCGATGGTGGGCAGGTTCCATAGGTTCGTGGACAAGGAGCGGGTCCTACAGTGGGCCAAGAACACAAAGAGCTGCTTATGGAACAACAGTGTCCTGCGCATCTATCAGGATCTGAGCCAGGAGGTGGCCAGAAGGAGGGCAGCCTACAGACAAAGAGATCCTGTTTAAAAAGGTCAAGTTCGGGCTACTTTTTCCGGCGCGGCTTTGGGTCACAGACCGGGAACAGCAACATTATTTTGACGACCCGGAGGAAGCGATGGACTTCGCTAAGGGGCATGGACTGGTGCCGAACTGAGGACCCATGGACTCAAGTTAGAGTGTTTCAAGGGATGTTTGCATTTGTTTATGGATTGCCCTTCGTGTTAGCGATGTCGTTCGGCATGTTCTTTTACTTAAAATTTGGGGTGTTCTTGTGTTTGTTTTTGCTTGTTTGAAAGTTTTAAAGTTAAAGCCAAAGTCATAGTTAAAGGTTAAGTTATTGGGTGCTGGGGGGCGGTACGGGTTCTTTTTGCTATTTTTCTGGTAATGTTGGGAGGGGGGGTGGGTGGTAGCGTCCACCTCATTACACAGCTTGAATTGCGCTATTGTGGGGGCGAGCTTTGTTCTTTGTTTGTTTTCTCTCTGTTTTGGTCCCAGAGCGATGGCTCAAACAGGGCTGTTCTGGGGAAGTGGTGTTGATGGGCGGGGAGGAGGGGAGCGGGGGGACAATAGGTGGGAGGCATGGTGGCGCCGGAGTTGAGAGTCACCAGGCTAGCTGCTTGGAGCTAGTCAATGGGAGCAAGGTGGGGTGTGTGTATACAGCCAGTATATGGCAGGGGTTAGGTTACATGGGGTTGTTGCTGTGTGTGTGTGTGTGGGGGGGGGGATGATCTGCTGACGAGGGAGGGAATTGAACCAGGTAACAGGGAAGAGGTCGGGGGTGGGAGCTGCCAAGAGGCGGACCGGGGAGGCGCAGCACATGGGCAGGGGGTGGGCCCAAGAGAAGGGGGATGGCTGATCACGTGGGGGGGGGGGAGTGACAGGGTGCCCTCCAACCAGGCTGATCACCTGGAATGTTCGAGGGTTAAACGGGCCGGTCAAGAGGGCACGTGTGTTCACGCACTTACGGGCTCTGAAGGCGGATGTAATATTGCTGCAGGAGACACATTTGAAAGTGGTCGACCAGATTAGATTACAGAAGGGCTGGGTTAGCCAGGTCTTCCATTCGGGGCATGAGGCTAAGACCAGAGGGATCACGATCATGATTAACAAATGGGTTCAATTTGAGGCGGACAGCACAGTTGCGGATGGGGGTGGTAGATGTCTCATAGTCCGGGGGAAGCTTGAGGGGGTGAGGATGGTCCTAGTGAATGTTTACGCTCCAAACTGAGATGATGTAGATTTCATCAAAAGGCTGCTGGGAAAATCCTCGACTTGGATTCGCACAAGCTGATTATGGGTGGGGACTTTAATACAGTCCTTGATCCCGACCTGGATCGGTCGTGCTCCAGAACGGGCAGGGTCCCGGCAATGTCAAGGGAACTGAGGGGGTTCATGGATCAAATGGGGGGGGTAGACCCCTGGAGAATCAGTCAGCCGACGGGGAAGGAGTTCTCGTTCTATTCACATGTTCACAAGGTTTATTCTCGTATTGACTTCTTTATTATGAGTAGGGACATTTAGGAGGGGGTGAGGCATTCAGAATACTCGGCGATCACTATTTCGGACCGTGCTCCACATTGGGTTGACCTGCAGGTCTGCAAAGAAAGTTACCAGCGCCCACAGTGGAGGTTAGAGGTGGGATTGTTGGCAGATGAGGGGGTGTGTGAGAGAGTGGGGAAATGCATGCATAAGTACCTGCAGGTCAGCGATACAGGGGAAGTCTCAGCAGCGGTGCTCAGGGAGGCGCTGAAGGCGGTGGTGAGAGGGGAACTGATCTCAATCCGAGCCCATAGGGTCAGAACGGATAGGGCGGAGATGGACAGACTGGTTCAGGAGATGATACGGACGGACAGGGAATATGCGGAGCCCCCGAGGGCAGAGCTACTTAGGGAACGACGGAGACTGCAGGCGGAGCTGGGGGCGCTATCCACTGGGAAGGCCGTAGAGCTGCTCAGAAAGGCCAGGGGCGCGGTGTATGAGTATGGGGAGAAAGCCAGCAGAATGCTTGCACAGCAACTTATGAAGAGGGAGGCGGCCAGGGAAATAGGGACGGTAGTGGACGGGGCAGGGAACCGGGTTGGAGACCCGGCAGGATTGAACAGGGTATTCAGGGACTTTTACAGCAAGCTGTATACCTCGGAACCCTCCACGGGGCCGGAGGGGATGAGGAGCTTCTGAGATGGGCTGACCTTCCCAAAGGTGGGCAGGGGGAAAGTAGAGGGGCTGGGGACCCCAATTAGGGCTGAAGAAGTAATGGGGGGCCTGAAGGCCATGTAGTCGGGGAAATCCCCGGGGCCAGACGGGTATCCAATGGAGTTCTACAAAAAGATCTCGGGGATAGTGGGGCCGGTGCTGGTTAGGGTGTTTAACGAGGCGAGGAACAATGGGGTGTTACCCCCGACGATGTCGCAAGCCACCATCTGGCTGATTTTAAAACGGGATAAAGATCCGGAAGCCTGTGGGTCCTATAGGCCAATCTCCTTGATTAATGTTGACGCTAAACTACTGGCCAGGATCCTGGCGTCCAGAATCGAAGACTGTGTACCGGACGTGATTGTGGAGGACCAGACGGGGTTTGTAAAGGGCAGGCAGCTGGGAGCCAACCTAAGAAGGCTACTCAATGTGATTATGATGCCCCCGGAGGGCAGAGAGGTGGAGGTAGTGGTGGCAATGGATGCCGAAAAGGCTTTTGACCAGGTGAAGTGGGACTATTTATGGGAGGTGCTGGGACGGTTTGGGTTTGGGGAAGGCTTTGTGGACTGGGTTAGACTGCTATATCAGGCCCCGGAGGCTAGTGTAAGGACGAACAGGACAACATCTGAGTATTTTCGACTATACCGTGGGACAAGACAGGGATGCCCCCTCTCTCCATTGCTGTTTGCGTTGGCCATAGAACCGCTGGCAATTGCTCTGAGAGCGGCAAGGGGATGGAAGGAAATGGTCAGGGGGAGGTAGAACACAAGGTCTCGCTCTCAGCGGATGACCTGCTCTTGTATGTGTCGGATCCAGTGGCAGGGATGGACGGGATTATGGAAATCCTAGGGGAATTTGGCCGGTTTTCGGGGTACAAGTTGAACATGGCAAAGAGCGAGATGTTTGTGGTGCAGGCGAGGGGTCAGGAGAATAGGCTGAGGGAGCTACCGTTTAGGCTGGTTGGGGAAAGTTTTAGGTATTTAGGGATACAAGTGGTGCGGGACTGGGACAGGATGCATAAGTTGAACTTGTCTAGGCTGGTGGAGCAAATGAGGAGCGAGTTTCGGAGATGGGATGCGCTCCCGCAGTCACGAGCGGGGAGAGTACAGACGGTGAAGATGACGATCCTCCCGAGATTCCTGTTTATTTTTCAGTGTCTCCCTATTTTCATTCCGCGGTCCTTCTTTAAAAGGATCAATAATATCATCCTGGGATTTGTTTGGGCGGGGAAGTCCCCGCGGGTAAAGAGGGGTAGCTGGAACGGAACCGTAGCGAGAGGGGACTAGCGTTGCCGAACCCCAGCAACTACTATTGGGCGGCTAACATAGCCATGATAAGGAAATGGATGGTGGGTACGGGGTCGGCTTGGGAGCGGGTGGAGGCTGCTTTGTGCAGGGGAACCAGCTTGGCAGCCCTGGTCACGGCTCCTCTGCTGCTACCGCCGGCCAGGCACTCCACCAGCCCTATAGTGGTGGCGGCGCTGCGGATTTGGGGCCAATGGAGGAAGCATGCGGGGGAAGTGGGAGCGTCGGTCTGGTCCCCAATATGCGACAACCACCAGTTTGTCCCGGGGAAGATGGACGGCGGGTTTCGAGCGTGGCGGAGGGGGATGGGAAGGATGGGCGACTTGTTCCTGGAAGGGAGCTTCGCGAGCATGAGGGCACTGGAGGAGAAGTTTGGGCTGGCAAGGGGAAATGACTTTCGGTACTTGCAGGTACGGGATTTTGTACGTAGACAGGTCCCGTCCTTTCCACGCCTTCCACCAAGGGGGATCCAGGACAGGGTAGTTTCCAGGGCAGAGGTAGGAGAGGGGAGGGTCTCGGATATTTATAAGGAGCGGAGGACACAGGGACTGAGGAACTGAAACTCAAGTGGGAGGAGGAGCTTGGTGGGGAGTTGGAGGGAGGCGTATGGGCAGATGCTTTGAGGAGGGTAAATGCAACCGCAACATGTGCCAGGCTCGGCCTGATTCAGTTCAAGGTAGTTCACCGGGCCCACATGACGGTGGCCCGGATGAGTAAATTCTTTGAGCTGGAGGACAACTGTGCTAGATGTGCGGGAGGACAAGCGAACCATGTCCACATGTTCTGGGCGTGCCCAAAACTCAGGGGGTACTGGCAGGGATTTGCGGACATCATATCCCAGGTACAGAAAACAAGGGTGGCGATGAGTCCAGAAGTGGCGATTTTTGGGGTGTTGGAGGACCCGGGAGTCCAGGAGGAGATAGAGGCCGACGTTGTGGCCTTTGCTTCCCTGGTAGCCCGGCGACGAATACTGTTGGCCTGGAGGGACTCAAAGCCCCCAAAGACCGAAGTATGGCTGTCGGACATGGCAAGTTTTCTCGTCTTGGAAAAAAAAAATCAAGTTTGCCCTACGAGGATCTCTTTCGGAGTTCGCCTGGAAGTGGCAACCATTCATCGACTTCTTCGCGGGGAATTAATCGTCGGGGGGGGGGAGAAGGGGGGGGGGAAATAGTGTAGAGTAGGGGGGAGGAATAGGCGGGTCTATTTGTGAGAGAGGAACTGTTATTTGCACTATGTTTTTGTAATTGATATTTGCACACTAATGTATATTGTTACTGTTTACAATGCCAAAAATACCTCAATAAAATTGTTTGTTAAAAAAAAAGAAATATACGAGAGGCATGGATGAGTCTGGTACAAACAACAGCAATAACTTGTATTCTTAAAGCACAATGAAATGCAACTAACCTTCCATTGATGAACAAAGAGACTACCAGACTCTGTAATGAGCTAATAGCTGGTCGGACAGGAGTGTCCCAAAGAACAATGGATCTGGTGCATCCTGTGCATTCCCACTAACGAGTTTAAGTCCGACTGGGACAATGTACCTCGGCAGGTGTGGGCGTATTCCTTTGACCCTGTGTCAACAAGTTGTTTTTCCTCTCCGTCTGTCTAACCCCTAAATTTCCCACTGCATTGGGGTCTCATTTCTGCACCCAATCTCCCTCACGTAACACATGGTAAGTTTGGTTCACAGTTAAAATCTTGTAATGCGTAATATATAAAGAGTTATTCTTTGGATTGGATTGGATTGGGTTTGTTTATTGTCACGTGTACCGAGGTACAGTGAAAAGTAATTTTCTGCGAGCAGCTCAACAGATCGTTAAGTACATGAGAAGAAAAGGGAATAAAAGAAAATACATAATAGGGCAACACAACATATACAATGTAACTACATAAGCACTGGCATCGGATGAAGCATACAGGGTGTAGTGTTAATGAGGTCAGTCCATAAGAGGGTCATTTAGGAGTCTGGTGACAGTGGGGAAGAAGCTGTTTTTGAGTCTGTTCGTGCGTGTTCTCAGACTTCTGTATCTCCTGCCCGATGGAAGAAGTTGGAAGAGTGAGTAAGCCGGGTGGGAGGGATCTTTGATTATACTGCCCGCTTTCCCCAGGCAGCGGGAGGTGTAGATGGCGTCAATGGATGGGAGGCAAGTTCGTGTGATGGACTGGGCGGTGTTCACGACTCTCTGTAGTTTCTTGCGGTCCTGGGCCGAGCAGTTGCCATACCAGGCTGTGATGCAGCCTGATAGGATGCTTTCTATGGTGCAGCTGTAAAAGTTGGTAAGAGTCAATGTGGACATGCCAAATTTCCTTAGTTTCCTGAGGAAGTACAGGCGCTGTTGTGCTTTCTTGGTGGTAGCGTCGACGTGGGTGGCGCATGATCAAGATCAGTATGTGAATTGTGTTAACTAGATATTATGCTGTCGCACAGTATATTTCACATGTAGAATATTAAACCAACATTTTCAAAGAGAAGAGCCAAGACAGCTTTAATATTCACTTCTCGGGTGAAATATTCAGAAATTTAAATGGTTATTTTCACTTAAGTGCATGTTTGAAAGAAGCTGAGCCGTGTAGTTCAATATTGTACACAACTGGAATACTTAATTTTCATCTACATTTGGTTTTAAGTTTGAGATGAAGCAGGAAACGTGGCTCAATTTTGTATTCAGAAGCTGAATTTAGCATTGAGACAAGATCACGGTTTGTGTTCCATTTAGAGCCATCTTGCTCTGATGCAATTATAGAATTATATCCCTGGCAAGAAGTTGGTATTTTTAAGAGGTGTGGAGGGATAAAGCAAGAAATATTGTAAAAAGCTTATCAGTAGCATTTTCCTTTGTCCTCTCCCACTTCAACCTTTGGAAAGTAGCATGCTTTACACACCATTTGAAGGCATTACAATTTTAAAAGTTCATTTATGAATAAAGTGTGACATGTTTAAGAGCTGTAAGTGATAAACTCTGGTCTAGTGCCTCAGTGACAGTTCAAACTGTTGACCATATAGACACATAGAAAATAGGCGCAGGAAGAGGCCATTCGGCCCTTCGAGCCTGCTCCACCATTCATTATGATCATGGCTGATCATCCAACTCAGTAACCTATTCTGCTTCCTCCCTCATATCCTTGATCCAGGAGCTATATCGAACTCCTTCTTAAAAACATACCATGTTTTGCCTCAACTGCTTTCTGTGGTAGCGAACTCCACAGGCCGATCTCTCTCTGGGTGAAGACATTTCTCCTCAGCTCAGTCTCAAATGGTTTATCCTATATCCTTAGACTGTGAAACCCCCACTATCGGGAACATCCTACTTCATCGACCCTGTCTAGTCCTGTTAAAATTTTACAGGTTTCTATAAGATCTCCCCTAATTCTTCTAAATACCAGCGATTATAATCCTAACCGACTCAATTTCTCCTCATACACCAGTCCCGCCATCTTGGTAATCAGTCTGGTAAACCTTCGCGACATTCCCTTTATAGCAAGAACATCCTTCCTCAGATTAGGAGACCAAAACTGCCCACAATATTCCAGGGGCGAAATTCTCCGGTATCGGCGCGGTGTCCGCCAAACCAGTCGGGCGCAAATCAGTCGGGCATCGCGCTGCCCCAAAGGTGCGGAATGCTCCGCATCTTGGGGGGCCGAGCCCCAACCTTAAGGGGCTAGGCCCGTGCCGGACTAATTTCCGCCCCGCCAGCTGGCGGAAAAGGCCTTTGGTGCCCTGCTAGCTGGCGTGGAAATGACATCTCCGGGTGGCGCATGCGAGGGAGCGTTAGCGGCCGCTGACGGCATTCCCGCGCATGCGCAGTGGAGGGAGTCTCTTTCGCCTCCGCCATGGTGGAGACCGTGGCGAAGGCGGAAGGAAAAGAGTGCCCCCACGGCACAGGCCCGCCCGCAGATCGGTGGGCCCCGGATCGCGGGCCAGGCCACCGTGGGGGCACACCCCGGGGCCAGATCGCCCCACGCCCCCCCCAGGACCCCGGAGCCCGCCCGCGCCGCCTTGTCCCGCCGGTAAGAGAGGTGGTTTAATCCACACCGGCGGGACAGGCATTTTAGCACCGGGACTTCGGCCCATTCGGGCCGGAGAATCGCCGGGGGGGGGGCCAACCGGCGCGGCGCGATTCCCGCCCCCGCCGAATATCCGGTGCCGGAGAATTCGGCAACCGGCGGGGGCGGGATTCACGCCAGCCCCCGGTGATTCTCCGACCGGGCGGGGGGTCGGAGAATCTCGCCCATGGTGTGGCCTCACCAATGCCGTGTATAATTGCAATAAAACATCCCTATTACTGTACTTCAATCTTCGCGCTATGAAGGCCAGCATACCATTTGCCTTCTTTATGCTTGCTGCATCTGTATGCTTACTTTCAGCGACTGGTGTACAAGGCCACCCAGGTCTCGTTGCACATTCGCCTCTCTCAAACTATAGCCGCTCAGATAATAAACTGCCTTCCTGTTTTTGCTCCCAAAGTGGATAACCTCACATTTGTCCACATTATACTGCACCAGCCATGCATTTGCCGACTCACTCAACTTGTCAAATCACACTGAAGCATCTCTGCATCCTCCTCACAGCTCACCCTCCCACCCAACTTTGTTGGATATATTACAAAGAACAAACAACAATACAGCACAGAAACAGGCCCTTCAGCCCTCCAAGCCTATACTGGCCATGATATCGCCCTTGTCCAAAACCCTCAGCACTTCATAGTACCAAACCCTCTACACCCATCCTATACCCATCCTGATGTGGAGATGCCGGCGTTGGACTGGGGTGAGCACAGTACGAAGTCTTACAACACCAGGTTAAAGTCCAACAGGTTTGTTTCGATGTCACTTCGATGTGACATCGAAACAAACCTGTTGGACTTTAACCTGGTGTTGTAAGACTTCGTACTATACCCATCCTAACCATGTATTTGTTGAAATGCCTTTTGAATGCCGTTAATGTATTTGCTTCCAGCACATCCCCTGGTAACGTTTCCAGGCACTCACCACCCTCTGTGTAAAAAAACGTGCCTCACACATCTCCTCTAAACTTTGCCTCACGGACCTTAAACCTATGCCCCCTAGTGACTGACCCCTCCACCCTGGAAGAGTGCCTCCTCATCCACTCTATCCATGCCCCTTATAATCTTGTAGACCTCTATCAGGTCACCCCTCATCCTCCGTCGTTCTGATGGAAACAGTCCGACTCTATTCAGCCTCTCCGCATAGCTAGGGCCCTCCAGACCAGGCAACACCTTGGTAAACCTCCTCTGCACCCTCTCCAAAGCTTCCACATCCTTCTGGTAGTGTGGCGACCAGAATTGTGCACAATATTCCAACTGCGGCCTTACCAAGGTTCTATACAACTGTAACATGACTTGCCAGTTTTTATACTTGAGTATTTAGTTTACATTTAGTTCCCTCTTCTAAGTCATTAATATACATTGAGGATAGCTGGGGTCCCAGCACCAATCCCTGTGGTACCCCACTAGTCACTACCTGCCATTTGGGAAAAGACCGGCCTATTCTTACTCTTTGTTTCCTGTCTGCCAACCAGTTTTCTATCCATCTCAATACGCTACTCCTAATTCCTTGCGCTTTAATTCTACAGGATTATCTCTTATGTGGGACTTTGTGGAAGGCCTTCTGAAAGTCCAAATAGACCACATCTCCACGAGTTACATCCTCAAAAGAATTCCAGTAGATTTGTCAAGCATGATTTCCCTTTCGTAAATCCATGTTGACTCTGTCCGATCCTGCCTCTGTTTTCTAAGTGCTCTGCTATTTTATCTTTTATAATCAACTCTGACTGGTCTATAATTCCCTGTTTTCCCTCGACCTTTTTAAATAGTGGGGTTACGTTAGCTATCCTCCAATCCATAGGAACTGTTCCAGAGTCCATAGAATATTTGAAGATGACCACCAATTCATCCGTTATTTCTAGGAACACTTCCTTAAGTACTCTGGGATGTAGATTAGCAGACCGTAGGGATTTATCGGCCTTTAATCCCATCAATTTCCCCAACACCATTTCCCTACTAATACTGATTTTCTTCAGTTCCTCCCTCTCACTAAACCCTGTGTTCCCCAACATTTCTGGTCTGTCATTTGTGTCCTTCTTTGTGAAGAAAGAACCAAAGTATGTATTTAGTTGGTCAGCCATTTTGTTGTTCCCCATTATAAATTCCCCTTATTAATTGATCCCTTTGTCCTCCTTTGCTGAATTCTAAGCTGTTCCCAATCCTCTGGTCTGCTGTTTTTCCTGGCCAATTTGTGTGCCTCTTCCTTGGATCTAATAGTATGTCTAATTTCCCTTGTGAGTCCTGGTTTGGCCACCTTTCCCATGTTATTTTTGCTCCAGACAGGAATGAACAATTGTTGCAGTTCACCCATGCTCTCTTTAAATGTTTGCCATTGCTTTTCCACCGTCATCCATTTAAGTAACGTTGTCCAATCCATCATAGCCAACCCGAGCCTCAAACATTGCAGTTTCCTTTATTTACATTCAGGACCTGAGCTTGGTAATATGGTTCCTTAAATAAGCCACTTTTGTACTCTAAAAGTGACATGATATGTTACTGGACAACCATGCGGCAATTTGTTTCATTTCTGAAGTCCTATTTTCAGTTTAATAAAAAGAAATAAAGAGAAAATAATTCTGAAGTCCTGAACATTATGTTGTGTACAGCAACAAATTAATGCTGTCGTCTATTAGTGATACAAAACATGAAAATAATGCAATAAATTTGCCGTTTTACATCTGTTTTGCAGCCATATTAATAATGTAGTCAGCTGGGAGTGTAACATCTAGATACAATGCCATGCCGAAGGATGACTTGTTAAGTCATCAATAATTTGCTTCTTATGGGCTATTCACTCACACCAGTGTGTTGAACTCTGCTGAATGAATCAAACAATTTAAATATGTTCTGTCGAAAAGGCTTACAAATTCAAATATATGATCCTTCCCCTCTGAACTGGATGCAAGTCAACAGTAACATTTAACATACAATTTTATTTTATTTTCGTGTTCTCGTAACTGAGCTATTTTCAAACTGTTTTATTTATTTGTTCATGGGATGTGGGAGTCGCTGGCTGGGCCAGCATTTATTGCCCACCCTGTAGTGATGGCATGGTTGTGTTGTAATTCACCAACTGGCCACTAGGAGGCTCACTAGTATATATGTAAATGTTAAAATAGCTGACTTTAGACTGGCTGGAAGAAGTTGAAGAGAGAGGCTGCTTGTGCATCTGTTGTCTTGTATATTGTTTACCCACTGTTAATGTTAATAAATCATTCATAACTTTAGCTACAAATGTTCTTGTAATAAATCAGGCCATCCGACACAAACATTACACATCCCTGAGGGCATTCAAGAGTCCAACCACATTGCTGTGGGTCTAGAGTCACATGTAGGCTAGACCAAGTAAAGATGGCAGATTTCCTTCCCTAACAGACATTAGAGAACCCGGTGGCTTTTTACGACAATCAACAATGGTTTCATAATCATCATTAGACTTTTAATTCCAGATTTCTATTGAATTCAAATTTCTTCATCTGCAGTGATGGGATTTGAACCAGGGTCCCCAGAGTTTTCATAGAATCATAGAATTTATCACGCAGAAAGAGGCCATTTGGCCCATCGAGTCTGCACCGGCACTTGGAAAGAGCACCCTACCGCAACCCATACCCCCACCCTATCGCCACACCTCCACCCAGTCCCCGTAACGCCACCTAACCGTTTTGGACACTTAAGGGCAATTTAGAACATAAGAACATAAGAACTAGGAGCAGGAGTAGGCCATATGGCCCCTCGAGCCTGCCCCACCATTTAATGAGATCATGGCTGATATTTTGTGGACTCAGCTCCACTTTCCAGCCCGAACACCATAATCCTTAATCCCTTTATTCTTCAAAAACGATCTATGTTTATCTTAAAAACATTTAATGAAGGAGCCTCAACTGCTTCGCTGGGCAAGGAATTCTATAGATTCCATAGATAATTTTGGTAAATTATCACTAGTGCATTTGCAATTTCCCTAGCCATCTCTTTTAGCACTCTGGGATGCATTCCATCAGGGCCAGGAGACTTGTCTACCTTTCGCCCCATTAGCTTGCCCATCACTACCTCCTTAGTGATAACAATCATCTCAAGGTCCTCACCTGTCATAGCCTCATTTCTATCAGTCACTGGCATGTTATTTGTGTCTTCCACTGTGAAGACCGACCCAAAAAACCTGTTCAGTTCCTCAGCCATTTCCTCATCTCCCATTATTAAATCTCCCTTCTCATCCTCTAAAGGACCAATATTTAGCTTAGCCACTCTTTTTTGTTTTATATATTTGTAGAAACTTTTACTATCTGTTTTTATATTCTGAGCAAGTTTACTCTCAAATTCTATCTTACTCTTTATAGCTTTTTTAGTAGCTTTCTGTTGCCCCCTAAAGATTTCCCAGTCCTCTAGTCTCCCACTAATCATTGCCACTTTGTATGCTTTTCCTTCAATTTGATACTCTCCCTTATTTCCTTAGATATCCACGGTCGATTTTCCCTCTTTCTACCATCCTTCCTTTTTGTTGGTATAACCCTTTGCTGAGCACTGTGAAAAGCCGCTTGGAAGTTTCTCCACTGTTCCTCAACTGTTTCACCATAAAGTCTTTGCTCCCAGTCTACCTTAGCTAGTTCTTCTCTCATCCCATTGTAATCTCCTTTGTTTAAGCACAAAACACTAGTGCTTGATTTTACCTTCTCACCCTTCCATCTGTATTTTAAATTCCACCACATTATGATCGCTTCTTCCGAGAGAATCCATAACTATGAGATCATTAATCAATCCTGTCTCATTGCACAGGACCAGATCTAGGACCGCTTGTTCCCTCGTAGTTCCATTACATACTGTTCTAGGAAACTATCGCGGATACATTCTATAAACGCCTCTTCAAGGCTGCCTTGACCGACCTGGTTAAACCAATCGACATATAGATTAAAATCTCCCATGATAACTGCTGTACCATTTCTACATGCATCAGTTATTTCTTTGTTTTTTGCCTGCCTCACCATAATGTTACTATTTGGTAGCCTATACACTACTCCTATCAGTGACTTTTTTGCCTTACTATTCCTGATTTCAACCCAAATGGATTCAACCTTATCCTCCATAGCACCGATGTTATCCCTTATGTCATCCTTAAATAACAGAGCTACACCACTTCCCTTACCGTCCACTCTGTCCTTCCGAATAGTTTGATACCCTTGGATATTTAACTCCCAGTCGTGACCATCCTTTAACCATGTTTCAGTAATGGCCACTAAATCATAGTCATTCACGATGATTTGGGCCATCAACTCATTTACCTTATTCCGAATACTACGAGCATTCAGGTAAAGTACACTTATGTTGGCTTTTCTACCTCTGTTTTGAATCTTAACACCTCGATTAGTAACCTCTCCTAAGTTATATTTCCTCTGAACTTTTCTCCGAATTTTCCTTGTCGTTGAACCCATATCTTCATGTAACAACCTGCCGTGTCGCTTACCATTTATGCTTTTACTTCCCGTTTTATTCCTTTTCGTATAACTGGGCCTATTCACTGTGCTCCCCTCAGTCACTGCACCTTGTACTGTCGCCGTTTTTGATTTTTGACTATGGCTCCTCTGCCTTACACTTTCCCCCTTACTGCCTTTTGTTTCTGTCCCTCTTTTACTACCTTCCGACTTCCTGCATTGGTTCCCATCTCCCTGCCACATTAGTTTAAACCCTCCACAACAGCTCTAGCAAACACTAGGACATCAGTTCCAGTCCTGCCCAGGTGCAGACCGTCCGGTTTGTACTGGTCCCACCTCCCCAGAACCGGTTCCAATGCCCCAGGAATCCGAATCCCTCCCGCTTGCACCATCTCTCAAGCCACACATTCATCCTATCTATCCTGATATTCCTACCCTGACTGGCTCGTGGCACAGGTAGCAATCCTGAGATTACTACCTTTGAGGGCGTACTTTTTAGTTTAACTCCTAACTCCCTGAATTCAGCTTGTAGGACCTCGTCCCGTTTTTTACCTATATCGTTGGTGCCTACCCCCCCCCCCCCCCAGAATGTCCTGCAGCTGCTCCATTGGCATTTAGCATGGCCAATCTACCTAACCTGCACACCTTTGGACCGGGAGGAATCTGGAGCACCCGGAGGAAACTCACGCAGGCACAGGGAGAATGTGCGGACTCCACACAGACAGTGACCCAAGGCTGGAATGAAACCCGGGTCCCTGGTGCTGAGAGGCAACAGTGCTAACCACTGTGTCACCGTGCCGCCCATAGAATGGTTACTGTGTTTAACTGCAAAGCAGCAGTGCCTACAGTTTAATAATGAATATCTTGTGATATGCTGAGGCACGCTGAGGCAACGTGAAGACACAAAATATAAATACAAGTCAGACTTTGTTCCACCTTCTTCATTTTGTAGTTTTGCCCACAACATATAACTTAACTTTCTTGCACTGTGGAGAGAGCAGTTTTATTTGTCCTAGATTCTATCAGCGCCACTTTTGATCTTGACTCTACTTTTCTCTCCCTTCCCGAGACTGGTGGAGTTTCTTTTTGACTCTGAACACAAAAGGGAAGTAGAAATCGCAGTGCAAATCATTATTTCAGAGCAATCTTTCTGCAGGATAAAAATATTAGTGCAGACTGAGGCTGCACAGAAAATGGAGGAGTCTTCAACTATCAAACAGTAGACAGAAATATCATCTTTTCAATTGAAATATCAAGATGATTAACATTCAGAACACTATGGAAAAATAATTTTGTTGCTGAATTTAAATACATAGCCTGTGTTATCTATTCTCATGGAATTTGCACTGGGAGCCAATAATACCTTGTGCATATCTCTACAAACTAACACACTTTCTTTCACTCTCCAGTTTTTAATCAATTGATATGAGGCTCCATACGGTGTATATATAGTAATGGTAAGAGATCTGTAGGAATGTGGCCCTGGGCTGAATTGAATAAAAAGCAATTCTTTCCCTGCGATCTAGCTGTTAGCAGCACTGTTACATCGAGATAATTAAAGGGCATTGTAAAGTCTAATGTTATCTATGCTGACTTACAGCTGGGAAAATCATTTGATTGCAGAAACTCTGGCTGCTTGAATAATAATACTTTGATATTCTTGTGCACCTTAACATTCAGACGTCTTCATGTAATGTTTTTAAGGTAAAATGCACAAGGTTTCTGACGTTAAAGAATATTGTCATTGTAACTCGCACAGACTAAATGTTCACGTAGCAAAGCATTAACACACTGGCACTAAGAGGTTGATAATTTCTGATTTCTCTTTAGCTCATGATTTCCAATTATGTTTGATTTGGTTAATGCGTTATAGTTGATAGCGAGAAATTTTAATATATTTTGTTTGTTCTCCATCTTGGTGTTGTATTTGAGCTGTATTCTGACCCCACATATGCACCACCACGAAGAACTGTTGTTTCCATCTCTGTTACATTGCTTGCCTCCACTCTTACTTGAACTGATCTGCTACTCAAACCTTCATCCGTGTTTTTGGTACTTTAGGTTTGGCTGTTGCAATGTGCTCCTGACCAGCCTCTATAAACCACTATAAACTAAACTCATGTGAAACTCTACTGCCTAATTTTTTTCAGCTTGCACCAAGCCCCATTCACCCATTACTACTGTACCTGCTGACCCCCAATTGTTCCCATTTAAACAACACCTCAATTTTATAATTCTCATCCTTGTTTTCAGATCCCTCCACGGCTTTGCCCTTCACTAACGACTCACGTTGGCATCGCAAAGTTCCTTGTGAAGCTTAGCTGAGGCTGAAATTTGATGGCAATATAATAATAATCTTTATTATTGTCACAAGTAGGCTTACATTAACACCGCAATGAAGTTACTGTGAAAATCCCCTAGTCGTCACACTCCGGCGCCTGTTCGGGTACACTGAGGGAGAATTCAGAATGTCCAATCCACCTAACAGCACGTCTTTCAGGACTGTGGGAGGAAACCGGATCCGGGACCCGGAGGAAACCCACGCAGACACGGGGAGAACGTGCAGACTGCGCACAGACAGTGACTCAAGCTGGGAATCGAACCCGGGACCGTGGCGCTGTGAAGCAACAGTGCTAACCACTGTGCTACCATGCTGCCCCATATTGTATTGCCCGTGTTTTTCACACTGCCGGAATGATGCAATCTATCTGGTCATGCAAGTCCCATTTATCAGCTCCTTCCTTTTTAAAAATTCGTTCTTTGGGATGTGGGCGTCGCTGGCGGGGCCAGCATTTGTTGCCCATCCCTAATTGCCCTTGAACTGAGTGACTTAGGGCAGGTAAGAGTCAACCACATTGCTGTGGGTCTGGAGTCACATGTAGGCCAGACCGGGTAAGGATGGCAGATTTCCTTCCCTAAAAGACACGAGTGAACCAGATGGGTTTTTACGACAATCAGCAATGGCTTCATGGTCATCATTAGGTAATTTCATTGCAGTGTTAATGTAAACCTACTTGTGACAATAAAGATTATTATTATGTAATTCTCAATTTTTAAAAATGGAATTCAAATTTCACCATCTGCCATGGTGGGATCCAAACCTGGAATTTAGAAACCTTTCAGGTCATTTACTTTGGGGTAATTGATGGGACAATGGTGTCGTGTTAATGCCACCGAACTAGCAATCCGGAGGCCCAGGCTAATGCTCTGGGAACATGGGTTCAAATCCCACCATGACAGCTGGTGGATTTAAATTCAATTGATAACCCTGGAATTCAATGCTAGTTTTAGTAATGACCATGAAACTATCTGGTTCACTAATGTCCTTTAGGGAAGGTGATCTGACCTTTGAATAAGTTTGAGATTTCAATATCATAGACCTATGGAGCACCAACTGTGTACAGATAAGGCAGTTGTCCATTAGGAAATATTTCAGAACCACGCTTGTCAGGAGTACGTAGTGCATGATGATTCATGGAGGTGATGCACTTGAGATGATTGCAGCATCAGAATTTAACATTGGCAGTTGTCTATGTGTATCTAGCCATAGTGAGAATAGTTTCAACATACTTTAGCTTCCTAGGGATATAATTTTTTTTAAAGTTCGACTTCTAAGTAGAAGTTAATATACTCTATATAAAAACACGAGTTGTTGGAATTACACAGCAGACCGTGCTGGATCTGATAGAAATTGGTTAATGTTGGTTGCAGCATTTCATGTGAATCTCATTTAGTTCGATGACCTGTAAACCTATCTTTTTCCATGCATTTCTATCATTTAGATTTTTACTTCAGATTTTCAGCATTAATGTCTTCCCTGTTTAACTGTATATTATTTTAACTGTAATCTGCAAACTGTTGATCTATTTATAATGAGCACAGCAAACACAGGAATTAGATTTGGTGGCTGCAGGTAATTGTATTGGAAAAAGACAGCAGAGACCAAAAGGCAGTGCATTTTTTAATGATTTATATTGGCTATTCTATTGAACAAAAGCAAATTACTTTTGTGCCATCTGTCTTATTAAAACCGACTGCAATAAAAGCCTCATTAGAACCCATCCAGATCACTGTCTCCTTACAAACTGATGGAGATATGCATTGGCCAATAAATTGGTATGATGCCCTGGGCAGTACATTAAACAACTTGTATGAGGATAGAATTGCGAAATGTCATTCCTATCAAACATACAATAAGTACTCCTGGATTTATTTTACAGTATCAGTGCCACAGTTAATTCTGCATGGCTGCACAAATTCTCCTGCTCATAACCTCTTCTGGTGTAAAGAAAATCACGATCTCGTTCCCACTGACAAAGAATTGTTTCAGATTAAATGAAAATTATTTCGGGACAGCCCATTGTACAATTTGGAATAACATATTGTAATACTTTGAAAACCGACTTATGATAAGGAATCAAAGAGGCAGTGGGTAGCTCAGAGAGTACAGCTACATGATTATTTCCCCCTAGCTGTCAAGTTCTGATGCTCAAAATGTAATTTTCAATTGAAATTATAACACGTTCAGCCGCAGGATCTCCGTAGCAGTTGGTGTCCCAATGTTGACTTTCAAAAATGCTTCTTTAAGAGTTCTCGTAGGGCTAACTTGCCTTTGAAGATTTTTCAACCAATTCCATTATTGGCTCAAGATTTGTTCCTTGATGGCCCTCGGCACTTCGATCAGACTCTTTTGATGGTGCCTCACACTTAGTTGATTTCAGCTTCTCTTGTCCAATTGTCTCTTCTACCCCCCCCCCCCCCCCCTGCTTTATTGACTAAACTTAATCTCAGTGTGCCTAACGTGTGTTTTAACTCCACTCTATTCTTCCAGAGAAAAGGTGGTGCTCAGTACTGTCTATCTTAAAGATTATACGAGACATTCTTTGTTCCCTGACATTGGCACGTTTTTGACTTGAACAGAATTACTTCTTAGTGTGTATTCATTCGACCTAATGCTTTTCCTGTGGTTTACTATCTTAGCCATTTGCATATTCTTTTACTCTTTCAAAGTCTTTTTAGTACCTCAATTACTAGCTCCCTAGTAATTGACCCCTCTACCCTGGGGAAAATCCTCTGACTATCCACTCTGTCTATGCCCTCATAATTTTGTAGACCTCTATCAGGTCGCCCCTCAACCGCCTTCGTTCCAGTGAGAACAAACCGAGTATATTCAACCTCTCCTCATAGCTAATGCCCTCAATACCAGGCAATATCCTGGTAAATCTCTTCTGCACCCTCACTAAAGCCTCCACATCCTTCTGGTAGTGTGGCAACCAGAATTGAACACTATACTCCAAGTATGGCCTAACTAAGGTTCTATACAGCTGCAACATGACTTGCCAATTGTTATACTCAATGTCCCGGCCAATGAAGGCAAGCATGCCGTATGCCTTCTTGACTACCTTCTCCACCTGTGTTGCCCCTTTCAGTGACCTGTGGACCTGTACACCAAGATCTCTCTGACTGTCAATACTCTTGAGGCCTATATAACATTTCCAGCATATGTAGCACTGACTTCAGAGTGAATAGCAGAATAGAGCAATCATTGTTGTATGTATGGAATAGTGATTTCCTTCAGTCATGGGATGAGGGCATTGTTGGCTAGGCCAGAATTCATTGCCCATCCCTAACTGTGAAGGTGATGGAGAAGGTAATGGTGAGCTGCCTTCTTGAACTGCTGCTGTCCATGTGGTGTGGGTACACCCACCGTGCTGTCAGGGAGGGAGTTCCAGAAATTTGACCCAACAGCAGTGAAGAAATGGTGATATATTTCCAAGTCAGATGGTGGGTTGGTTGGAGGGAACCTGCCAGGGAGTGGTGTTCCCATGCACCCGCTGCCCTTGTCCTTCTAGATCAGGCATTGTCAAACTCGGGGGCGTGACCCGCGGGTGGGTCGCAGGCGGGTGTCGGGAGGATTGCGGAGCCGTCCGTCGCGGCGCTCCCGATCGCGCAAATCTGCGCTCAACAGCCGCAGCAGCCGGCTGTTAATAACGCCGGCTGCAAGCGGTCTTCAAAATGTCCGCGATCATGTAAAACAAATACGGACGCACTGCGCACGCGTGCCCGATCATCAGTGCGCATGTACAGTGCGGCCGCTTTTGTTTTAAACCGTCGCTGCTTTTTGTTTTACAAGTTCGGGGGGGGGGGGTTATTCATTTATTTTATTCATTTAATTTTTCTTTTTCTTTACAAGTTCGGGGGGGATTTATTTGATAAAATTTTATAGAAAAAAAATGCTGCACTTTGGACAGATGGAGACTCCATACTTTCCAACACTGGAAGGCTTCACCTTCATCCACCAGGTTCCATTGGAGGAGCGTGTACGAGGGCCAAAGGGACCCAAAACCATTTCCTCCATTTTTGTCAGCAGCAAACAAGGTAAAAGACAATGGTGGGTCGCGCAGGTCGGCCGGCGTGGGTCGCGAAGGTCGGCCGGCGTAGGTCGCGAAGATCGACCGGGTTGGGTCCCAAAGGTTGTCCGGTTGGTAAAAATGGGTCCCCGGAAAAAAAGTTTGAAGAACACTATTCTAGATGGTAGTGATCGTGGGTTTGAAAGATGTAGTTTAAGGAGCATTGATAAGTTGCTGTAGTGCACCTCATAGATGGTATAGACTGTGGGTCGGTGGTGGAGGGGTGAATGTTCGTGGATGGGTCCCAATTAAGCAGGCTGCTTTGTCCTGGATGGTGTTGAGCTTCTTGAGTGTTGTTGTACCTGCGCTCATCCAGACAAGTGGAGAGTATTCTGTCACACTCCTGACTTGTGCCTTGTAGTTGGTGGAAAGGCTTTGGGGGGGAATCAAGAGGTGAGTTACTCGCCGCAGGATTCCTGGCCTCTGACCTGCCCTCGGAGCCATAGTATTAATATGGCTGGTCCACTTCAGTTTCTGATCAATGGTAACCCCCTGGATGCTGTTGTGGAGGATTCAGCGATGCTAATGCCATTGAATGTCAAGGGGTGATGGTCAGATTCTCTCTTGTTGGAGATGGTCATTGTCTGCTGGCACTTGTGTGGTGTTAATGTCACTTGCCACTTGTCAACCCAAGCCTGGATATTGTCCAGGTCTGTCTGAATTTGGACTCGGACTGCTTCACAATATGGAATAAGCAGTGAAATTTTGTGGCCTGATGTTAAGTCTGAGGAAGATCCGAGGCAGTTCAGAAGCCAGACCATTTTATTTGGATTACCTTGAAGAAATGCAATGTGTTCACTTGTACCAGCTGGTATTTTGCCTTATGGATGCTTACTGCTTCTTTTGTCTTTTTCCTGAAACTTTTCTGTGGGTTTTACAGATGTCCAGAATTTGCAATTTCTGCTTTTTATTTTGCCCATTTTGATTAAAACTTCTCATGGGAAGATGAACTCCTTCCCAGATAGTTTAACCAGGCAGAATGATGCATAATCAAAATGAAAGCCAACCTAAAGGTACGTATCCACTACACGCACTTTAAATAGTTGCCTTAACCATATATTCTGTAAGTAATCAGGACAATGGTCTGTATGTAGATACTTTCAATGTGATTGCATTTACAACAACTAGTGTGGCACAATTTAACCTTAAGGAGCTCAGAAATAGAAGTTTGAAATATTAAACTACAGGTGATCTTCCCTTACATAAGAAATGGAATTAGTAAATCTGGTAAGATTGCCATTGTCTCCATTAGAGGTATAATTTATGTAATTCCCCCAGATCAAAGAAAGATTGAAAAGCAATTAGTAAATAAGGGAGGATCTTAAAATATCAATATACTTTTCAGATCAAAGGAAAGATTTGGGAATTGTGGCTGATTGAACCAAAATGATTGGTTTGAATCTCTATCTGGCATAACCCAGGTGTGCCACATTGTGGTAGGAAAAGGTTGCAGAGTTTTATGGCTCTAGATTTATCTGTGTGTTTTCTCACAGATGTAGACAGTTTATGTCTGGAACTGGAACAGCTTGGAAATGGGCAGAGAGAGAAATCTGCCAGCAACTGTAGACTAAGCAAGGAGGCACCGAAGACCATGCTCGTGCTGGAGTGTCCACAATGCTTAGAGTGTGAGATGGTGAACTTGAGTCCTTGGAAGGACTCAAAGAAATATCATACCTGTTGGTGTCAGTTATATATGTTCGTGTGTGTGATGTTCAACTTTTGGCCGGAATTTTCAAACTGTTCACACGCCGACCGGATCTTCTGGTCTTGCTGCTGAACCCCGCCACAGTTTCCCAGCGGCGAGGGGTGTATTCAACGGGAAACCTCGTTGGCAATGATGGGACCAGAAGATCACACAGACAGCCAATTGTGGGCTGCCTCAACAGCGAGTTGTGCGGAAAACTCCGCCCTTTATCTTTAGTATATGTTATTTTATTACTTATTTTAGTGCAATCAGAATTATTGTGTCGACCGCCAGGCTATCTGTTTGAATGTCTCAATGGTAAATAATCTGAAGGTCACATGCAATATCAGAGGTCAGGGGATATAACAGAACTTATTATCAGCTAATAACGCCATTTCCTGCTTCAGAAATGTACCCCTTTGATGGAAGTTTAGCATTAAGTAAATGGGTCAGTACACCTGTTAAAATAGGAGAGAGTTGCTCACCAGTGTATTAAGCATTCAGATGCTGATTCTTCACAGCACCTATTAAAGTTCAGCGTGCTGTAAAAGCTATTTTCAATTTATAAAGCGCACAGCGATCAGCTATGGTTTTGAAAACTAACTGGGTCAGTGGCTAGACAGCTGTCCTATTTCTCGAAGGAAACTTGCACCATTTCTCAGTACACCTCAGTTGGGATACGCTGCAATTAATTCATCCTCTGTTGTGTAAAAACCCTCGGGTGAAAATTCGGGTCAATATGATAGTAGACAAAAGATGAATCTGTTGACATAATGCTCCTGTGCTATTTTAATAATAATAATCTTTATTATTGTCACAAATACATTTGTCAACCATTATTTAGTTGTCCATTAAAATAGTGGACACAGGAATATCACATGAATGTATTAAATATTCATTTATAGCTGTCTTCAGCAGTACATTGTAGGGTGTTTCAATAAGTTCAGAGTGGCCATTTGTCCAAAACAACTTTCAGCATCATTAATATTTAATTAATATTTAATCCCTGTTCTTCTTTCTATTTCCTTCTGTCCCTCCAGTTGATTTACTCTTGCTTTCCTCCTCCATTTTTAATTTTGCACTCCTCTTTCTCCTTCACTTCTGTTTTTTGTGCTCTTTGACTTCTATTTCGTACTTCCCTCACTTTCATCTGTTTCACTGTCATTAGTTTCTCTGTAACTTTGTCCTTTCCCAGCTTTTCTTCAATAACCTTTGTGGGATCTCTTATTTTCTAATAAGATTTGGGGTCCGGTGGTAGGTTGAGATTGAGTTTGTTGCAAATCTTGGTTAGTAAAGTTTTAAATATAAACAAGAGAAACAAAAAGCCCAGAGGGGCGAAAGAAAGAGAACAATGAAAAGAGAATAAAGGAGAGAGAGGGCACCATGTGCACCAAGGGTTTATACCTGCATATTTTGGTACCACCTCCCTCTCTGCCCTCTATTGGCTTACAAGTTTTGAATTGTGACTTCTGCTTGGGGCTCTACACACTTGTATCTAATTTACTGGTTATGCTTACATTGTTACATTGTCACATTTGTAGTCTGGTTTCTGAAAAGCTGATGTGTTCCCACAGTATACTTTCTCACAGTTACAATATTTTCACATTTGGGCTTTAATATTCCCCCCCCCCTTTTGATTCTTCTAAAAGTTGAAAGAGAATGAATCAATAAAAGCAAGCAAGCGGAAAATAGCACAGAGGAACACATTCACAGTTGCCTTTGATGATCCCTTTGTTTAGGAACAGCCTTCAACACTGGAATGGACAAACCGATATACTGTTACAATCCTTTAAATATAGGAAGCTCGCTTATCAGGCAATGTCGGGTAGTCTTGAGAGGCATAACTTTTGGAGGAGTTAATTGTTTCAGTTTGGTGGATCAGGGCAGCTAGGTTCACCTGTAATTGTCCACTACGGGTCTGTTCTTTGGAGCATCTGACATAATCTTGAGCAATCTCTGCATGGCTTGTTGGACCACCTGCCCGGGGTGTTGTCGATTCTGCAGTGCTTACATATGCCAGGTCCTCCTTATGGGTCCTTTCGACCTGGCTCGGTAAACTCAACCCCCCTTCTCTGTCCTCCACCTGGTCAAGTGATTACCATTTCATGTCTGTCTCGGTGGACATTAAGAAAACTTAATTTGTACAGGGAGACCAATAAATGTTGGGGAATAGTCCCGAATCTTAAATCCTTGATGACTGAACGAACACCCACTAGCAGGTCTCGAGCTACATTATTAATTTCATTTTTTGCTTCCTATGTTCAGAATCTGCACTAAGGGGTGTTCTGTATGTATTCCCTGTTTCCAACAACTGTTGATTGCCTGTTGGAGTAACAGACTGCAGGTCACTTATGTTAAGTAATGAGTTAAGAGACATTCCAATTAGTTGTCTCATTTATATTAAGTATCCAATAATTGACACTGATATGTAAAGAGGCTTCAGGTGGCCTTTGCGACAGGTGATGTGAAGATATAGTTTTGTGCAGAGTCTGTTAAAGTGAAATAAAGGTGTTTGTAAAAGGAGCAGGAACTTTGACTCTTATACAACAGCAACTAAACGTCTAACAACTTACAATCATCATATTGCTGGGTCAGTACGGCATCGTTACTTCATTGCAGTGTTAATGTAAGCCTACATGTGACACAATTAAAGATTATCATTATGTAGTAATTCCCATTATTATGGCCATGTATGTAGAAGGGGGCAAGTAAAATCCGGCAACCCTGTTGCTCGGTCTTGTCTAAGACTGGTGAGTGTGACCTCATGCTTCTCCATCTATTCTTCTCACTGAATGCCCCCCCTGAATTTTAAATCAGGCTGACTATTGCTGCAAAACTGAAAGTCATAGAAAGGGGTCGGCACGGTGTTTAACACTGCTGCCTTCCAGTGCCAGGGACCTGGGCTCCATTTCAGCCTTAGGTGACTGTCTGTGGGGAGTTTGCACTTTCTCCCCACTCCTGCGTGGGTTTCCTCCCACAGCCCAAAGATGTGCAGGGTTGGTGTATTGGTCATGATCAATTGCCCTGTAGTGCCCAAAGATGTGTAGGCTAGGTGGATATATGGGGATAGAGTGGGGGAGTGGCCTTGGGTAGGGCGCTCTTTCAGAGGGTTGGTGGAGACCCGATTGGCAAATGGCCTGTCTTTGCACTGTTGTGATTCAATGATGCTATGATTCTATGAAATAAATTTGTAAATTTCTGAAGCTACTGCAAATCTTGTTTCACTTGCAGTTACCTGTAAAGTAAAACACAAAAGATTAATTCTGCTTGGAGCAAAATGGGTTAATTAATCAGAACATATCTGACAATTCAAACTTAAAATTTGTAATTCCCAATTCCTGTAAAAATATCAATACATCTTCAGTTTACAGGCAAAGGTAATTCTCTGCTTGTTTGAAAAAGGGGTTTAGGAAGAAAGGGGTGGAGTAAATTTTTTAACTGGACATCATTACATCACCACCTCTCTTTGTTTCAACCTAACCAGAAACATGATCAGGGGATCCCTTTTCTTTGATAATCTCTACTTTACACTCTCTTTCTTTCGATCTCAGATTTTTCTTTCTGTCTTTCTTCTTGTGCCAGTTGTGACAGGAATAATTCTTTTTTGAACCTGACAAGAAGTTTTAACACAAGATCAATCCAACACAGGATTGGCCATTATCATTTTAGATATCCCAAATTCCAATAAATCCTATTGAATTAAAATTATCTCACTCTTACATGTGTGAATTTGTATCCGGATTAAAATTCCCACATGTTGATCACAAATATCCTGGAATCATGCCTCTGGCCAGAAAAACATGACTCTAGGTTTTGTTTGCTGTTTGCTCAAAGATTACAATTTCAACAGAAAACATCAACACTTGAAACAGACACACACGAATATCATTCACACACAAGCAGCGAAACATATCAAATGCTTTAAAACAGCAAATGAATGTCAGTGTCTTGTGTTTCTGTTGCAAAGTTCCAAGAGTGCCTGTAATTAAAAATTCCAGACACGGTTAATTCCCCAGAAAGATAAACCTTAACGATAACATGACTCTATGATGATCTACATAAATAAATAAAGCACACAGATTCCTCTGCTGGTATAGTTCAAACAGTTAATCACAGCCATCTCTCGCTGCTACAGATTCTTAAAGAGACAAAGGACTGCAAGCTCACACTCTCTTGGCAACATCTGATTTCACAGGCATCACCTATTCTTTGTTAAGTTCAGATCTCAAAGGCATTTGCACCCAAATTCGTTATGACCTAAAAAACCTTTGTTCCCAAACCGGGGGTGATGTGCCAGCACAATAAAATTCCCCCATTTGTTCTAATTCCTCGAGAATGTGCTTAAAATTTCAGCAATTAAACTTTATATCGAGTAATTTAAACATATAAGTTTCTGGACAATTTAAAAATCAAAATTGCCTGCTGAAATAGTTAACTTTTGTGCTCCAATTTATTTTCTTTTAAGCCGATTTCAATTTTGTTACTTAACAAGCTTAACATTTCACTTTTAACTTGTTTTGAAGAATTTAAATTGGATCACCACCGAACTGCAAGCTTATAATCTGACCTTGAATCAGAACAATTCCAGCTTGTATTTCATCTTCAATCCAACTAATTCTTTATTTGATCAATTTGGTTATGACATTTTTCTCACTTCAGTAGCAAAAGCCACTGTTTCGGCATTCCTTGTCTGGATATATTGGCGCAGTACTTTCTTTTTAAAATAAATTTAGAGTACCCAATTCATTTTTTCAAATTAAGGGGCAATTTAGTGTGGCCAATCCACCGATCCTGCACATCTTTGGGTTGTGGGAGCGAAACCTACGCAGACAGGGGGAAAATGTGCAAACTCCACACGGACAGTGACCCGGGGTCAGGATTGAACCTGGGACCTTGGTGCCGTAAGGCAGCAGTGCTAACCACTGTGCCACCATGCTGCCCTTTGCACCGTACTTTCAGGTGATCTTTCATTCGGGTCGCTTTTCCCCAAACCCTTTTAATATCTGCCAAGGACCATTGTCCCGTGGAGGTACCATATTTTTCTTCAATCTTCTGGTACAGGTTTTGGATATGTCAAACTGCTGGTCTATATATTCTTTGAATTGCCTAAGGACCCCGTGTGTGCGTGGATCTCACCCCCACAACCCAAAAGGATAGGTGGATTGGCCATGCTAAATTGCCCCTTAATTGGGAAAAAAATAATTGGGTACTTTAAATTAAAAAAATAAGAAAAAACACTAAGGATATCGTCTGTGGAGACATCCGGCAGGGCCTGCTCGCCTTTGACTGTGAGAGGCAACTGTTTGTTCTTTTCCTCTGCCATAGTACCAATTCTTTTAGGTGACTCAAGCCGTGGGTTTTTCATTGTGGTCGGTATATCTATCCTTTATAACCCTGAAATCCAAACATCTGTTTAGGGACTTGAGCCGACTACCAAACTAGAGAAGTTCGAGGTTGCGTAAGAGTGTTGCATAAGATTTTTACTGGAGCTTTTGGGATCAAAGTCATTCTATTTGTCCACCATTCCAACATTCTCACTGGTGGTGAGTCTTACTTCTTTTGTTCTATTCCTCCGTGATATTATTCTTCCTCCAGCTGTACTTCATGCAGTTCAACACCAAGTAATAATAATCTTTTATTGTCACAAGTATAAAGTTACTGTGAAAAGCCCCTAGTCGCCACATTAAGGCGCCTGTTTGGGTAAGCCGATACGGGAATCAAACCCGCACTGCTGGCCTTGTTCTGCATTACAAACCAGCTGTCTAGCCCACTGAGCTAAACCGGCCCTCTAGTGTTGATAAGGATGGTCATTCATTACCGCAAAGCTACCCAGCAATTCAAAAACCTGGATAGTCGGTGGGTGTTATTCAGCAAAAGCATTTTCTGAATAGTACAGGCAGCGGTAACTTTTCTCGGGCACGCTGACTTTCTGCACAATGCTGTTTCTAATGCTGGAATGGTTTTTGTTGGACACCGGCTCTGAGCATGTGCCATGTTCCTGACACGTGGTCACGATTAGAAAAGGATACGTCACGTGACCCAGTAACTAGCCCATGTCCTGTTGGTTTGGAATAAAGGTACCACAGAGGACTGTTCCAAGATGAATACGTTATGATTGTTCCCAGGAATCCTAGCAGAGATTTGACAGCCATCCGTGGCTGCAGTGAAACTGTTGTGAGGCAGACACCGGTAGGTCCTATGGGTTAGAAATCTGTTGTGAGAAAACAGAAAAAATGCAAATAAAAACACCCGGAAGCCAACCAGCTTCCACTAGCTGAAAGGACATTCTACCAACTAAGTTGCTGAATAAGTTTATCATGTCAAGCACTAGGACAGACAAATTTCACAAATTGGTCTTACAACAAACATAAAACTGTTACTCAAAATGATAATGAGGCATTTCAATCTTTCCGGTGTACACTTTGGACTTATGCAGAGGCGCCTAATTCCAACTGGGGGGCGTGCAATACCAGAATGGGATGAATGCCTGCTGTATTGGATCATGAGGTACTTTTTATGTACCTGTAGAGCATCGAATGTCTCGGCCCTGGTATCTTTCAGTAGTGATGGTCAGGATCTGATGTCGATAGGTGGGTAAGGAGCTTTTATGACCTGATAACCATAGTTTGCATAATTTGTGCAAACAATACATTTGGTGTACAAGCCTCTTTTAAGGAATAAATCTGTGGGCTATGATTGATGAATGTTGCAAATCTTTCTTCCTAGATCTGACATCATTATCAGAAAGTTCAATATTTCTTTACTCATTCATTGGATGTGGCATCGTTGGCTGGGCCAGCATTTATTGCCCATTGCTGATTGCCCTTGAACGGAGTGGTTTACTGAGCCATTTCACAGGGTATGTAAGAGTTAACCGCATTGCTGTGGATCTGGAGTGACATGTAGGCCAGTCCAGGTAAGGATGGCAGATTTCCTTCCCTTGTACAAAATATTATATTCCAAACACAGTCAGATACAAACAAAAAGTAGCACCTAAAAATGCACAAATTACACACAGTTTGCAAATTTCCCCCCGGTTTTGCCCCTAAACCCCCCCCCCCCCCCCACACACACACACTCACACTGATGAGAAACAAATCCTCAAACATGGACAGAAACGGCCTCCATCATGTGTAAAACCCCTCAGGCCGAACTTGATTTTTTCCAAACTCAAAAATTCGTACAAATCCCCCAACCACGTCGCGACCCCCAGTGGCACTGCTGACCTCCAGCTCAATAAAATCCGTCGCCAGGCAGTCAGAGAGGTGAAGGCCACGACACAAAAATTGCCACTATCCCCCACTATCCTCGACAAAGTCTCGAGCACTCCTCCCAGAAATTCTCCAGCTTTGCACACCCCAAAAACATATGAGCGTGGTTCGCCAGCCCCCTCCCACAGAGTTCCTTCCCTGAAGGACGTTTGTGAACCAGATGGATTTTATGACAGTTTACAATAGTTTCATGGTCATTATTAGACTTGTAATTCCAGATTTTTACTGAATTCAAATTTAGCCATCTGTCATGGTGGGATTCGAACCCAGGTCCCCAGAGCAATACCCTGGATTAACAGTCCAGTGAAAATACCACAGCATCACCAGAGAAACAGATTTCATTCTTTCTGACATGTCAGTCAAGCAACCCCCCTTCAAGAACAGCCCTCAGCTAAGCTAATAAATGTTAATTACTCAAAGGACAGAATTTTATGCTCCCCGCAAGATGGGTTCTGAGGTGGGGATGAGGGGGGAGTAAAATTCAATGGATGAGATTCTCCCTGGCAACTTGCCCGGCCAAACCAAGACACTATTCCTCGCTTGGGTGGGCAGGGTCTCGGGCCCTTTCATTTATTAAGGCCCTTAAGTGGCAGGAGTTTGAAAGTCAGCAGTTGTGTGTCACATGCCAACTCTCGGGATGGTGATCACCGGCCAATCGCCATCCTTAAAATCCGACCCAATATTACAAATTGCATTTCTTGCAGTTACAGGTCTAGTATACTTTATCCAAATCCCCCGTGGCTGATTGAGTTTCAGTATTTGGATATTTTTGGTTTACGGTTGTGATTTTCCTACTGCATTGGATTTAATTAAGATGCATAAGTCGTGATTTATGGAAACCTAGCTGGTAATGAGGAGTTGGAGAAAAGGTTTTGTGTCCCTCAGTGGTACGCAAAACATTTGTGATGCCGTTTGAGAACATAATTAGTAGAATAAATAAGGGAGAATCAGTGGATGTGATGTATTTAGATTTTCAGAATGCATTTGATAAGTTATTGTGTACAATTAAAGCACATGAGATTGGGGATAATATTTTGGCATGAATTGAAACGGAGAGTAGGAATAAATGGGTCTTTTTCAGAGTGGCAGACAGTGAGTGGGGTGCTACAGGGGTTAATGTTTGGACCCTGACTATTCACGATATATACATATCGATGGTTTGGATGAAGGAACCAGATGTAATATTTTCAAGCTTGCTGATGACACAAAACTAGGTTGGAATGTGCCTGGTGAGGAGGATGTGAAGAGGCTTCAAGACAATTTAGACAGGCTGAGTAATAGGTTGCAGATGTAGTATAACATCAATAAGTGTGAAGTTATCCACTTTGGTAGGAAAAACAAAATAGCAGAGTATTATTTAAAAGATGAATAGATTGGGAAATGTTGATGTACAAAGGGACCTCGGTGTCCTTGTACATCAACCACTAAAGGTTAGCATGCAAGTAATTAGGTTGGAAGGCCTTCATTGCAAGAGGATTTGAGTACAGACACAAGGATGTCTTATTCTGGATGTATAGGGCCTTGGTGAGACCACACATGGAGTATTATGTGGAGTTTTGGTTTCCTGACCTGAGAAAGGTTATACTTGCCATGGAGGGAGTGCAGCGAAAGTTCACCAGACTGATTCCTGCGATGGCAGGATTGTCAGACGAGCAGAGATTGCGACGACTAGACCTGTATTCACTGAAGAATGAGAGGGGATCTCATTGAAACATAAAATGTTGACAGGGCTAAACAGACTGGATGCAGGGATAATTTCCCCCAGGCTGGGGAGGGGTCTAGAGCAAGGGGGTCACAGTCTTAGGATAACAGGGTAGGCTATATAGGACTAAGGTAAGACATTTCTTCACTCAGGATGGTGGACCTGTGGAATTCACTTCCACAGAAGGCTGTGGAGACCAAATTACTGAATATATTTAAGAAGGAAACAAATTTCCGGACACTATAGGCGTCCAGGGGCACAGAAAGAGCGGGGGTATGACTATTGAATGGTGGAGCAGGCTCGAGGGGTCGAATGGCCTACTTCTACTCCTATTTTCTATGTTTCAATGAAAGTAGCATCTGGTAGATCGGGCCTGGCATTTCTCCCTGTACTTCCAAAGATTTGCTGAGTTCATTTGGATCAAATATTGTTATTTATCCGAGAAGCGGCATTTTATTGGTTGAACTTAATTGCCATGATGGAGTTTGGGTCAGAAGCAAAAGCTCTTGCAGTAGCCGGGCACAAGCTAAGGCAAACAATCAGACTCCCCGGCCTAAAGGTTGTATCTTGTCGGCCAGATTGGTGTTAGCCCAGATCACAGACTTTGTTCGGCTTTTGGATGTGTTGGATTTTAGGAAGCACAGATAAAAGGATTCTCGATCCTGTATGAACATCTGATTTCAGCAACAGGCTACAAAATGTGCAAGATCTTTTACATTTAAAAAAAAAAGGTGTCAGTCATCAGCACAAACCAATTCCAGGCTCACATTCCCAAAGGAAGTATTCTATCAGATACCCACACTTCTTTCTCAGCACGATACCGGACACTCGGAGTAATGAAGACCGTTTCATATCATACACAAAGCAATTTCAGTCTGAAAAACATTTAACCCTTGTTCACATTTAAGATTTTTCAGAAAAAGCTGTTCACTTTGCTGTAAGTTTTTCTTTTTGGGTAAGGGCAGAGGTTTAAACAGAATGTAACTATCTTGTTGAGTTCTTTTTCATTTTGAAAATTGAATTTTAAAATGTAAATGTTCTGTTTTGGTACAGTTATAAATTTATTTAATAGTATATCAGAATTAGTATTCATATGAAAACCTCTGCTTTATACCCGGATGAGTTGTTTCACCGATCACTTTGTTAACTAGATCATTAATAATTTTCTTATTCGTGAACCTGCTGTGCCATCCTAAAACACATACCAAGATTTGTCCTTTGCTGATAGGAAACAGTGCAATAGACAGACTCGCATTTTCTTTCACATTCAGCTTGAGAAATGAACATCTTGCTTTTAAATCTGCAAACTGCTTAAATTTCATTCACACGTTATCAGCAATGATAAAACCTAGCAGGAAATGATTAGAAAATTAGTATTAAACTTGCGGCTTGATGTATTTCCCCATCCATGAAGAACTTCCTTGAAAAATAAATAGACTGATGCCCTGCAATGCTGCTTACTGTAAACTGAAGAATACAAAGGGAAAACTGCATCATGTAACACAGTTTACTTTCTACTGCTAAGGCACTGTTGGATTATTTAAGGCTGCAACCTTTCAACTGGTAACATCCTGGGGTCAATTCGAATTTTATTTCATTAAAAAAATATTGGGTAACGGCGCAGGCTTTCGAGGGATGGGCAAAGTCTATAGGTAAAATCTTTAATAAGAGTATCACCTGCTGTGGAAGACCGTTGCAAAGGATTAATGTAATCATGAAATTGTGAAATAAGTAACTTTGGTTAATCTGGCTTTATGCATTTGAAATTTTGATCATTGCTGGAATCACCAAGTAAGATATACAAAGTGATCATCCCTTTGTCCACCTCACAAGTGTAAACAAAATCTGTCACTTCAGCTGTCTCGGGGACTGTTTAGTTCCACCTCACTTTTGCAGGCATCTTGAACAGGTTCCATTCCTGACACTTCCTGCACTTACTCCCTTCTCCCGCTACCAGCTACAGCCCAAATTATACTCCCCTTCTCCTCGTTGGGACACAGCCACCAGCCTGGTTCTGATTACCCTGGGCACGATTCAACCAAAACATTTCTCAGTGTTATTTTGGGTCTTTCCCACAGTCTTTTGGGGTGAGATGCAGACGGTATTCACCCATACTTTGTCATGTTGTTGTCTCCAGGGGAGTTTATCCCTGTTTGAGCCCACACTGAGAAATGTTTTCAGCAGTAGGGAGCTGAACACGCCGGCGAGACTGGCTACTCAGTGATCGGCTGGCCATTTTGAAAGGGTGCACCAATCTCTAAATGCACTTAAGGTTCCCCCACATCCCCATCCACGGGCAATGCCACCCCTACAGACGTGGGCATTACCCCTCATCACGTCTGACATGGTGTCGGGACGAGGGCTCTCGCGAGATTTGTGTCGCTCAAAATGTCTCGCAAAATTCAGTAGAATCTCACGAGACGACACAATCTGGATCTCAGCATATTTAAATTAACCTAATAATAGGCATTTGCCAGATTCTTCCCTGGACCCAGAATTTACCGGCCGCGCCTGGGAGACCTCGCCAAGCGCCGTTTAATACTAGTCTACACAAACATGGATCAATCGTAATGGCACTGGGGGGGAGTCTCCCAGACCATTGGAGACCCATGAGTGGTTGGGCATTGGGCAGGGTAGCATCCCGACACCATGTCAGACGTGATGAAGCCGCTAAATCGCATCTCTGGCCATCCTCTACCTACATTGTTCCACAATTAAGGCCACTGCTCATTATGCAGTCTTATGATCCTGCTGGAGGCTCAACTTTTAAAAATAAAATCAACCTTTTATTGAATGGCTGAAAGGATCACATGACAAAATTTCATGTTTAAAGAGTTTTACTGTAACAAACAGATTAACAGCAAAGTTTTTTGAATATTTCAGTCAGCAAATTATACTTTAACTACAGAAGAGATCCCCCATTTAATTTTGCAACAACCAAAAATCCCGAGCTGCCATTATACTTTCCTCTGTCTTTTAAGAAGATATTTAATTTTGCCAGAACCAATCCAAAGCTATTCTCAGCTACTTTTTCCTTATTTAGCAGGATAATTTCTACTCCCCAAACTGACTCCCCATAGAATCCCTGCATTGCAGAAGGAGGCCATTCGGCCCATTGAGTCGTGCACCTACCCTCCGAAAGAGCACTGCACCTAGGCCCAACCGCTGCCCAATCCCCGTAACCTGTGCATTGATCATGGCCAATCCCCCTAACCTGCACATCTTTGGACTTATACTTATATATACTTATTTCAACAAACTCAAAATAATGGTCTGGATTCTTCAGCCGCGCCCGCTCAAGACCGCCACGGACGGGGCGCGAACCATGTAAAGGTCAATTGACCTCGGTCGGGAATTTCCGGTCGCTGGGCGGGCGTGGCTGAAGAATCCCGCCCAATGACTTTGGCCTGACAGAATAATGGCAATTCATTGGTTAATTTGTTTGGCTAAATTGAATCTGGGAGCAACCTCACAAAAATACCCCAGATTCATTCCTGATGGGAACAATGGGGCGGATCACAGTAAAACTTTGTTTCCGACAGTTTATAGTAAGAGTCAGTCTTATGCCAAGTGTGGCTGCTTCTTCTAGTACATGCCAACAATGAGTAAATCTCACATAATTAGATAACAGGATGGAAATATCAGTCAAGATTGTGACTGAAAATCAGAGATCTCCCCCATCACATCAGCAAATCACACTTGTTTCTTGGCCAAACTAAACTAATGAACATTTTTCTCTAATTTTCCTGTTGCTTGTCCTGGAAAATAAATGCAAAGTTTAGTTGCATTATTTTCAATGGATCCGACATCTGGTTCGGAAAAATTTAGTTTTTCAAGCACTGTATCTCTATTTTTAACTTTATGAATCAATTCTCCCACTGTGAATAAAGGATAAAGGACCCATGTTTAAGACAACTTGAGTAGATTGTTTTTGTTCAATAATTCATCTCTTGCTCTGAACATTTCCCAAAGCAGACAGTTAGCAAATAAAATTCATTGCAAAATATGGAATGGGTGTATGTAACTTCCTAACTCCTCTTTTCGTTCCAGATTTTTGTCTCCATTCTTTTGTTATTTTCAGCTGGTAATGTGAGATAGTTTGGACCAGGGATGTTGCCATGTTTGTCAATAATGGCAGATCATTATCTTGCCAAAGAAAATCACCGTTTCATAATTTCCAGTACCTCCAATATGAAGTAATTTTTTACCCAAAAGTGTGCAAAAGTTGACCTGACTCAGTAATTAGGAATGAATTCAGTCAAGGCTGGTATTCTGGATGGATCTGAATGGATGACCGATGCACGACCCACTTCTACAAATCATCCTCTGTTTCTTCTTTTCAAACCAAACGTCGGCACCGTCCTCGGACTTTCCCCGCCTGCTCTTCTGAAGCAACAAGTCGGGTTGAATTGACTCAATATGTGCACACAGCATAAGTCATTGAATAACAATCAGGAGTGAAAACTGGCAGTTTTCTCTCTGCCTTGCCTGGGGGAGTGAGACTAATTGTAGCATCCCAATGCTACTCCAGTTCAGTTGGCACAGATGAGGAATTATAGCTGAGGTCTCCTTGGTCTGTATGGCTCATTTAATACATCAGGCTTCATCAAATTTAATAACATCAAATATCAACATTCCATGACAATTGCCCTCAAATCTTGTAGATCAAGTTATGCGCAGAGGATTCAAAATCATCAACTATCTCAGTTTCCACTGCAGCGCTATTATTTATTTTTTGTTACTAACAATAAATGTATTCTACTTTTGCTTTAATATTTACCAGAAAGAGAGAGCAGTGGTTATTTTAAACCTTAACCTTGGGCATCACAGTGGTTGAGCCTCAAGGATAACTGAATAAAGACTGAAAGGTAAAAGCTGTGGAAGTCACCAGTCACCCGAGGTGATTTCAGTGAGTTGCAATTTTGAGATGTAGATATAACACTTACACTTCTGCATGCATCAGAATCTTAAAACCAAAGAGGATAGATCTGAAGGATGGCCGCAGACATTACAGAGATATTAAAGAAAATGGTGAGGGGTGACCCGATAGAGGCCTTGAGAATTAAATTATGACGGACTTTGATGGGGTGGTTGTAGAAATCCAAAACGGGGTGAGGGTCAGATGCCACTGTTTGGGGATGCTTTGGATGTTTAGCTATTTACCGAGCGGTGCTTTGGGTCGAGGGATACAAGAAGAAATTCCACAGAAACTTCTTGACCCAGTGATTGCATAACCTACCACCACGTGGACTAACTGAAGTGAGTCACATGGATGCAGTAAGGGAAAGCTAGTACATTTTGGAGGGACGAATAAATAGAAGAATATACTGAGAGGGTTGGATAAAGTTGGATGGGAGGAGATGCGCGTGGAGCATAAACATTAATGTCAACCAGTAGATCTATGTAATATGCATCAACAAACAAAAATCATCCACTTTTTGTTTTCATCTGTATAAATGTATCACAGATTGCTGAACGAACACCAGACTGTTGTGACTGAGATAGAGAGGGTCTTTCATGTGTGAACGAATCATAATTCACAAAAGCAGCAGGTGCGAACAAATTATCATCGTCTCATGACTGGAAAAACTGTCTGTAACTTGCTATCATATTCAAGGCACTGTTTATACTGCGAAAGTGCAGCTCTCAATGCAATCTTAGAAGTCTTTTAAATAGGTTCTCAAAAGCCATCACTGATTCTGAAGGATTTCTATACACTGATTACTCTCTGACTTTTGAAGTGTGAAACAGCCATGTTGTAAGCAGTGAAATGACTGAACATGCCCAAAGAACGATGATATGTCCGGCATTTTTTGTTCTGTCACGGGCTGTGGGCATCGCTGACTAGGGCAATTGCCAATTGCGCTTGAAAGGCTGGTGGTGAGTTACCTTCTTGAACCGCTGCAGTCCATGAGATGTAGGTACACCCACAGTGCTGTGAGGGAAGGAGTTCCAGGATTTTGACCCAGTGACAGTGAAGGAACGCGATATATTTCCAAGTCAGGATGGTGTGTGGCTTGGAGGGGGACATGGTGTTCCCATGCATCTGCTGCCCTTGTCCTTCGGGGTGGTAGAGGTCGTGGATTTGGAATGTGCTCTCTAAGGAACCTTGGTCAGTTCTAGCATCTTATAGATGGTACACACTGCTGCCACTGTGTGCCAGTGGTGGAGGGAGTGAATGTTTGTGAATGGAGTGCCAATTGTTATAATCCCCACGAGACCCACAGGGACAACCTTATTTATCTCTCTGTGGGACTCTGGGATGCAGGTTCCCCCGCTGAGGGGCGGAAGCCCAACAACGGGTCGCATTAATAACCACAGATAAAAGTCAGCACAGAAGGGAACCAGCATCTTTAGATGGCACTGGCTTGGACCACTTGTACTCCCAGCTGCTTTGCGGCTTTCATTGCTGAGGAATAAAGCAATCTGTTTCAAACCTATTCGGGACTCCTTGTGATTACCACCAATCAAGCGGGCTACTTTGTACAGCGTGATGTGCTTCTTGAGTGTTGTTGGAACTGCGCTCACCCAGGCAAGTGGAGAATATTCCAGCACATTCCTGACTTGTGCCTTATTGATGGTGGTCAGGCTTTGGGCAATCAGGAAGTGCATTACTCTCTGCTGAAATCCCAGTCTCTGAACTGTTCTTGTAATCACTGTATTTATATGGCTGGTCCAGTTCAGTTTCTGTTCAATGGTAAACCCCACAATGTTGAGAGTCAGGGATTCAGCAAAGGTAATGCCATGAATGCCAAGAGGAGATGGTTGTTGGATTTATTGTTGGAGATGGCCATTGCCTGGCACATGTGTGTCGCGAGTGATCCTTGCCATTAATCAACCCAAGCCTGAATGTTGGCTGCGTCTTGCTGCATTCGGGCATGGACTGCTTTACCTGGGGAGTTGTGAATGGTGCTGAACATTGTGCAGTCATCAGCGAACTTCCCCACTTCTGACCTCATGATGGGGGGAAGGCCATTAATGAAGCAGCTGAAGATGGTTGGGCCTAGGACACTACCCTGAGGAACTCCTGCAGTGATGTCCTGGGACTGAGACGATTGACCCCCACCAACCACATCCATCTTCCTTTGTGCTTGGAATGTGTGGAGAGGTTTCCTCATAATTCCCATTGACTCCGAGGGCTCCATGGTGCCATACTGATTCAAATGGAGCCTTGAGGTCAAGGGCATTGTGAACAGTTTTGGGCCCCGTATCTAAGGAAGGATGTGCTGGCCTTGGAAAGGGTCCAGAGGAGGTTCACAAGAATGATCCCTGGAATGAAGAACTTGTCGTATGAGGAACGTTTGAGGACACTGGGTCTGTACTTGTTGGAGTTTCGAAGGATGAGAGGGGATCTTATTGAAACTTACAAGATACTGCGAGGCCTGGATAGAGTGGACGTGGAGAGGATGTTTCCACTTGTGGGAGGAGAAAACTAGAAGCAGAAGACACCATCTCAAACTAAAGGGACGATCCTTTAAAAGAGAGATGAGGAGGAATTTCTTCAGCCAGAGGATGGTGAATCTGTGGAACTCTTTGCCGCAGAAGGCTGTGGAGGCCAATTCACTGAGTGCCTTTACGACAGAGATAGATAGGTTCTTGATTAATAAGGGGATCAGGGGTTATGGGGAGAAGGCAGTAGAATGGGGATGAGAAAATATCAGCCATGATTGAATGGCGGAGCAGACTCGATGGGCCGAGTGGCCTAATTCTGCTCCTATGTCTTATGGTCTTATGGCAGTCACTCTCACCTCAGGAGCTCAGCTCTTTTCTCCAAGTTTGAACTAAGGTTATAATGAGGCCAGGAGCTGAGTGACCTTTATGAAACACAAACTGAGTGTCAGTGAGCAGGTAGTTGTTGAGTAAGTGCCGCTAGATAGCCCTCTTGGCAACAGCATATACCATTTTACTGATGATGGAGAGTGGACTGATGGGGTGGTAATTGGCTGTGTTTGATTTGTTCGGCTTTTTGAGGACATACCAGGGCAATTTTCCACATTCTGAGTAGATGTACTAGAGCAACGAGGCGAGGACTAAGGTTATGTCAATTCCAGCCTAGTCATATTGCTGTTGGTCTGGAGTTGCGTGTAGTCCAGACCAGGTAAGGATGGCAGATTTCCTACCTTAAAGAACAGTAGTGAACCAGGTGGGTTTTTACAACAATTTTTCATGGTCACTATTACTGCAACTAGCTTTTACTTTCAGATTTATTAATTGAATTTAAATTTCACCAGTCGCTGTGGTTAGATTTGAACCTGTGTCCCACATGTTTGCCTGGGCCTGAGGATTGCTAGTTTTGTGACATTAGCACTATGCCATTGTCTCGCTAATGCCAGGGATGAACTCCAAAGCCAACCTGAATTATTCTGAATTCTTCACAATTTGGATTGTGTGGGATTAATGAATTGTGGGCACTGAAGATTGTTTCCGATTTTTCCAGTTCGCCAAAGAGCTGGAAATGTGCAGACTGGTGGGAATGGGGTGGCATTGGTGGATAGCACCGCTACCTCACAGCACCAGGGATCCGGTTCAATTCCGGCCTTGGGTGACTGTGGAGTTTGCATTTTCTCCCTATGTCTGCGTGGGTTTCCCCCGGGTGCTCCCGTTTCCTCCCACAGTCCAAAGATGTGCAGTTTAGGTGGATTGGCCATGATAAAGTGCCCCTTAGTATCCAAAGAGTGCAGGTAAGGTGGGGTCATGGGGTTACGGGGACAGCGCAGGGTAGTGGGCCTATGTAGGGTGCTCTTTCAGAGGGTCGATGCAGACTTGATGAACCAAATCTCCTGCTTCTGGACTGTAGGAATTCTATGGTTTTATCTGAAACCAGGTCAGAATCTACATTCCCTCTGGGCAATACATGAAACTTAATTCCTAAAAATACTCAATGTCCTATCTTCCACTTCCTCTTGATGGCTTCAAATTCCACAGGGACATATGGGCCTGAGTTTTGTGGCTCAAATACCTGCAACCATTGAGCTGCTTTGAGCAACAGCATCTTCATCGAAGACCAGACCCTGTGGCGAGCCTCAATGGGCTTGGAGGTAACTTGCAATGATGGTCCCACCAAGTTGTTTAGTACAGCGGGAAGGATCTGTCATTCAACAATCTGGGTTAATTGCTCACAAATTATGGTGATTTTCATGGTTTCTTTTCAGCTGATATTGGCAGGTGCAGCGCCTGCTCAGGCGATTCCACACTATAAATTAACAAACCTCTTAACCTAAAGTTCCTCTACACAAATAGATCTAAATGTGCAAAATTATTCCAAACAGTGGGATCTTTTGCACCAACTATCTCCACCTCATTGAACATTTTCGTTTTGAAGTTTCATATTCAATTTTTTAAAAATGCATTGGAAGGAGCTTTTGCAATGTAACAAACTCTTTGCTGTAAAACGCAGACACATGACCTGATAATAGATTTGGAAAATGGTGAGGATGGAACTGCTGTAAAACTAGCTTTAAAACAACTAGATTAAATATTCTGAAAACAATCGTACAATTTTGTGCGACTGCCTTCTGAGCACCTGTACACAAATAAATCTGATTCCACTTCACTTTTTGTACCTGAGGACTGTTTGAATCAGATAGGATTGATTTTTCATCTGTGTTTGGTGTTTAAGTCTCTCTCTCCCTCTCTCTTTCTCCCTTCCTTTGTATGTATATTTCTTTGTGATTGTCTGTCTCTCTGTATGTGCCTCTCTCCACTTGCCCTCTCATTGTATTTCTCTTTCGACTCCCCCGTCTATCTCTCAGTTTCTTTCTCTCAGTGTCAGGGGTTTCAACCCAGTTTCTCTCCCTCTCTGTACCTATATTGAGTGTCTCCCTTTCTGTCCCTCTCTGTACTTATCCCCGGCCCTCTCTCAGTCTCTCTTCCCTTCTCCCTGTGTCTCGCTATTTAAAAGTACGTTTTAGGAATGGTTTAAAGCATTTGAAAATATTTCAAATTATAATTAAGCACTCACCTGTGCTGAGCTGAAGACTGACCTCAAGGGGGCGGGCATTCAGCTTGTAATGTCATCGAGGAGCACAGTTTTACCTGGAATTCACCTTACTGCTTGCTTGGCCGTACACATTGTTCCATCCATGGACCATGCGGCTGAACCTAAAAACCCGGGTAAGTTCATATTTCATGGTGCAGCCAGTGACAAACGTCACAGCTTTATCGCTGACCACAGAATGGGAACCACGGATGCCATGTGTACAAGGGCACAGTGTCACAGTGAAAAATGAAAGGCCAGTCTAGTAACACATTATGAGTTAAATGATACACTGTTGAGGGGACCAGCCAGATGGTGTACACATCACTCTTCGTCAAAAGCAATCATTCCACATCATTGTTTAAACAGTCATTAATGTCCTTGTGAACTAATAACAGCGTCATTTTATCAGATGCCTGCGAACAAAACACGCAATAGTGTGATTCCATCAAGAATCATGTCAGCATTAAAAAGAAACCTAAAATTGCATTGTACCCAAAGATGTGCAGGTTAGGTTATTGGCCATGCTAAATTGCCCTGTAATGTCCAAAGGTTAGGTGGTGTTACTGGGTTATGGGGATAGGGTGGAGGTGTGAGCTTAAGTAGGGTGCCCTTTCCAAGGGCCGGTGCAGACTTGATGGGCCGAATGGTCTCCTTCTGCACTGTAAGTTCAATGATTCTATGATCTCGTGAACTACAATTCTTTTCAGTAGCCAACATTGCAGACTATGAAAATGAATTGTTCATGTAAGCTATTCAAAGAAGCGAAATCTCCCCAGTGGGTAAGTCTGCTTTATTGGGGAAGCTTTTCCACAAGAGCCACACGATGAACCTGGACACAACCAAATTGTTTTCATTCCTTAGAATGCAGCAGCTTTCAAGTCTCCCTTATTTGTATTCAAGCGGTTTCTTTGTGACAGAACACTTAAAAATAAAATGTCAAGTATTCAATTTTTACAGATGCAGGCTGCCGTCTCACCTTTAAACTGTGGAGAACAGCACAAGCACCTGCACAATTACAGTTTTAAATAACTCTGACTGACGAGGAGCCAGCCGTGGCTCAGCAGGTAGCACTCTCACTTCTGAGTCAGGAGGTTGTTGGTTCAAGTGCCAAGGCAGACACTTGAAGTTTCTGTACTAAACAAAGACTTGTGTTCAGTTTGTGCCTCTCAGGGCCTCCGGACTGCTGAAAGCGCTTCACAGCCAGTGAAGGTACTTCTTCAAGTGTAGTCACTATTTCAATGTAGTGGTAGCCAAAATGCGCACAGTGAGTTCCCTACAACAGTGAAATGAAGCCAGTTCTTGTGCTTTTTTTGAGGACAAAGTTGTGGCCAGGAGAGCAGGGACATCATACTGCAAAATTACATTTCAACATTAGAAACTTGAGATGGTATGCTGCCCACCAGAGCAGGTCAACGTTACCTTAAATTCAAGTTTGCTATAGCCGCACTGTAAGATAACCTCATCAGCACTTCCTTTCAGTCTTGTGATTATTCTCAATACTGTCCGTAGCTGTTGCGACCAGAACTGAAGGAGGCGATCAGGGTGTAATCTGACCAGCCCACTGGACAGTTTAAGGAAAGCATCTCAGGATTAGCCCTTAATTTGCTCTTAATTGTTTGGCTATATCGAATCATAGAATGGTCATAGCACAGAAAGAGGCCATTTGGCCATTGCCCATCGTGTCTGTGCTGGCCCTCTGAAGGAGCTTTGTACCACTGTCCGACCTTTTCCCTGTAGCCCTGCAAATTGTGGCTTTTTACATAATCCTTTTGGAAACCTCAAAAGGATCTGCCTCCACCACGCTCCCAGGCAGTGTATTCCAGATTCTAACGACCGGTTACAAAAATACTTTTATTCAGCTTTTTCAAATGTTATTGATAACAAGAACAAAAACAGATAATAACAAACCCCCCCAATCCCTCCCCCTCCTAGAACACCACCTAGAAATCCCTTGCCCCTCCACTCCCCTTTCCTTAACAACGAAGGGTGACCGGTTCTTGAAAATGCAAAATAAACGTCTGCCAGCTTCGGTAGAACCCTTCAATTGTGCTCCTCACGGTGTACTTAACCTTCTCGAGATACAAAAAGTTCATAAGATCCCCCAGCCATACCGAGGAGCTGGGTGGAGAAGCTGACCTCCAACCTATCAGCACCCTTCTTCGAGCAATCCCCCCCCCCCCGCTCCGGCAGGTCTGATACCCCGAATATGGTCCCGAGGGGGACAAGGCTTCAGTTTAATTTGTACGTTCGCCGACATGGTCCCAAAGAAGGAGACTCAGAAACCCACAAGCTTAGGCCTTGACTAGAACATGTGTACATGGTTAGCCGGGCCCCTCCCGAAACGCTCACACTCATCCTCCACTCCCTCAAAAAGCCTGCTCGTCCTGGACTTGGTCAAATGGGCCTACACACTACCTTCAGCTGTACCAACTATGAAGGATGCAGAGTCATTTTTTTGTAGCCACTGAACTCATCAGATAAAACGGAGACTCCAGCTCCTGTACCTAATTTAAATTCGGTATGATGTTCATGTTCACTATTACTGTTCCAGCATTGACTTCTATTTTCTTTAATTTCCCCGAGGAAGGAGATTTCCGAGTTGTCTCACTCCTGTATTTCTTGTAAAGAGCTTTTTTGGAAAGACTTTTCATTTTGCTTTGCAAGCCCACGGTTTTTTGAACAACATACTGTTTTTAAAATGACCAACCTTGCCACACAGATGGCCCTGGCACGGTTCAGGCAAGTCATTCTTCGCTCCTGTGGGTCTTCATCCCACCAAAACAGGGATTTGGAAAGTGGCAGTCGGCACCCGATCAGTGTGCTTCCCCCGTTGCTGCGGCGATGTATTTTCAGTTTTGCACTCAACAAACTGAATGGTTTCATTGGGCTGTTCCTGTGGGATTTCTTTCTCATCCTTTTACAGTAATTTGATTTTGGCTTCAATCATTGGCCTACCATCCAGTTGTATAGTTTTACATAATGTCAAATCTTCCCAAGATTATAGAAAGCCAGACAAGGGTTTCTTTTAAAACACCGACCAGCAATCACCCGGTGGCGGCATGTAGCGGGGAAGTCACATGTTGGGTGGCTCCTGCTTGAGGCGTGTTTTTAGGAGTTTCAAAGTCCGATTCTGGGGGGCAATGTTGGAAGATTTAAGGGAGGCAAAGGATGTCAAAAGGGCTAAGGAAAACAGCCGTGAAGAAGGGAGGGAGTGTGCACCGTCGAGTGAGAGGGCCAGCCAGGGAGCTGGCAAGGTGGCGGAAGCTGGGCTGCCAGGTGGGGCAGCACTGTTCACAGCAGAGAGGGAGACTGAGGTGATGTCCTTGGAGCTGGAGAAGCAGTTTGTGAAGCACATGGAAGGAGATGACAGTGGCTTTGAATATGTTGGTGGAGGAGGCAATTGCCCCGGTGAAAGTAGCTGTGGCGAAGACGTCGGCCCAGGTGAGGGAACAGAGTGAGAGGATGAAGGGAGTGGAGGAGGCCAAGTCGAAGCACAGCGATCAGCTCACCGCGATGGGAGATGAGCTGCGGAGGGTGGTCGAGGCCAATAAGGAGCTTCGAGCAAAGCTGGAGGACTTTGAGAACCGCTCGAGGCGGCAAAATATAAGGATTGTGGGCTTGCCCGAGGGGGTGGAGGGCTCAAGGGCGACGGAGTACTTCGCCAAGATGTTGGTGGAGTTGATGGAGAAGGGTAAGGAGCCCTCCTGGTATGAACTGGACCGAGCCCATCGGTCGCTGAGGCCGAAACCACAGTTAACATCTGCTTACACAGATATCACATGAGGGAGAGAGTTTTGAACTGGGCGAAGCAGAAGCGGGAGGTGCAGTGGGCTGGTGCTGGAGTTCGCATATGCCAGGACTAGACGGTGGAGCTGGCAAAGAGGCGAGCGGCTTTCGGCCGAGTGAAGACGGAATTATACAACAGCGGGATGCGATTTGGTGTGGTGTATCCAGTGAACTGAGGGTGACCTACAACGCAAGAGATTTCTACTTTGAGACTTTGGAGGCAGCAGAGGCGTTTGCGAAGGCAGAAGGCCTGGGACAGAAGTGAAGATTGGAATGAAGAGGGGTTGTGGACTGTGAATGGGGAGTTGGGAGAGTGCATGAATGTTTTTTTGTTACCTACGTTGTTATTTTTTTTTACTTCACGCTGTCATAGAGGTTACGTTTTTTTGATTGTTATTCTTTGTTGCAACGGTTTTATTTTATTGAGATGTTTGGGTTTAACTGTTTTCCTGGGACTGGGCAGGAGGGGAGGGGAAGCCTGGGTGGGGGTCCCCGCGCTAGCTAACTTTAGTCGGGGGAGGGGAGGGGCTGCAGACATTGGAGCCTGCCGAGCAGGTTTCGATGGGTTTAAGAGGTGTGAAAGGGGGGGGGGGGATCGTTATTGGGTGAGGGTTTTTCGAGAGGAAGTGCAGGGAGAGATTCTGGGAGGGGGAGGGGGTTCAATGTTAACAATGGATCGGAGCGTGTCAGGCATATGGGGCCGGTGTTATGGTGAAGGTGGATGGGGAAGGGGCGGGGGGGGGGGGGGGGGGGGCTGAGGGACACCCTGTTAGGGTGGTTACGTGGAACGTGAGGGGGTTGGAAGGCCGAGTCCAGAAATCAAGGGTGCTGGCGCATCAAAGGTTTGATGGCCGATGTAAGCGATGCTACCGGAGACTCACCTGAGGGTGAAGGATCAGGTGAGGCTTAGGAAAGGCTGGGTTAGCCAGGTGTTTCAGTCGGAATTTGATGCCAAGGCTCGAGGGGTAGCGGTATTGGTTAGGAAAAAAGTATGGTTCCAGATGGAAAAAAGTGGTTGCGGACCAGGGAGGTGGGTATGTGGTAGTGACGGGCATTGGAGGGGAGGCTGGTGGCGCTGGTAAGCGTGTATGGTCCCAACTGGGATGATGTAGGACTTGGATTCACATGAGTTGATAGTGGGTGGAGACTGGAACTTGGTGCAGGAGCCAAGATTAGACAGGTCACAGCCGCGCTCGCTTGTCTCGTCAAGGGGGGCAAAAGCATTGGCTGGACTAATGAGGATGTGGAGATGCCGGCGTTGGACTGGGGCGAGCACAGTAAGAAGTCTTACAACACCAGGTTAAAGTCCAACAGGTTTGTTTCGATGTCACTAGCTTTCGGAGCGCTGCTCCTTCCTCAGGTGAATGAAGAGGTATGTTCCAGAAACATATATATAGACAGATTCAAAGATGCCAGACAATGCGTGGAATGCGAGCATTAGCAGGTGATTGAGTCTTTACAGATCCAGTGATGGGGTAACCCCAGGTTAAAGAGGTGTGAATTGTGTCAAGCCAGGACAGTTGGTAGGATTTCGCAGGCCAGATGGTGGGGGATGAATGTAATGCGACATGAATCCCAGGTCCTGGTTGAGGCCGCACTCATGTGTGCGGAACTTGGCTATAAGTTTCTGCTCGGCGATTCTGCGTTGTTGCGCGTCCTGAAGGCCGCCTTGGCGAACACTTACCCGGAGATCAGAGGCTGAATGCCCTTGACTGCTGAAGTGTTCCCCGACTGGAAGAGAACATTCCTGCCTGGTGATTGTCGCGCGATGTCCGTTCACTCGTTGCCGCAGCGCCAGCATGGTCTCGCCAATGTACCACGCTTTGGGACATCCTTTCTGCAAAGTATGAGGTAGACAACGTTGGCCAAGTTGCACGAGTATGTATCGCGTACCTGGTGGGTGGTGTTCTCACGTGTAATGGTGGTATCCATGTCGATGATCTGGCACGTCTTGCAGAGATGGCCATGGCAGGGTTGTGTGGTGTCGTGGTCACTGTTCTGAAGACTGGATAGTTTGCTGCAAACAATGGTTTGTTTGAGGTTGCGCGGTTGTTTGAAGGCAAGTAGTGGGGGGTGGGGATGACCTTGGCAAGATGTTCACCTTCATCGATGATGTGTTGAAGGCAGTGAAGATGATGTTGTAGTTTCTCCGCTCCGGGAAAGTACTGGACGACGAAGGGTATTCTGTCGGTTGTGTCCCGTGTTTGTCTTCTGAGGAGGTCGGTGCGTTTTTTTGCTGTGGCGCGTTGGAACTGTCGATCAATGAGTCGAGCGCCATATCCCGTTCGTACGAGGGCATCCTTCAACGTCTGTAGATGTCTGTTACGCTCCTCCTCGTCTGAGCAGATCCTGTGTATACGGAGAGCTTGTCCACAGGGGATGGCTTCTTTAATGTGTTTAGGGTGGAAGCTGGAGAAGTGGAGCATCGTGAGGTTATCCGTGGGCTTGCGGTAAAGCGAAGTGCTGAGGTGACCGTCCTTGATGGAGACGAGTGTGTCCAAGAATGCAACTGATTTTGGAGAGTAGTCCATGGTGAGTCTGATGGTTGGATGGAACTTATTGATGTCATCGTGTAGTCGTTTCAGTGATTCTTCGCCGTGGGTCCAAAGGAAAAAAATGTCATCGATGTATCTGGTGTATAACGTCGGTTGAAGGTCCTGTGCGGTGAGTAGGTCTTGTTCAAACTTGTGCATGAAGATGTTGGCGTATTGGGGTGCGAATGTGGTCCCCATGGCTGTTCCATGCGTCTGGATGAAGAACTTGTTGTCGAAGGTGAAGACGTTGTGATCCAGAATGAAGCGGATGAGTTGCAGAATTGAGTCTAGAGATTGGCAGTTGTCGGTGTTGAGTACTGAGGCTGTTGCAGCAATGCCGTCGTCATGGCAGATGCTGGTGTAGAGTGCCGAGACGTCCATTGTGACGAGGAATGTTCCTGGTTCAACTGGTCCATGGGTGCTGAGTTTCTGTAGGAAATCCATTGTGTCGTGACTGACGCTGGGCGTACTTTGTACGATGGGTTTCAAGATGCCCTCGATGTAGCCAGAGAGGTTCTCACACAGGGTCCCATTGCCTGAAACGATAGGACGGCCTGGTGTGTTGGCCTTGTGTATTTTCGGGAGGCAGTAGAGATCTCCAATGCGGGGAGCACGTGGGATGAGAGCACGTAGGGTGCTCTGAAGATCTGGATCCAAGGTCTTGATCAGTCTGTTGAGTTGGCGGATGTGTTCCTTGGTCGGATCTGCGGGTAACTGTCTGTAGTGTTCTTGTGATATAAGTTGTCGGTATACTTCTTTGCAGTAGTCCGTTCTGTTCAATATGACAGTGGCCCCTCCTTTGCCTGCTGATTTGATGACGATGCTGCGGTTGGTCTTGAGAGCGCGGATGGCATTGCGTTGTGCTGGGTGATGTTCGGGGCTGTCTTGTGAATGCGACTGATGAATCTGGCATTGACGTGACTCCTGACGGCTTGAGCATACATGTCGAGTCTGGGGCAGCAGCCTTCCCATCAGTCTTGCGGCAGACACGGAGGAATTCATATCAGGACAGAGCTTCTGCTCCTCTTGGGTTCTTTTTTTAGTATTATTTTTATTCTCCTTTTTCACATTATCTCCCAAATTTACACCCACCAACAATAAACAATAATCAGTAATGAATGCAATGTCAATCCCCATATCAACAACAACAATCCCATCCTCCCATCCAACCTCCAAACATCAGCCCGCATGTACAAATAAACAAATAACAAAAATGAATCAGGAATCACCATTAGCACGTCCAAACCCCCTCCCCCTATGTTCGATGTGATCCAATTCTCGAAAGTGCATAATGAATAACGCCCATGAATTGTAAAACCCCTCCATCCTTCCCCTCAGTTCAAATGTGACCTTTACAAGCGTCAAGAATTCCAGCAGGTCCCCCCGCCACGCCAGGGTACAGGGTGGAGAGGTTGATCTCCACCCTAACAGGATCCACCTTTAGCGATCAACGGGGCGAAGGCTACAATATCTGCCTCCGCACCCGTTTCCAACCCTGGCTGGTCTGACACCACGAATATGGCCTCCCGGGTCCAGTTTCACGTGCACCACTTTAACGTTTACCCTAAAAACCTCCATACAGTAATCCTCCAGCTTCGGACATGACCAAAACATATGAACGTGGTCCCCCCCACCCCCAAATGTTCACACCACATCTTCTACCCCTCAAAGAGCCAGCTCATCCTTGCCTTTGTGAGGGGTGCTCTATACACCACCTTCAGCTGTATCAGCCCCAACCTCGCACACGAGGTGGAGCTGTTCACTCTCCGGAGCACCTCACACCAGAACCCCTCCTCCATACCCAACTGTTCCTCCCACTTTGCTTTGATCCCTTCCAGTGGTGCCTGCTCCTCTTCCAAAATAGCTCTGTAAACCACCGACACTACCCCCTTCTCCAGTCCCCCTGTCGTCAGCACCTCCTCCAGCAATGTGGAGGCCGGCTCCACCGGGAAGCTCTGTATCTCCTTTCTGGCAAAGTCTCTGTATGTATCTAAATGTACCTGCATGTATCTAAATATTTCCTCCTGCTCTAGCCCATACTTCGCTCTCAGCTCCTTCAATCCTGCAAACCGACCCCAAGAAACAAATCTTTTAGTGTCTTAATCCTCTTCTCCTCCCATTTCCGAAAATATCCGTCCCACTTCCCTGGCTCAAATCTGTGGTTCCCCCGAATCGGCATTTCCCTTCACCCTGCCCCCAACGCGAAGTGTTGGTGAAACTGCCTCCAAATTCTCAATGAAGCTATTATTACCAGACCCCCTGAGTATTTCCCCAGGGCCGTGGGAGCAGCGCTGTTGCTCGTGCTTTCAATCCCGACCCCCTCCACAAACTCTCCTCCATTCTGATTAATTGGGAATCAACCCCTCTGACCCAGCTCTGCACCTTCTCCACATTCACCGCCCAGTAATAATACATCAGGTTCGGAAGACCCAAATCCCCTGCCTGCCTTCCCCTCTGTAGCAGCACCTTTCTCACTCTGGCCACCTCCCCTCCCCATATGAACACGGTAATCATTCCTTCAACCTCTCTAAAAAATGCCTTTGGCAGGAAAATCGGCAGGCATTGGATCCTCTTGGGTTCTTGTCACTTATCTCTCTTAGTGTGGTATCATTATGACATAGCTCCTCACACACAGTTCAGTAGCTGTTATTAGAGTAATATAAGACATAACCTTTTACAAAAACCACCAAGTACAAACAGGCAGTTTTTACAGCTGGTAGACACACGAGTGTTGGAGTCTAAAGTGAATCTGATGTGTCATTTAAAACTAAATGAGGCTCAAGAGTTTTCATTATTCGAACATTTCTCACTAACTGCTTTTATATGCTTTCTGTGCCATCGACTGCTGAGGGGCCCAGGTGGAGGCAGCCAAGATTTAAGAGTGGCTGAGTGGCAGAAATTTTTATTGGGTCTTCTGGGTGTTGCTAGTGAAGTGGCAATAATTGTTTGGTAATATGGTGTGAGATTTGACATATATATGCAGCAATTTCACACATTAGATTGATGATATTGTTGTAATATCATGCCACCAGTACTTTGCATGGATGAAACTGTTACAGTAAGTCTGTGCATTCACAAAATAATGAGGCTTAGTTATCTTGAAGATGAGCTGCACATGTTGAGAGGTCGAGAGAGCGTAGCATTGGGCTTGTTGTCTCAAAACCCAACCTTCCGAGATAAAAACAGCTTACTGAATGACCATAATGCAGATCACATTCGAGCACCCAATCTAAATTCACTCACACAGTGGTTGCTGCATTTGAAATAATTCATTGTGCCTGATGTACTGTTTCTGAATGTGCTGTGTCTGGACAAATTCTTATCTCTCCTTTCATCTGTGGTCCTGAGCTGTAACTTTCAGAGGCTGCTAATTAAATGGGTTTTCCCTAAAGATGGTCTGCATTGTGCTGATATCTCTGCACTGATGGCCACATGTTATATTTCACACTTTCGTCTCAGATTTTGAGACAAGAGTGAGCTGTTTTTTCTTGGCTGTGTTGGTACAGCAGGGACAGGGGCCGCTTTTCTCTGCAAAGATGTGCAAAATTGCATTTACTTCCAGATTATTATTTTCATTCCCCCAACTCCTCTCTTTGCCAGTTCAATATGTTGCTCTGAATGGGCTACTTGGCTGAAGTCGCTGGCATAAAGTAGCTGAGGAGAATGTGTGCACTCTATTTCACTGAATGGGGAGAGAAAATTAAACCAGGTCTGGCATAGATAGGTTCAGTGAGTGGCAGATGAAGTATAATGTGGGAAAATATGAACTTGCCCACTTTGGGAGGAAAAATAGAAAAACAGCAAATAATTTAAATGGAGAGTAAGTGCTGAAATCTGAGGTACAGAGGGATCTGGGTGTCCTGGTAGATGAATCACACAACGGCAGTCTGCAGGTACAGCAAGTAATTTGGAAGGCAAATGGGACATTGTCATTTATTGCAAGGGGAATGGAATATAAAAGTAAATATCTTTTGCTCCAGGTGTACAGGGCTTTGGTGAGATTATGTCTCAAGTCCAGGTAATCCTTGATTTATGACCTTCAGGTTATGACGAAAGACACTTTTGATGTTTATAAATTGACACCCTGCATCCATGTCAGTTCTGGCTTTCAGATGCCATGTTAGTGGTGACCTTCATGTGTAGCGTCCACACGAGCACAGTGTTGTTCATTTGCGGTTCAATGCACTTTTAGAGTACTTGGTGCCTTTGATTTTCCAAACTCTTTCTTACAGTTTAGAGTTCTTGCGCTCATAATAATGGCAGAAAAGTGTAGTCTGGTGCAGGAGAACATAGAGCAATTAGTATGGAAACAAAAATGGAAATAATAAGAGGTCTTAAAAAGGTGAGATGCACACTGAAATTGGTAGAGCTTTACATATTCCCCCAATGTCAGTTGTGACCATCCTGAAGGACAAGCTAAGAATTCAGGAACGTGATTCAGGGTTTGGCTTCCAATCAGTCAACTGTGATAACTAAACAGCGTCTTGGACTTATTGCTCAGGTTGAGAAACTATCAGTGGTTTGGCTGGAGGACCAAAATCAACATTGTGCCCCTGTGAGTTTAGACATAATTCAGGAAAAGGCTATAGGAGTCTTTATGATGATTGAAAGAAGCAGCAGGGGGAGAATTCTAATGCTGAACCTTTTAATGCATGAAGGGGTGGTTTATACGTTTGAAGCCAGTGCCAATTTGGATCAAAGTCCCAGATGAAGCTGACAATACTGATGAGGCAGCTCTTGCTTTTCCTGAAACATTGGCTGAAACCATTGAAGAAGGTGGGTATTGTACTCGGCAAGTTTTTAATGTAGCTGAAACAGGGCTCTTTTGGGAAAATATGCCGTCAAGAACCTACATTGTCAGGTTACAAAGCTGCTAACGATAGGCAGCAGAGACTTTTGCTTGGGGCTGCGGGGACTTTAAACTTAAAACTTTGCTTGTGTACCATTCGAAAAACCCCAGGGCTTTCAAGGCATATTTCAAGGCATTTCTCTCAGTGATCCGGAAGTCCAAACGTAAGGCGTGGGTCAGCAGGAACATCATTGAGGATTGCTTTAACCATTATTTTGTGCGAAGTGTCAGGGGTAATTGCAGCAGAAACAACCTTGCATTTAAAGTATTGTAGCTCCCTGGCAATGCTCCTGGTCATCTAGCTATCCTTGATGACATGCATCCTGACATCAAAGTAATGTTTCTGCTCCCCAACGCCACCTCATTGTTGCCACCCATGGAGCAGGGGGTAATTGCGTCCTTTGAAGCCTACTACCTAGGCGTACATTTTCCTAGACCGTCAGGGCAACTGAGAAACAAGGTGGAAGAACTCTCAAGGAATTCTGGAAGGGGTTCAGCATGCAGTTAAGAACATGGGTGAGGTATGGAATGTAGCCACACAATCAAATTTGCATGGCGTTTGGGGACAATTGTTGTGTCCTAAGTTTGTGTATGACTTTCAAGGCTTTACGTACACTGTTGAAGAAGTGACCAGAAATATTGTTGAAATGGATGAAGAATTCAAATGGTGCACCAAATGTTGAGGAGTTGCTGGCATCACATTCTGAAGAATTAACTAATGAGGATCTCACTGAATTGCAATAGCAAAGAAATGGCAGAGGAAGTAGAAGATGCACCTTGAAGAGATTCCTCCTCGTAAAGTCTTAACAGCACACATGTTGGCTAAGGCATTTCAACGTTTGGATGCTGGCATGTCCCTGTTTGGAGAACATGACTCCAATGTTAAACGCAGTGCCATCAGTGAAGAGAAGCATGTACAACTGCTACAGAGAGGTTTACAAGGAGAAGAGGAGAACATCTGACTAAACGTTCTTTATGGAAGCAGAGAAGCCTCCAGAGAAACCAACAGCCAAGAGTCCTAAGAAGACTCCAGCCAACGATCCTTCAAAATCTCCAAACAAAGTCCAGAAAAGTCACCTCAAAAGTTCTTCCCCTGAAAATCTCACCCAGCCAGACCCACCCAGGCAAATTACTGAAAGGCTTAAAAAATGTTTCTGTGCTTTAGATCATAGAATTTACAGTGCAGAAGGAGGCCATTCGGCCCATCGAGTCCGCACCGGCTCTTGGAAAGAGCACCCTACCCAAGGTCAACACCTCCACCCTATCCCCATAACCCAGTAACCCCACCCAACACTAAGGGCAATTTTGGACACTAAGGGCAATTTTGGACACTAAGGGCAATTTATCATGGCCAATCCACCTAAGCTGCACATCTTTGGACTGTGGGAGGAAACCGGAGCACCCGGAGGAAACCCACGCACACACGGGGAGGATGTGCAGACTCTGCACAGACAGTGACCCAAGCCGGAATCAAACCTAGGACCCTGGAGCTGTGAAGCAATTGTGCTATCCACAATGCTACCGTGCTGCCCCAGCATGGCGTTTGGGAACAATTGTTGTGTCCTAAGTTTTGTGTATGACTTTCAAGGCTTTACGTACACTGTTGAAGAAGTGACCAGAAACATTGTTGAAATGGATGAAGAACTCAAATGGATAATTTGAAGGTAATGTACAATACTATACCCTAGGTCGCTGGGTTACTACAATACCACTTCGCCACTGCCTCCCCTAATGGCCGACCGCTCCTAATTCGTATGCCTGTCTGTACCTTTTAACCCACCCAACAACTGAGGGTTTAATTTTCCTAAATGCACATAAAATATAGGAGTCATTGTGACTTACTTTGAAAGGAGGGGGATCTGTTTGTCTCTATTACTTTCATGAAAATTTACAGAAAATATTTTTAATGATATGTAGCTGTAGCCCCAAATATATAGTACAAATACTTCCATTACCAACAGAAGAAAGAAACTGAATAGAGATACAAATTAAGATAATTAACTTTGCACCTTGTTTTGTGGTAGTAATATTACAAATTTCTTAACTGAACCATGGCAAGGATATGAATGAGCAACTGAAACCTGTGACCATCATGGTATTTATCTACAACACCAGAACAAATGCAACCTCAAAATGTTGTAATTAGCACAATGTATTTAATTATTTATCCATATTATTTATGGCGTAGGCTGCTGACCTCAATTTCAGAGCGTCATGAATATTGAATAGTATTTTGTACCAGACGAGCCCTAATTCTGATGATGATTAAATAACTGAGAAGCGAAACATATGCTTCAGAAGGGCAAGGAATTTTGAACTTTGTTGCTCGCTTATAGCTCATCTAACGGTAACATTTCTTTTTTTAAAAAAATATATTTTATTGAAAATTTTTTCCAAACAACAATTTTTCCCCTCTTACAAAGCAAACGTAACAGTAAAGAAATTTTTCACAATACACAAATAACTAAACCTCATTATCTTTTGACATAAATTAAACTAAACCCCCCCCCCCCTCCCCCCTCTCCCCCCTGGGTTGCTGCTGCTGGTCATCTGTCTTCCCTCTAACATTCCATTAGGTAGTCGAGAAATGGCTGCCACCGCCTGGTGAACCCTTGAGCCGATCCTCTCAGGGCAAACTTCATCTGCTCCAATTTAATGAACCCCGCCATATCGTTTACCCAGGCCTCCAGTCCGGGGGGTTTCGCCTCCTTCCACATGAGTAGGATCCTACGCCAGGCTACTAGGGACGCAAAGGCCACAACGTCGGCCCCTTTCGCTTCCTGCACTCCCGGCTCATCCGCAACTCCAAATAGAGCTAACCCCCAGCCTGGTTTGACCCGGGCCTTCACCACCCGCGAAATCACTCCCGTCACATCCCTTCCAATACCCTTCCAGTGCAGCGCACGCCCAAAACATATGTGCGTGGTTTGCCGGGCTCCCGCCACACCTCCCACATCTGTCCTCCACTCCAAAGAACCTGCTCAATCTTGCTCCCGTTATGTGTGCTCTATGTAGCACCTTAAATTGAATCAGGCTAAGCCTGGCGCATGAGGAAGAGGAATTTACCCTGCTTAGGGCATCAGCCCACATACCCTCTATCTCCTCCCCTAGTTCTTCTTCCCACTTTCCTTTTAGTTCGCCCACCGACTCCTCCCCCTCTTCCCTCATCTCTCGGTATATCTCTGACACCTTGCCCTCTCCGACCCACACCCCTGAAAGCACTCTGTCCTGAATCCCCTGTGTCGGGAGCAACGGAAATTCCCTCACCTGTTGTCTAGTAAACGCCCTCACCTGCATATATCGCAAGAAATTTTCCCGGGGCAACTTATACTTTTTCTCCAATGCTCCCAAGCTCGCAAAAGTCCCATCTATAAATAAATCTCCCACCCTCCTAATTCCCAACTGGTGCCAGCTCTGAAATCCTCCGTCCATTCTTCCTGGGGCGAACCTATGGTTGTTCCTGATTGGGGACCCCACCAGGGCTCCCACACCCCTCTCTGTCGCCTCCACTGTCCCCAGATATTCAATGTTGCCACCACCACCGGGTTCGTGGTAAACTTTTTAGGTAAGAACGGTAGCGGCGCCGTCACCAGCGCCTCTAAACTCGTCCCTTTACAGGACTTTCTCTCCAGTCTTTTCCACGCCGCTCCCTCACCCTCCATCATCCATTTACGTATCATTGCCACATTGGCGGCCCAATAGTAATCGCCCAAGTTCGGTAGTGCCAATCCTCCTCTGTCCCTACTACGCTGAAGGAACCCCCTCCTTACTCTCGGAACTTTCCCTGCCCACACGAAGCTCGTGATGCTCCTGTCTATTTTATTAAAAAAGGTCTTAGTGATTAGTATAGGGAGACATTAAAATACAAATAAGAACCTCGGGAGGACCATCATCTTAATTGCTTGCACCCTGCCCGCCAGCGATAGAGGCTGCATGTCCCACCTCTTGAAGTCCTCCTCCATTTGTTCTACCAGCCGTGTCAGATTAAGTCTGTGCAAGGTTCCCCAGCTCCTAGCGATCTGAATCCCCAGGTATCGGAAGTTTCTTTCCACTTTCCTTAGAAGCAAGCCTTCTATCTCTCTACTCTGGTCCCCTGGATGTATCACAAATAATTCACTCTTCCCCATGTTTAGCCTATACCCCGAGAAATCCCCGAACTCCCTCAACATTCGCATAACCTCTATCATCTCCCCCGCTGGGTCCGACACGTATAACAATAGGTCATCTGCGTATAACGAGACTCGGGTTCTTCTCCCCCTCTAATCACCCCTCTCCATTTCCTGGAGTCGCTCAACGCCATGGCCAGAGGTTCAATTGCCAACGCGAACAACAATCGAGACAGCGGGCATCCCTGTCTTGTTCCCCTATATAGTCGGAAATACTCCGATCTTTGTCGACCCGTAACTACACTTGCCGTTGGAGCCCCATAAAGAAGTTTAACCCAGCTAATAAACCCGTTCCCGACCCCAAACCTCCTTAACACTTCCCATAAATACTCCCACTCCACCCTATCAAATGCCTTCTCTGCATCCATTGCCGCCACTATCTCTGCCTCCCCCTCCACTGGGGGCATCATCATCACCCCTAATAGTCGTCGCACATTAACATTCAGTTGTCTCCCTTTTACGAACCCTGTCTGGTCTTCGTGCACCACCCCCTGGACACAGTCCTCAATCCTCGATGCCAGTACCTTTGCCAACAATTTGGCGTCCACGTTCAATAATGAAATAGGTCTATAGGACCCGCACTGCAACGGATCTTTATCCCTCTTCAAAATTAGCGATATCGTCGCCTCCGACATCGTCGGGGGTAAAGTCCCCCCTTCCCTGGCCTCATTGAACGTCCTCACCATCAACGGGGCCAACAAGTCCACATATTTTCTGTAATATTCCACCGGGAACCCGTCTGGTCCCGGTGCCTTCCCTGCTTGCATGCTTCCCAGTCCCTTAATAACCTCGTCCACCCCAATCGGTGCCCCCAGGCCTACCACCTCCTGCTCCTCCACTTTCGGGAACCTCAATTGGTCCAGGAACTGCCGCATCCCCTCCTCACCCTCTGGGGGTTGAGACCTATACAGTCCCTCATAGAAGGTCTTGAACACCTCATTTATCTTTCCTGCCCTTCGCACCGTGTATCCCTTTTCGTCTCTAATTCCTCCTATCTCCCTCGCTGCTGTCCTCTTTCGCAATTGATGAGCCAACAGGCCTTTTCCCCATATTCATACCTCCTCCCCTGTGCCTTCCTCCACAGTACCTCCGATTTTCTGGTGGTCAGAAGGTCAAACTCCGTCTGGAGTCATCTCCTCTCCCTGTACAGTTCCTCCTCCGGGGTCTCTGCAAATTCCCTATCCACCCTTAAAATCTCCCCCAGTAATCTTTCCCTTTCCTTGGCCTCTGTTTTCCTTTTGTGGGCCCCAATCGAGATCAGCTCTCCTCTGACCACCGCTTTTAGTGCTTCCCATACCACTCCCACAGGGACCTCGCCGTCGTCATTGACCTCCAGGTATCTCTCAATACACCCCCGCACTGTTGCACACACTCCCTCATCCGCCATCAATCCCACATCTAATCGCCAGAGTGCTCTCTGCTCCCTTTCCTCTCCTAATTCCAGGTCCACCCAATGTGGGGCATGGTCCGAAACCGCTGTGGCTGAGTACTCAGCTTCTTCCACCCTAGAGATCAACGACCTTCCCAAAACAAAAAAATCTATCCGGGAGTACACTTTATGGACATGGGAGAAGAAGGAGAACTCCCTAGCCCTAGGTTTAAGAAATCGCCATGGATCCACTCCCCCCATTTGGTCCATAAACCCCTTAAGTACCTTGGCCGCTGCCGGCCTTCTTCCGGTCCTTGAGCTGGATCTATCTAGCCCCGGGTCCAGCACAGTATTAAAGTCCCCTCCTAAAATCAAGTTTCCTACCTCCAGGTCCGGTATACGCCCCAGCATCCGTCTCATAAATCCCGCATCGTCCCAGTTTGGGGCATACACATTAATCAACACGACCTCCATTCCCTCCAGCCTGCCACTCACCATTACATATCTACCTCCGCTATCTGCTACGATGTTCTTTGCTTCAAATGCTACCCGTTTCCCCACCAAAATGGCCACCCCTCTGTTCTTTGCGTCTAGTCCTGAGTGGAACACCTGCCCCACCCATCCTTTCCTTAACCTAACTTGGTCCGCCACCTTTAGGTGCGTCTCTTGGAGCATAACCACGTCTGCCCTTAGTCCTTTCAAATGCGCGAGCACTCGGGCCCTTTTTATCGGTCCGTTCAGGCCTCTCACGTTCCACGTGATCAGCCTCACTAGGGGGCTACCTGCCCCCCTCCCGTGTCGACTAGCCATTACCTTCTCTAGGCCAGTCCCATATCCCGCCTCCGTGCTCCCACTCGCTCCCCCAGCGTCGCACACCATCCCCGTCCACCCACTCTTTAGCCATTTCCTTTTGGATTTCCGCAGCAGCAACCCAGTTGTCCCCCCCCCCCCCCCCCCCCCCCCGCTAGATCTCTTTCTAGCGTGATTGCTCCCCCCATATTACTTCCGTAAGTCAGCTGACTTCAACTGACCCCGGCTACTCCTGCTCACTCCTCGACCCCCCCCCCCCCCCCCGTGTGGGGAACTCCCATCCGCCTTGCGCCTGTCTTCCCGCCTTATTCTTTCTGGCGCGGGAACATCCCTTTACCTGACCCGCCTCTTATGGCGCAGCTCCCTTTCCCCTCCCCCTCCCCTTCCCCATTCTCCAACTATGTCCCGTCTTTCCCCCCTCACCGGCGCCCACATTTCCCAATGTCTCCCCCCTTCCCAATTTACTTCAACCATAACATTAACAATAACATTTCCTGCAGCATCAGTCCCTCAGTTCCGATCCAATTTCTCCTCTTTGATAAAGGTCCATGCTTCCTCCGCCGTCTCGAAATAATGGTGTCTCTCCTGATACGTGACCCATAGTCTTGCCGGCTGCAGCATCCCGAACTTCACCTTCCTTTTATGCAACACCTCTTTGGCTCGGTTAAAGCTCGCCCTCCTTCTCGCCACCTCCGCACTCCAATCCTGGTACACCCGTACCACTGCATTCTCCCATCTGCTACTCCGCACCTTTTTAGCCCATCTCAGGACCTCTTCTCTATCCTTAAGGCGGTGAAATCACACGATTATCGCCCTGGGTGGTTCTCCCGCTTTTGGTCTTCTCGCCGGGATCCGATGTGCCCACTCCACCTCCAAGGGGCCCGTAGGGGCCTCAGCATCCATCAGTGAGCTCAGCATCGTACTTGCATAAGCTCCACAGTCCACTCCTTCCACACCCTCAGGGAGACCCAGTATCCGAAGGTTCTTCCTTCGCGCTCCTTTTCTAGGGCATCGATCCTTTCAGTACACTTTTTATGAAGTGCCTCGTGCGTCTGAGTCTTAACCGCCAGGCCCAGGATCTTGTCCTCATTATCTGTCACCTTCTGCTCCACCACGCGGAGCTCTGTCTCCTGGGTCTTTTGTGTCTCCTTGAGCCCCTCAATTGCCTGTAGCATCGGGGTCAGCACCTCCCTCTTCAGCAGCTCCACGCACCGTCTCAAAAATTCATCCTGCTCAGGCCCCCATGTCGCCTGCGCTTTCTCCTCCGCCATCTTGTGCTTCTCTCTTTCTGACCCTTTGGTCGACGATTCCTCGCGCTGCAGCCGCCGCCGCCGGTTTTTTCCTCCTTCGTTGGGGGGACTCCCTTCTCACACACCCCACACCGGGTTGCGTCGTCAAAAAATTCCCCGTTGGGGCTCTTAAAAGAGCCCGAAGGTCCGTCGGAGCTGGAGCCGCCGAAACGTGCGGCTAGCAAGGCATCACCGCAACCGGAAGTCCCCTAACGGTAACATTTCTAATTGAAGAAAGATAAAAGAAGATCAAGTTGGACACTGAGCAAGCACGTCACTAGCTCCAAGACAAATACATCTCTTCAGTGTCTAAAACTGAACATAGTACTCCAGAGTGTGACCTAGGCTCTCTGTAACAATGCTGGAACCATGGTGTCAATGCACAATAATTTTACTCAAATATGTACAACAATCATCAAGAGACCATTGCATGCACATCAAGTGTTCTCGAGAAAGCACTTACAGAACTCAATCGTGTAGCCCGCCAATGTCCACTGTCATGAAATAACTATTTGTCCCTGCGTGCGGTGTAATCTATCAGCTGTGGAGATTGTAATATTCAGGGCACAGGATGTGCAATATTTGTTATAGTTATATAAAATCTTTATTATTGTCACAAGTAGGCTTACAGCAACATTGCAATTAAGTTACTGTGAAAATCCCCTAGTCGCCACACTCTGGCGCCTGTCCGGGTACACAGAGGGAGAACTCAGAATTTCCAAATTACCTAACAGCACATCTTTCAGGACTTGTGGGAGGAAACCGGAGCACCCGGAGGAAACCCACGCAGACACGGGGAGAACGTGCAGACTCCGCACAGAAAGTGACCCAGGCGGGAATTGAACCTGGGACCCTGGAGCTGTGAAGCAACAGTGCTAACCACTGTGCTACCGTGCCGCCCTGGGTCCTGCATAGTAACAAGAGTAGCACCCTCTTGGAGTGTTTTGACAGGTCAACCAATACAGTTCAAGAATCAGCGAAGAACAATTCAAGGGCCAGTCAGTTTTAATCAGAGAGTCAGGAACGGGCTGGGGGGGGGGGGGGGGGGGGGGGGGGGGGGCGCGCGGCGGGGGCGGGGGGGGGGGGAAGCTCTCCGGAACTAAACTGCTGTTGTTAGTGCTGAGGAACTGAGTTGGGGGCTCAGTGGAACCTGGGAGGGGGGGGGATTTGATTTTTTGTGCAGTTAGGGCTCAGTTTAACCCTAGTAGCCGTTGCTTGTTCTGTGCTGCTGAGAGGTTTCAGGCTCAGAAGAAGCTCTGAGAGCCATTTACAGCTCATGTGAGCCTGGAGTCTGGAGAAACCCAGGTTTGGCGCAATAACATGGAGAGTCTCCGGGCCAAGAGAGGGGGAGCCCAGAGAGGGGAAGCCCAGAGAGGGGGAGCCCAGAGAGGGGGAGCCCAGAGAGGGGGAGCCCAGAGAGGGGGAGCCCAGAGAGGGGGAGCCCAGAGAAAGGGGAAGTCCAGAGAGGGGGAGCCCAGAGAGGCGGAGCCCAGAGAGGGGGAAGCCCAGGGAGGGGGAGAGGAAACACTAGGGAGAGGAGGAGAGAAAGAGGCTGCAAGTAGCTGTTGGGTTGGCAGGCTGTGATGCACGATCAATGACCACTAAAGCGAGGTTGTAGTCCAACTGAAGGCTTTAATAAGCTAGATGTTTCGCCCAGCAGCTCAGGTACAGAAAGAAGGCTGCTAGGGCGGCACAGGCTCTTATACCCCGCCTAGCAGGGCGGAGCTCCCATATAGCTTGACCAATAGGAAACATACAATATCTACCAATGGTGTTCCAGCATTACCAGGTACCGTAATACCTCTACACAGACTACCACATTCACCCCCTGTTCAAAAAGAGTCCGGCGGGCGTAGTGGCTTGATATTACAACATGGTAACGTGGTAGAAATTATAGTTATGGAGGTACCGTAATACCTCCGTACAGCGTTTTGTAACTATTTACAGATTTATAATTAACTATACACTTTAAAATGAAGCAATCAGTCGACCGGGGGCCCTGGTCGTCCTCTGTGATCGTCGAAGCTTCGGTGGTGACGCTGGTGGATGCTCGGGCGCCTGTGACTCCGGGAGCGTGCCCTCGATCTCTGTGGCAGCTTCCAACACTCCTAGATGGTGCTGGTAGGGAAAACGGTTGACCTGGGAAGGGAGCGTCTGCTGGGTGCGTTGATGGGTGGGGGGCCTAGACGGGGCCCTCCTGTAAGGTGCACTGGTGGGCGGGAGGGTGGGACTGGTGGCTGGGGTGTGCATGGGGATCCGGCGGGCGCCAGGTCTCGTAGGGAGACCGTATCTTGTCGGCCGTCGGGGTACGCCACGGAGGCGTACTGGGGGTTAGCGTGGAGAAGATGAACACTCTCGACCAACGGGCCCGACTTGTTTTTTCGGAGCAGGATGGGCCCGGGAGCTGCCTGCCAGGTCGGGAGCGAGGTCCCAGAGGAGGACTGCCTGGGGAAGACAAGGAGATGTTTGTGAGGTGTTTGGTTGATCGTGGTACACAGCAGTGACCGGATGAAGTGGAGGGCATCCGGGAGGACTTCATGCCAGCGGGAGACTGGGAGATTCCTGGACCGTAGGGCTAGTAGGACGGTCTTCCAGACCGTTCCGTTCTCCCTCTCTACCTGTCCGTTGCCATGGGGGTTGTAACTGGTCGTCCTGCTCGAGGCGATGCCCTTCTGAGCAGGAATTGACCCCCTATCACTATGTATGTAAGCAGGGAACCCGAACAGTGCAAAGATGCTATGGAGGGCCTTGATGACGGTGGTTGCGGTCATGTCGGGGCAGGGGATGGCAAATGGGAACCGGGAGTACTTGTCAATCACGTTCAGGAAGTACGTGTTGCGGTCAGTGGAGGGGAGGGGGTCTTTGAAGTCCATGCTGAGGCGTTCAAAGGGACGGGAAGCCTTTATCAGGTGCGCTTTCTCTGGCCGGTAGAAGTGCGGTTTGCACTCCGTGCAGATTTGGCAGTCCCTGGTGGCTGTCCTGACCTCCTCGATGGAGTAGGGCAGGTTGTGGGTCTTGATAAAGTGGAAAAAGCGAGTGACCCCCGGGTGGCAGAGGTCCTCGTGGAGGGCTCGGAGGAGGTCCACTTGTGCGTTGGCACATGTGCTGCGGGACAGGGCATCAGGAGGCTCGTTTAGCTTCCCGTGACGATACAAGATCTCGTAGTTGTAGGTGGAGAGTTCGATCCTCCACCGCAAGATCTTATCGTTTTTTATCTTGCCCCGCTGTGCATTATCGAACATGAAAGCAATTGACTGTTGGTCAGTGAGGAGAGTGAATCTCCTGCCAGCCAGGTAATGCCTCCAATGTCACACACCTTCGACTATGGCCTGGGCCTCCTTTTCGACTGAGGAGTGGCGGATTTCGGAAGCATGGATGGTACGTAAGAAGAAGGCCACTGGTCTGCCCGCTTGGTTGAGGGTGGCCACCAGAGCTACGTCAGACGCGTCGCTCTCGACCTGGAAGGGGAGGGACTCGTCGCTGGCGTGCATCGTGGCCTTTGAATTGCCTGCTTTGATGCGGCTGAAGGCCTGGCGGGCCTCTATCGACAGGGGAAAAACTGTGGATTGGGTCAGGGGACGGGCCTAGTCCGCATAGTTGGGGACCCACTGGGCATGGTAAGAGAAAAACCCTAGGCAGTGCTTCAGGGCCTTGGAGCAGTGAGGGAGGGGGAACTCCATAAGGGGGCGCATGCGTTCAGGGTCGGGACCTATAACTCCATTTTGCACTACGTAACCGAGAATGGCTAGGCGGTCGGTGCTAAACACGCATTTATCCTTGTTATATGTAAGGTTAAGGATCTTTGCGGTCTGGAGGAATTTTCGGAGGTTGGTGTCGTGGTCCTGCTGGTCGTGGCTGCAGATGGTGACATTATCGAGATACGGGAATGTTGCCCATAAACCGTACCGGTCAACCATTCGGTCCATCTCACGCTGGAAGACAGAGACCCGCTGGTGACACCGAAGGGAACCCTTAAGAAGTGGTAGAGCCGCCCATCTGCCTCGAAGGCAGTGTATTTGCGGTCACTAGTGGGGATGGGGAGCTGGTGGTAGGCGGACTTAAGATCCACTGTGGAGAAGACCTTGTAATGCGTGATCCTGTTTACCAGGTCGGATATGCGGGGCCCTGGAGGAGGAAGATGGTGGTGCCCGCTGGCTGCACGGGGACCGTGGAGAGGGTTGTGGTGGCGGTCCGCATTCACAACCGGAGACCGCGACGACCGCACGGGCCTGGCATACCACCACAAAGTTGCCCTTTTTACCGCATCCCTTGCAGGTGGATGCGTGAGCCGGGGTTGCCAGGCCGCCTTGCAGCACAGGCTTGTGGGGGGATGGGGGATGGCTCGGGGTCGGCTGCGGAGGGGTTCCACGCTGCCCAGGGGGCTGCCGCGCAGTCGGGAACGTAAGCGCTGGCGTTTCTGGAGGCCACATCCAGGGAGCCTGCAAGGCAAAATGGAGTTATAGGTCCCAACCCTGAACGCATGCGCCACCTTATGGAGTTCCCCCCTCCCTCACTGCTCCAAGGCCTCCTTGAGGCCTAGGTTGTCTTTTTCCAGCAATCGCAGGTGGATTTGGGAGGACAGCATACCTGCCACGAAAGTGTCCCGGATCAAGAGTTCTGTGTGGTCGCTCGCCGAAACTTACGGGCAGCTGCAGTTTCTCCCCAACATCAGGAGCGCACGGTAGAATTCTTCCAGTGATTCCCCAGGGATTTGTCGCCTCTTTGCTAACAGATGTCGGGCGTAGACCTGGTTTACCGGGCGAATATAATGTCCTTTTAGCAGCTCCACTGCTGCATCAAAGTCGTCCGCATCCTCGATGAGGGTGTAAATCTCCGGGCTCACCATCGAGTGCAGGACTTGCAATTTCTGCTCTCCGGTGGGTGTGTTTTCGGCCGTTCCGAGATATCCTTTAAAACACGCCAGCCAGTGCTTGAATGTTGCCGCTGAGTTCGCCGCGTGGGGGCTGAGTTGCAGACACTTGACTTGATTAGGAGCTCCATCCTTTTAAATCAATGACCACTAATGCGAGGTGTAGTCCAACTGAAGGCTTTAATAAGCTAGATGTTTCCCCCAGCAGCTCAGGTACAGAACGAAGGCTGCTGGGGCAGCACGGGTCTTATACCCCACCTTGCAGGGCGGAGCTACCATACAGCTTGACCAATAGGAAACATACAATATCTACCAATGGCGTTCCAGCATTACCAGGTACTGTAATACCTCTATACAGACTATCACAGGCTGCAAGTAGTGAGGAGAAGCCCTGGAGAGCTCAGGAGGCAGCTGGAGGTTGGTGACTCCATGCGACAGGCTGATGGGAAAAGGTAACCTTTTGGACCAATGAAAATGAAATGAAATGAAAATCGCTTATTGTCACAAGTAGGCTTCAAATGAAGTTACTGTGAAAAGCCCCTAGTCGCACATTCCGGCATCTGTTCGGGGAGGCTGGTACGGGAATTGAACCGTGCTGCTGACCTGCCTTGGTCTGCTTTCAAAGCCTGCGATTTAGCCCTGTGCTAAACCAGCCCCTTGCTGGTTCACCAATGGTGTTCTGATCTGTGTGGCTGAATAGCTGAAGTTGTAGCTGTGAGCTGAAGTGCATACTGAGAAATCCAGGGGAACGTCATCCTGGGAGACAAGATTGAAACTCGGGGAGGTGAGCAAACACTCAGGCAATCCAAGTCAGTGGCATTAGTGGGAATTCAGAGACCAGGGACCCGATTTAACGGGACAGAAACACAGTCCCATTTTAGGCGCATTTAGTGGGGTGTTTTGTAGCGCCGAGAATGACACCACTTGAACGGCACTTTGCCATTTTTTTTTGGCCTCAACAAGGAACTCTCCACCGAGGCAGCGCTTACATCACTTCCTGCACTGGTCAGCTCAGCTCGCCAGTGCAGGAAGACTACACGCAGATTGGAGCGCCATTTTTAAATGCTGCCCGATCTTTCGACCCCCCCTCCCATTCAGCATCCCAACTGCGGCCTCCGGACTGTCTCTGCACACAACCCCCCACCCCCACGCCACCACTCCACCCCACCTCTTAAGGACAAGGCAACTCCTGGCTCAATCCCTGGTTTGGACAACCTGGCACCTTGGCACTGCCAGCCTGGCAAAGTGCCTGAGTGGCACTGCAAGGTGCCCGGGTGTCAGCAGGTGTGTGAGGGTACCACCCTGCACAGAGCCTGACCACGAAGGGTTTCTAATAGCCTGGGAGACCCCCCCCCCAGATGTGTTACACCTGGTCCATGTTTGGGGAAGCCAGTGCTTGCCAGCGCCATGCTGAGATCTCCCAGGTGAGGCCGTTAGTTCCCAGGCCCCGGGAGAACGCGGCGCAGACATACTTACAACTGCTTTGCTGGGTGAGATCCAGATCGCGACATTTTGCGAGATTTCATGAAATCTCGTGGGGCGTTTCGAGCGTCGCGAATCTCGCAAGATTTAACTGCCCCGTGCCATCACCAAGTCAATGACAAGGCCATTAAATCGCGCCCGAGATCTTTGAAAGTAAAGGGTTTGGAATCCCTCGTGAGGGAGACAGAGTTTCAATGAGATTGGTTGACCCAGTGTTCACTGATATCTAGGTGGATTGCTCAGAAATCTGTGGGATCTGTCTTTGTCATTTATTGTGCAATGTGGTGTGTTCAACCACAATTTGCCTGTTAATTGACATGTACCTCATGTCAACCCTGACTGTTAGAGTATAGGATAGATATTGTAAATTATTTCACTCTTCTGACTTTTTGATGTAAAGTTTAATTTGTTACTGTAGAATCTTGTGGCTTTATTTTCTTAATAAATACCTGGGCCCTCAACCTTTGAGCAGTACGTTATGGCCCCTAATCAGATCAGACCAAAAAATAAATTGGGCCAGTTGCAAGATCATAACACCACACACAGTGTTTGTTTTGAACCAGTGGACAGAGTCCCGCATTGCTGAAAACTGTTGAGAAACCTGTGTTGTTTCTGGAACGTTATTCTGAAAACGTCAGTCCCAGACTAACTGGAAAATGGGAGTGTTTGATTCCCCTTAAACCTGCAGGTTGCCATCGTCAAGTAGGCACCACGATGCAGCCTGCTGATTGGGCCTTCACAAATATGGTGGGCTTCGATGCCAAGTCGGTCCACAGATAAATTCTGAGAAGGAGGGTGGGGATGGGAGAGGATAAATGGGGGTCAATCTCCATGAGTTGGAGGGGTAAGCCACCGCAGCCAGCTGCCTACAGTATTTTTGTGGAGTACCCGCAGACAAGTCAGGAGGAAGGGTCAGCATGCTACACCTCTGTCCTGAAACTGCCAATCAATTACCCTGAACAAGAGGCTCTGACAAAGAATCAGACAACTAGAAACTTAATTCTGCGCCACATTCACAACACAGATATTGTCACAAAGTCATTTGTTATGGAGCTGAACCGAATTATGAATCACAATGGTTATGTTCACCTTTCTGGCACACTGTGAAGGCCCCATGCTCCGTAAAGTGGTGTTAGCACTTAACTAGTAGTCCAGGGTAATGCTCTGGCGACGTATAAGACATGCTCTCCCACCATGGCAGATAGAGAAATTTGAATTCAATAGAAATCTGGAATTGAAAGTCTCATGATTGCCGATTATCATATAGCCCATCTTGTTCACTAATGTCCTTATAGATCATAGATCATAGAATTTACTGTGCAGAAGGAGGCCATTCGGCCCATCTGCACCGGCTCTTGGAAAGAGCACCCTACCCAAGGTCAACACCTCCACCCTATCCCCATAACCCAGTAACCCCACCCAACACTAAGGGCAATTTTGGACACTAAGGGCAATTTATCATGGCCAATCCACCTAAGCTGTACATCTTTGGACTGTGGGAGGAAACCGGAGCACCTGGAGGAAACCCACGCACACACGGGGAGGATGTGCAGACTCCGCACAGACAGTGACCCAAGCCGGAATCGAACCTGGGACCCTGGAGCTGTGAAGCAATTGTGCTATCCACAATGCTACCATGTCCTTCAGGGAATGAAACCTGGCATCCATACCTGGTGTGACTCCAGACCCACAGCAATGTGATTAACTCTTCCTGCCCTCTGCAGTAGCCTAGTGAGCCACTCAGTTCAAGCCAGTTAGGGATGGGCAATAAATACTGGCCCAGCCAGCGATGCCTACGTCCTATGAATGAATAAAAAAAGGACAGATGAGACATAAATTAGAAATAAATAAACAATGGAAATAAATAATAAAGAAGCCAATATAAAGAATTTGGGTGCTTTATTTTCATTATGAGGAAAGGCTGAGGGACTTGAGGCTGTTTTCGTTAGAGAGAAGAAGGTTAAGAGGTGACTTAATTGAGGCATACAAGATGATCAGAGGATTGGATAGGGTGGACAGTGAGAGCCTTTTTCCTCGGATGGTGATGTCTAGCATGAGGGGACATTGCTTTAAATTGAGGGGAGATAGATATAGGACAGATGTCAGAGGTAGGTTCTTTACTCAGAGAGTAGTAAGGGTGTGGACTGCCCTGCCTGCAACAGTAGACTTGCCAACATTAAGGGCATTTAAATGGTCATTGGATAGACATATGGATGATAAGGGAAGAGTGTAGATGGGATTTAGATTGGTTTCACAGGTCGGCGCAACATCGAGGGCCGAAGGGCCTGTACTGCACTGTAATGTTCTATGTTCTATTACGTATAAGCATTTATTCACAATTGGCATGTATAGATGTTCTGATAAAAGATGCAAATTATACAAGATATGATTAATGTGTCCATTGACTGGTTAGAAATCCAACATCCTGAAGCTCAGTACCTTCAGGATTTTCCCAATGAATTCAGTGAAAAGTTCCTGCTGGTAGAGCTCACCAATGTTTGGTGCCTATAGTCACCATCTAATATCTGAGGAAAATGTGTCTAACGTCTTCTAAAAATGAAATCTGATCTTTGAAAGCCTTATTACACCATACCCACTTTGAATTCTTACAAACTGAAAACATCGCAAATGTAAGGCTTGTTCCAAGTGTCTATTTAATAAGCCCCACGACTGTGCTGTGTTTTAGGCACATCAGTATTGTCATTGTCACAAGACAGTGCCTCATTGATGCTGGTGCTATCAGAATCTCAACATGCAGATTCCTCAAATATTACGTCAAACTTGTGAGCTGAAGCCTGTATATGTACCTCATGAAAGATTACTCTTGACTATAAAATGAAGTCTGTGCACAGCAGAAATCAGCCAGCAAAGATTATTTTAATGTCTGGCGGTTTCAGTTCGATAGCTGTAACCAACGATGTCTGTAGGTCTGGCTGAAAGGAATTAGTCAGGTGATAAATGTACCTGAGGGCAAGGATCTAACTTTAGGTGTTGGATCTAAGCCTTATGAAATAAGGCATCTGTATCTTTAGAAATTTTGAGTAGGAAACAATACTCAACAATAGGCAGAGGAAATATAGATAATACCTGCAACATAACACTTCTGTATCGAGTGGCCTGTCCATTGAAACGCTCCAGGATTTATTCAGGCCAATGGGTAACAGACATGGGGATGGCGTGTCCCTGACAGGGGGGAGGTGGGACCTCAAGCTCCTGTTGCACTCTGCAGCAAGTGCCACTCTGCCTGGTCTCATAACATAGATTATCATAGAATTTACAGTGCAGGAGGAGGCCATTCAGCCCATCGAGTCTGCACCGGCTCTTGGAAAGAGCACCCTACCCAAGGTCAACACCTCCACCCTATCCCCATAACCCAGTAACCCCACCCAACACTAAGGGCAATTTTGGACACTAAGGGCAATTTATCATGGCCAATCCACCTAACCTGCACATCTTTGGACTGTGGGAGGAAACCGGAGCACCCGGAGGAAACCCACGCACACACGGGGAGGATGTGCAGACTCCGCACAGACAGTGACCCAAGCCGGAATCGAACCTGGGACCCTGGAGCTGTGAAGCAATTGTGCTATCCACAATGCTACCATGTCCTTCAGGGAATGAAACCTGGCATCCATACCTGGTGTGACTCCAGACCCACAGCAATGTGATTAACTCTTCCTGCCCTCTGCAGTAGCCTAGTGAGCCACTCAGTTCAAGCCAGTTAGGGATGGGCAATAAATACTGGCCCAGCCAGCGATGCCTACGTCCTATGAATGAATAAAAAAAGGACAGATGAGACATAAATTAGAAATAAATAAACAATGGAAATAAATAATAAAGAAGCCAATATAAAGAATTTGGGTGCTTTATTTTCATTATGAGGAAAGGCTGAGGGACTTGAGGCTGTTTTCGTTAGAGAGAAGAAGGTTAAGAGGTGACTTAATTGAGGCATACAAGATGATCAGAGGATTGGATAGGGTGGACAGTGAGAGCCTTTTTCCTCGGATGGTGATGTCTAGCATGAGGGGACATTGCTTTAAATTGAGGGGAGATAGATATAGGACAGATGTCAGAGGTAGGTTCTTTACTCAGAGAGTAGTAAGGGTGTGGACTGCCCTGCCTGCAACAGTAGACTTGCCAACATTAAGGGCATTTAAATGGTCATTGGATAGACATATGGATGATAAGGGAAGAGTGTAGATGGGATTTAGATTGGTTTCACAGGTCGGCGCAACATCGAGGGCCGAAGGGCCTGTACTGCACTGTAATGTTCTATGTTCTATTACGTATAAGCATTTATTCACAATTGGCATGTATAGATGTTCTGATAAAAGATGCAAATTATACAAGATATGATTAATGTGTCCATTGACTGGTTAGAAATCCAACATCCTGAAGCTCAGTACCTTCAGGATTTTCCCAATGAATTCAGTGAAAAGTTCCTGCTGGTAGAGCTCACCAATGTTTGGTGCCTATAGTCACCATCTAATATCTGAGGAAAATGTGTCTAACGTCTTCTAAAAATGAAATCTGATCTTTGAAAGCCTTATTACACCATACCCACTTTGAATTCTTACAAACTGAAAACATCGCAAATGTAAGGCTTGTTCCAAGTGTCTATTTAATAAGCCCCACGACTGTGCTGTGTTTTAGGCACATCAGTATTGTCATTGTCACAAGACAGTGCCTCATTGATGCTGGTGCTATCAGAATCTCAACATGCAGATTCCTCAAATATTACGTCAAACTTGTGAGCTGAAGCCTGTATATGTACCTCATGAAAGATTACTCTTGACTATAAAATGAAGTCTGTGCACAGCAGAAATCAGCCAGCAAAGATTATTTTAATGTCTGGCGGTTTCAGTTCGATAGCTGTAACCAACGATGTCTGTAGGTCTGGCTGAAAGGAATTAGTCAGGTGATAAATGTACCTGAGGGCAAGGATCTAACTTTAGGTGTTGGATCTAAGCCTTATGAAATAAGGCATCTGTATCTTTAGAAATTTTGAGTAGGAAACAATACTCAACAATAGGCAGAGGAAATATAGATAATACCTGCAACATAACACTTCTGTATCGAGTGGCCTGTCCATTGAAACGCTCCAGGATTTATTCAGGCCAATGGGTAACAGACATGGGGATGGCGTGTCCCTGACAGGGGGGAGGTGGGACCTCAAGCTCCTGTTGCACTCTGCAGCAAGTGCCACTCTGCCTGGTCTCATAACATAGATTATCATAGAATTTACAGTGCAGGAGGAGGCCATTCAGCCCATCGAGTCTGCACCGGCTCTTGGAAAGAGCACCCTACCCAAGGTCAACACCTCCACCCTATCCCCATAACCCAGTAACCCCACCCAACACTAAGGGCAATTTTGGACACTAAGGGCAATTTATCATGGCCAATCCACCTAACCTGCACATCTTTGGACTGTGGGAGGAAACCGGAGCACCCGGAGGAAACCCACGCACACACGGGGAGGATGTGCAGACTCCGCACAGACAGTGACCCAAGCCGGAATCGAACCTGGGACCCTGGAGCTGTGAAGCAATTGTGCTATCCACAATGCTACCATGTCCTTCAGGGAATGAAACCTGGCATCCATACCTGGTGTGACTCCAGACCCACAGCAATGTGATTAACTCTTCCTGCCCTCTGCAGTAGCCTAGTGAGCCACTCAGTTCAAGCCAGTTAGGGATGGGCAATAAATACTGGCCCAGCCAGCGATGCCTACGTCCTATGAATGAATAAAAAAAGGACAGATGAGACATAAATTAGAAATAAATAAACAATGGAAATAAATAATAAAGAAGCCAATATAAAGAATTTGGGTGCTTTATTTTCATTATGAGGAAAGGCTGAGGGACTTGAGGCTGTTTTCGTTAGAGAGAAGAAGGTTAAGAGGTGACTTAATTGAGGCATACAAGATGATCAGAGGATTGGATAGGGTGGACAGTGAGAGCCTTTTTCCTCGGATGGTGATGTCTAGCATGAGGGGACATTGCTTTAAATTGAGGGGAGATAGATATAGGACAGATGTCAGAGGTAGGTTCTTTACTCAGAGAGTAGTAAGGGTGTGGACTGCCCTGCCTGCAACAGTAGACTTGCCAACATTAAGGGCATTTAAATGGTCATTGGATAGACATATGGATGATAAGGGAAGAGTGTAGATGGGATTTAGATTGGTTTCACAGGTCGGCGCAACATCGAGGGCCGAAGGGCCTGTACTGCACTGTAATGTTCTATGTTCTATTACGTATAAGCATTTATTCACAATTGGCATGTATAGATGTTCTGATAAAAGATGCAAATTATACAAGATATGATTAATGTGTCCATTGACTGGTTAGAAATCCAACATCCTGAAGCTCAGTACCTTCAGGATTTTCCCAATGAATTCAGTGAAAAGTTCCTGCTGGTAGAGCTCACCAATGTTTGGTGCCTATAGTCACCATCTAATATCTGAGGAAAATGTGTCTAACGTCTTCTAAAAATGAAATCTGATCTTTGAAAGCCTTATTACACCATACCCACTTTGAATTCTTACAAACTGAAAACATCGCAAATGTAAGGCTTGTTCCAAGTGTCTATTTAATAAGCCCCACGACTGTGCTGTGTTTTAGGCACATCAGTATTGTCATTGTCACAAGACAGTGCCTCATTGATGCTGGTGCTATCAGAATCTCAACATGCAGATTCCTCAAATATTACGTCAAACTTGTGAGCTGAAGCCTGTATATGTACCTCATGAAAGATTACTCTTGACTATAAAATGAAGTCTGTGCACAGCAGAAATCAGCCAGCAAAGATTATTTTAATGTCTGGCGGTTTCAGTTCGATAGCTGTAACCAACGATGTCTGTAGGTCTGGCTGAAAGGAATTAGTCAGGTGATAAATGTACCTGAGGGCAAGGATCTAACTTTAGGTGTTGGATCTAAGCCTTATGAAATAAGGCATCTGTATCTTTAGAAATTTTGAGTAGGAAACAATACTCAACAATAGGCAGAGGAAATATAGATAATACCTGCAACATAACACTTCTGTATCGAGTGGCCTGTCCATTGAAACGCTCCAGGATTTATTCAGGCCAATGGGTAACAGACATGGGGATGGCGTGTCCCTGACAGGGGGGAGGTGGGACCTCAAGCTCCTGTTGCACTCTGCAGCAAGTGCCACTCTGCCTGGTCTCATAACATAGATTATCATAGAATTTACAGTGCAGGAGGAGGCCATTCAGCCCATCGAGTCTGCACCGGCTCTTGGAAAGAGCACCCTACCCAAGGTCAACACCTCCACCCTATCCCCATAACCCAGTAACCCCACCCAACACTAAGGGCAATTTTGGACACTAAGGGCAATTTATCATGGCCAATCCACCTAACCTGCACATCTTTGGACTGTGGGAGGAAACCGGAGCACCCGGAGGAAACCCACGCACACACGGGGAGGATGTGCAGACTCCGCACAGACAGTGACCCAAGCCGGAATCGAACCTGGGACCCTGGAACTGTGAAGCAATTGTGCTAACCACAATGCTACCGTGCTGCCCTCCCATTCCTTGCACAGACCAAAGAGGAGCCCCGCACGATCCCAAAGACCAAGCTCTCCCTTAACCCTGGTAATGAGGATCCCTTTAAATAGTGCATGAAATTGACATCAACATCCTGTTTATTCCCAAACAGCTGGTCACTGATGGGGCATTAGTTGAATTGCGAGCCAAGGTTCTGTGCAGCCTCTTTAATGAGCATTCACAGTGACAATTGGCTGCTGACAAACTTCTGGGCAGCTGTCCCTGGCACTGGCTTCAAAACCTTTAACAAGATTGCATCTTGCTCCTAAACCTCATGTGACAGAACAGAACCTAACCCTGTATATCTTTACAAATATATCCTGATTGGTATTTCCTATTTTTAAACTGGATTTTTTTGGCTGAACATAGACCATTAAGAGGCCGACTCTTTGTTTGTGAGGTATCATGTGTGAGTCCCCAGAAGAAAATAATTTGCTTCTGAGTTTCGTGAATGTCACAGAATCTCTTTAGGCGTAACGATATTCTCAGACCAAACTGCTTGCTAACGGAGAGTTTACGATGACATTGACTTCACAAACACCAGACCCCAAAGAGCTAGCACCTCTTCCAACCCATATTGGCTGAGACGTTATCAGCCTGGAACATAAAGCCAATTTCCAGACCCTGCCTAAACATCCTTTGTTGAATACATTGTGGAGAGCTAAGGTTGCATGGCCCATGACTCTGGCTTACTGAACAAGTTAATGAAAGTTGCCATAGTCCCAGATGACCATACGCTGCTTTCCCCTCTGAGAGAGAGAGCTGACTGGTTGTGATTCAACCTGAGGGTCACCAAACCTCAGGCGAGGGGCAAGGCTGTGAAGGTAGGCCTTCATGGATAACCTCAGCTGATAGGGGATGCTCCGCAACACAAACCAGCTGTCCAGCAAACTTGAGCTAACCGACCCTGTACAAGTGAATATTGCCTCTCTGAGCTGCAATCTCCGGGCTGCTGCTTAGCATCTGCCTGGCAGGCCATACTAAAGCAATCCCTGGCCAACCTGGCAACTAACCCCCATCTAACCCGACTGTGCTGCAAATTTTATACCACTGCCATAAAAAACTGATTCATCTCTACCTGCCTACTCCATATCGTGATGTCAACACCACCGGAAAGTGAATTTGGAAATCCTTCCCTTTACCTTTTCGTGATTTTTGAATGTTTGCAATAACCTTCTGAGTTAATCTTACCTTGAGTTTGCTGTGGGGTTATTAGAAGAAATCGGATCAGACAAAAACTGAGGTGTTGGGAAATAAACCACCACTTATATAAACAAAAAACAACCCCTTTACAAATGGAAAAATCTGAGGGGGGAGAAAAAAAATCGCTGCAGGTTGAACTGAATCTTCTCCTGTCGGTAACACCGGTCTAAATCGACGTTGCAGTTCAAGAGCCTATCATGGCCACTTCTGAGGCTTTCTCACATCCAAGTATTTGCCAAAGATTGTCCTGCTTCTGCCTTCTTGTTTCAAACCCTTGCATCAGCACAGTGCTTTGTTTGAGGTTTTGTGTCTGTCTTGGCAGGAAATCTTCCTGCTGTGTTATGGGACATTCAGTATAATACACAAAATGTTTGCTTCCGAAAGCTGCAGTTACAGTGACAGTGAAGTGTAATGAGGGTTAGAATGACATTAACATAGCAGTTAGATTATGATCGTCTTTATTGATGCATTTAAATAAATGTTCCTGTTTGGTAATTAGGGAGGATATTGTTCTGTGCAAATGGAACACAGGATGTAACTTTGATATTTAAACCAAATTATTTTTTCATTAAATTTCAGCTTTTTTTCCCACTTCACTTTTTGAGTTTAGATTCTCAAAGTGTTTGTGTTTTATTGGGCCAGATTTTGCCGTGACAGGGCACCTCGTGGCATCAGCTGTTATTTAGACTTGCTTCTGCAGCCTTTAGCTCAGAACAATTTTTCTGATAAAGTTGTGAAACATGTGAGCTGATAACGGAGCTGATAGAGAAACACAGCAGCTGAGGCCTGAGGGTAACCAGCAGGACACCTCCTCAACCAATAGAATTTAGGTATTCAGAAACCAACAGCAGAAGGCCTGAGAAAAAGGGCGACTTACAGGCACCGAGTTTAGTGTCAGGTCAGGTACAGGAAGATAAATAAAAGGGGTTACATTAAGAGCAAGAGAAAGAAGTGATGGAAGGGAGTGAGATAAAGGAAAAGTAAGAACGTTTAAAATTTAACACATTAAAAATTTGAATCTTGCTGAAAAGAGATACGTTGCTGAAGCTTTTCATCCTGCACATAAAGACAAAGGCAAGAATGCCAAATTTCAAACAATTACAACAGCTTATACTGCAAGGGAGGAAAGGTGCTGATTGGTTAGCAAGTCGACTCTTGTCAAGGCATTGCCATGGACATTAAAAAAATTTCCCCATAAAATTGAAAACTTGAAATAATGAGGATGGTTATGGTATTGATTATTAACTTTAAATATGTGCAACGGGTTCATTTTGTATCTACTGCACAAATGCAGCAATTTCGTAATATTCAGTACAAGTCAATAGTGAGGCAGACAGCAAAATGTTACATTTTCAAAGCTGACTTGGATAGTAACATTTGAATATTTAACAGCACATCTGTTCCTCGCCTGAAGTTGCTGTACTATCTATCCTTACCATAATTTGACAGCAGCTTCTAGCCAATTATCATTGCAGAGTGTTGAATTCAAAAATTGCAACTCAAAGAATTTCCTTTATTTAGAAAAACAGTGCTTTGGCTATTGACATTGTTATCGAGATGGAATCCGATTTCTGCAATAATGAAGGGAAGCCATCACATTTAAGAAAATGGAGACTGGTTGATAATCAAGATTCCACTGGAAAGCAATGATCAACTGTTCGATTTTTAATAAAGGAGCCTCTTTGAATTATAAAGAATGTAATCGCAAGCATTTTGGAATACAGAATGTTATCAAGTAGAGTCAGCATGGCTTCATGAAGGAGAAATCATGTCTGACAAATTTATTAGATTTCTTTGAGGTGGTAATGAGCAGCATAAATAAAGGGGAGCCAGTAAATGTAACATATTTGGATTTCCAAAAAGTTCAATAAATTACCGCACAAAAAGCTACTTAATAAGTTAAGAGCCCATGTTTTCGGGGGTGGTAGTATATTAGCATGGATAAAGGATTGGCTAACTGATGGAAGACAGAGATTTGGGATAAGCCGAGCATTTTCATGATGGCAACCTGTAACTAGTGGAGAGTCACAGGGATCAGTGCTGGGGCACAATTATTCACAATGTATATTATTGACTTGGACAAGGGAAATGAATGCACTATTGCCAGGTTTACTGATGATGTGGAGATGCCGGCGTTGGACTGGGGTGAGCACAGTAAGAAGTCTTACAACACCAGGTTAAAGTCCAACAGGTTTGTTTCAAACACTAGCTTTCGGAGCACTGCTCCTTCCTCAGGTGAATGAAGAGATATGTTCCAGAAAAATATATATAGACAAATTCAAAGATGCAAGATGATGCTTAGAATGCGATCATTTGCAGTTAATTAAGTGTTTACAGATCCAGAGATAGGGGTAACCCCAGGTTAAAGCGGTGTGAATTGTCTCAAGCCAGGACAGTTGGTAGGATTTCGCAAGCCCAGGCCAGATGGTGGGGGGTGAATGTAATGCGACATGAATCCCAGGTCCCGGTTGAGGCCGCACTCATGTGTGCGGAACTTGGCGATAAGTTTCTGCTCGGTGATTCTGCGTTGTCACGCGTCCTGAAGGCCGCCTTGGAGAAGGCTTACCCGGAGATCAGAGGCTGAATGCCTTTGACTGCTGAAATGTTCCCCGACTGGAAGGGAACATTCCTGCGTGGTGATTGTCGCGCGATGTCCGTTCATTCGTTGTCACAGCGTCTGCATGGTCTCGCCAAAGTACCACGCTTCGGGACATCCTTTCCTGCAGCGTCTGAGGTAGACAACGTTGGCCGAGTCGCACGAGTATGTACCGCGTACCTGGTGGGTGGTGTTCTCACGTGTAATGGTGGTATCCATGTCAATGATCTGGCACATCTTGCAGAGATTGCCATGGCAGGGTTGTGTGGTGTCGTGGTCACTGTTCTGAAGGCTGGGTACTTTGCAGCAAACAATGGTTTGAGGTTGCGCGGTTGTTTGAAGGCAAGCAGTGGTGGTGTGGGGATGACCTTGGCAAGATGTTCATCTTCATCGATGATGTATTGAAGGCTGCGAAGAAGATGTCGGAGTTCCTCCGCTCCTGGAAAGTACTGGACGACGAAGGGTACTCTGTCGGTTGTGTCCCGTGTTTGTCTTCTGAGGAGGTCGGTGTGGTTTTTTGCTGTGGCGCGTTGGAACTGTCGATCGATGAGTCGAACGCCATATCCCGTTGGTACGAGGGAATCTTTCAGTGTCTGTGGATGTCTGTTACGCTTCTCCTCGTCTGAGCATATCCTGTGTATACGGAGGGCTTGTCCATAGGGGATGGCTTCTTTAATGTGTTTAGGGTGGAAGCTGGAGAAGTGGAGCATCGTGAGGTTATCCGTGGGTTTGTGGTAAAGCGAAGTGCTGAGTTGACCGTCCTTGATGGAGACGAGTGTGTCCAAGAATGCAACTGATTTTGGAGAGTAGTCCATGGTGAGTCTGATGGGATGGAACTTATTGATGTCATCGTGTAGTCGTTTCAGTGATTCTTCGCCATGGGTCCAAAGGAAAAAAATGTATCGATGTATCTGATGTATAACGTCGGTTGAAGGTCCTGTGCGGTGAGGAGGTCTTGTTCAAACTTATGCATGAAGATGTTGGCATATTGAGGTGCGAATTTGGTCCCCCTGGCTGTTCCGTGCGTCTGGTTTGCTGATGGCACAGAAGTAGTTGGGAAGGCAAGTGGTGAAGATGACACAGAGTCTAGAGAGGGATATAGACAGGTTAAGTGAATGGGGAAAACTTGGCAGATGGAATTTAATGCAGGAAAATGTGAAGTTATGCACTTTGGTAGAAAGAAATGAAAATGAAATGTAAAATGAAATGAAAATCGCTTAATGTCACAAATAGGCTTCAAATGAAGTTACTGTGAAAAGCCCCTAGTCGCCAAATTCCGGCACCTGTTTGGGGAGGCTGGTACGGGAATTGAACCGTGCTGCTGGCCTGCCTTGATCTGCTTTCAAAGCCACCGATTTAGCCCCGTGCTAAACCAGCCCCTAAACCACAATGAAGGAGCTGAACATTATTAAAATGGAGAAAGACTGCAGAAAGATCAGTGCAGAAAGATTTGTGGATTCTCTTGCATAAATCGCAAAAAGTTATTCTGCAAGTTCAGGTAAATTGGGACGGAAAATTGAATGTCAGCCTTTATTTCCAAGGGAATGGAGTATAACGGTGTCCTCACCACTCAATGTGTACAAAACGTTTATCCTCCTGTCGCTGTTGCTTCTTTTGCCAATTACATAACATCTGTGCCCTCTGGTTCTTAGCTTTCCACCAATGGGAACAGTTTCTCCCGATCCTGATCCGACCCCTCAGGATTTTGAATACCTCAACCAAATCCCCTCTCTTCTCCCAGGAAAACACAGTAACTTCTCAAACCTTTATCTGTGGAACTGAAGCACTTGACAGGCATTTTGGTCATTGTTTATTTCCAGAACAGGCATAGCATGATTGAAATCTAAACAATCTAATCCCTGTAGGCTGCATTACATTGATAGTTTTCTGTTTGCTTTGTTTCCAGGTGGCAGAGATGCACGGTGAACTCATCGAATTTAATGAGAGACTACACAGATCACTGATGGCCAAGGAAGCCCTTATCTCACAGATGAGGCAGGAACTCATTGATTTACGAGGACCAGTAAGTAGCTATGTGCAGACTGCTCAGAAATACTCTAGTGGATAATTGCAGACTACGGGCTTCAAATGTATAACTGTTTGTGTATATAAAAAGCTCATGAACATATCAACAGAAAAATCTGTGTTTGAGTAAAGTACAGTTACGAAGCAGGTAAAATAGAGAAAGAATACCAAAATGTATCAAAGGTTCCATTTGAAAACTGTGACAAAGGAAAGCCAGTGATTTGCTGCTGAGCGGATCTGGAAAGAAACAGATCGGGAAATGGATTAGAAATAGATAAATAAATAAAACTGTAACTGCTGAGAATATTTGCTGACTTGGATAAGGGATTTCTGAGAAGTGAGAATGCAGAGCAGTCAGACAGAGTGTTCAGTGATTGCATAATCAAATCAAGACAGTTACTCTGTGAAGATATGTTAGAGAAAGAGAAATATCATGAGAAAATGCACAATGGAACAAGCAAAATAGATGGATTACAATTTAACATGAGGAGCAAGCTTTATCAAATCACAGAGCAACTTGGTACTAATATAATTTTCAACCTGATGGTTTAATATAAAATTAGTTCAAGAAAAGCCCTGGTCAACATAACTGAATCCGTTACCAGCCACATGAAACTTATTTGTTGCAGCCCTTCATCCCAACTGGTTTCTCAATGCAATAAATTGAATATATTAATCTGCATTGTGTTTACTACACTACTAATCGAACATGCTTGATTGATTCCAGTGGTATTTTTTCAATTGGGTTTAGCACTGTATTCTGTTAATTTTACCTAAAGCCATTGGGTTACAAATCCCCCTTCTTTTAGCTGAGATCATTGTTACGGCACCCTGGGCTGGTGCGCGGTCAATTCCTGTCTCACAGGCCCCGGAGTCCCAACACAAGTGAATTAACCAATAATTTGTATAAAAATGCCCGAAATCTTTGGCACTTGGCTGCCCAATTATTTACAGTCACCAGTTTGTAAGTTGAAACACAATTACTGCTTATTTATAACAGAAATAAAGATGAAATAAGCAATAATTACAGCAGAATAACAGCAAGCTAACCTACTACTCCCCTTTAACTGTCCCACCCTCTACCCACACACCAACACTAGACAAACAAACATAGAGGGATGGAAAGGGGTAACAATAATAAGGATCAAAGTAAAAGGGATACGAGTCCTTGCTTTCAATGTTGATTTCCTTGCAGTAGGCTTTTCTCCCAGCATGCTGATTGGTTGAAGCTACTGGTGTACAGTTGATGATGGTCTTTTTGCAAAAACATTTATTCAGTACTCACAGGCAGTAGGATTACGTCTGGAGAGACACTTTAGCCTTTGTTAAACTGGGCCTTCAACTCAAAAGTTCACCTTTGAGTCTACTCCTCTCTTAAGACTCATTGTCTCTCATCAAACCCATCTTCCAGCCCGAGTTTTAATCTCAATCCTTTGCAGTTTCCTCAAAATGATACCCAACCTTACTGGGAAAAGAAGAAGAGTTCTTGCATTGAATGTTTAGAGAAATGTCAAAGTATAAGAGAGAGAAAATCAGAGATGCTTCTTTCAACTTCCGAACCGCTATCGGAACTAAAACAACCCAGCCTTACTGGGGAGAGGGAAACATTCCACAGAAATCAGAACCAATCACCTCTGGTTACAGAAAAAGCCCAACATTTTGAGCCTGTTCATTGGCTGCCAGCCAAATCAGTCAAATTGAGTCATCACTGATCACTCCTACTTGAATTAATGGCAAAGCCTGCATTAAAGTCACAGGTCTATTAATCATCCATGGATAGAAATTGTTATAGCAAAATAAGAAAGGGGAAAACAGGGTTTAAACAGGAGAATCCTTACATCATCTAATTTAACTCTAATTCATGTTTGAATTTGGTTTTTCCTGGTCTGCTAATTTGATTGTCACTGCGTAAACTTGGTGACCGTTGGGATTGTTTCTGAAACTTTGGCATTCTATCTGGTTGTCTAGGTTTTTAGTACCCATCTATTGCAGTCTTGTGCAAGCTGGACAGTGAGTATTGGCAGAACGTTGAATGCCAGCAGATGTAATAATTCAACCCAGTCCAGCCTTGCCAGATTTGGGTGAATCCTGGAAGAATCACTGGATTCCCACCACCATGGCGATTATTGGCTGTCGCCAAAAACAACAACCCACAGCTACACCTGATAACCACTTCATATACAGCAGGTGGTGACACAGTAGTAATGTCACTGAGCTAGTACTGCAGAGGAACAGGCTAATGCTCTGGAAATATGGGTTCAAATTCCACCGCAACAACTGATAGAATTTTAATTCAATTAAACAGAACTGGAAATAAAAACAAATCTTGGTAATGGCGACCATAAATCCATCATCTATTTTTATTTTTAAAAAATAAACATTTGGTTCACTAATGTGCATTACAGAATGACATTTCCCTCCCTTACGTGGTCTGGTCCACATGTGACTCCAGACCCACAGTAACATAGAACACAGAGCATACAGTGCAGAAGGAGGCCATTCGGCCCATCGAGTCTGCACCGACCCACTTAAGCCCTCACTTCCACCCTATCCCCGTAACCCAATAACCCCTCCTAAGATTTTTGGTCACTAAGGGCAATTTATCATGGCCAATCCACCTAACCTGCACGTCTTTGGACTGTGGGAGGAAACCGGAGCACCCGGAGGAAACCCACGCAGACATGGGGAGAACGTGCAGACTCCGCACAGACAGTGACCCAGCAGGGAATAGAACCTGGGACCCTGGCGCTGTGAAGCCACAGTGCTATCCACTTGTGCTACGTAGTTGACTCTTAACTACAAGGCTACAGACTAACTGCTGGAAAATGGGATTAGAATAGTGCTATATCTTTGATTTTTCACAAAGAGAAAACATATGGGTCGGTGCAGACTCGATGGGCCGAATGGCCTCCTTCTGCATTCTATATTCTATGTTCTATGTATGGAAGTGCCCACACTCTGGATTCTTACGAACACAATGAGATTTTTTATTCAGAATGTTGTTCATCCAATCAAAGATGGAGAACTGAAGCTGTTCAAACACTTACAGCTGATGTCATTGCAGATCACATGACGCTTCACCAATAGGGATTATACATAACAAATGGAGAAGTATTTGATGGCTGACACAGACACAAGGGGCCTGTTTCTGTGCTGCAAAACCCTTGACTCTACCCTTTGAAATGGCCTAGCAAGCCATTAGGTTCAAGGGAAATGAGGGATGGGTAACAAATACAGGCCTTGCTAGCTGCATCCACATCCAATGAAAAGAATCATTTAAAGAAACCTTGGACGCAATTTAATAGAAAGGTTTCTAAATGTGGTTGTGAGCAGGAACTGCCGCGAGCTTCCCGACGCCCGGCCTGACCCTGTGAGGCCCTCACCGCGATAAAACGTTAATTGGTCCACTCAACAAGGCACCAAGGGCTTTAAGCTGCAAATCATGATCCTGCTGTCTGATTCACCGGGACTGTGCTGTTAGCCCCCTGCTAACAAGGCAGAGCAACACTTAAACCGCTCCTGCATAGCCAATCCCACTCAGCTCACAGCCATGCTGCCGAGGCGACCAGCCCCACGATTCGGGGGTGCAGATCTGGGCAGACGACTCAAAGCGATTGAGGCCAGATGGGATGTCCTGTTCTCCCGAGGGTCTCGGAGGGCCAGCCACAGGACAGCCAGTGCCGCCTGGGAGGAAGTTGCCATGGTAGTTAGCTAGGGGGGGATGACCAGGAGGACCGTCAAGTGTCACAAGAAGGTCAATGACCTCTACCGGGCCGCTCAGATGAGTTTGGACCGGACCCCCCCTCACGGCGAAGAGCACCAGTGCTCACTAGTGTTATCATCACTCTCCTGCCCTAGTCGTGGCCCGCTGACAGTGCGGCACAGTCCCATCACCCTGAGTGATGTTACACAGAACCTGGGACAGTGGGGGAAATGGGGGGGGGAAGAGGGGAAATGGGGGGGGGGGGGGGGAGGAAATGGTGAAAGGGGCGGTGGGGGTTGTGGAGAGAGGGAATGATGGACGAGACCATGTCCTATGTGAAGCGGGTGAGGATGAGGGCCTCCCTTCCGGGTTTGCCGGACCTCGCCGCCCCTGCCTACACTCCATCCTCCGGCTGGTCCTGGGGATCCTCTCTGTGCTCGACCTCCAGCGCCTCCAAATCCGGCGCATCCTCGTCGTCGTCCTCCTCGGTGGCCGCATGTTTCTTCCCCTCCACCTTCAGTATGTCGCCTGCTTCTGTGTCAGGTTGTGGAGGACTCAACGGACCACCAAAAGCGGGTGACCCTCTTGGGGGGGGGGGGGGGGGGGGGTGTAATGCAGCCGAGGCATTGGACCAGAATTTTGAGGAGTCCGATGCACTGCTCAATGGGCTGCATGGGCCTCATTGTATCGGTGTAACCCCCCCCCCCTCCCTCTGTGCACCAAGGCAAAAACCCCAGCGCCCCCGGTTCTTTGTCTGTGAGCAAAGATGGCCACTCACCTGCTCGGGTCCCCACGGCAGCCCTTCCGCCACTTCACGTTTTTAATAAGAAGTAATAATCGGCGCCCGCGTGACCACTTGCTAGGGAGGCCATTAGATAGGCGGTCACTCCCATTAATTGTATGGAGATTGGGCTTAAGTGGTGATTATTGGTTTCTTCCTATGGTGGGATCCTGATTTCGTCAACGGGAGCGGGGCCTGGTTAGATCGCAAACAGATGCTGTTCTCGATTTTGACCTCTCCCGTGATTTAATGGCCTCGCGAGCTCTCGCTTAAGTGCAACAAGGCCATTAAATCGCGGCCCTTGTTTCTGAACCTGCCTGTCACAGATTGGTCTCTTTGCCATTCAGCAGAGGTGCACCCATGCGAAGCTACCCCACCCCCAATGGATTTGCTTTGTTGCATGTTCATTGTCTTGGGTAGATGGAAGGATGCTGTGACTGTTAACCTCTGGCTGCTGTTGTATAAAGAGTCAAGAGATCTGCTCTTTTTCCCAAACACCTTTATTTTTCCTTGAACACACTCAGCACCAAAGTGTATCATCACATCACCTGCCCCAAAGGCCACCTGTAGCCTCTTTACATATCAATGTCAATTATTAGATCAATGAGACATCTAATTGGAATGTATCTTAACCCATTCCTTAGCAATGACGATGGATCATACAGCACTCGGGTGCGTTCCTCACGGGACTAATCTTGGAGCCAAGCTCCTCGCACCGCAGTGTTCTAGAGCTAGCTTGGGATCTGACTCTGAGCTGCTGCTTAAGCTTGACAGTAACAATCAAATGACAGTATATTTGTGTCTGAAATAAAAGAATACATCTTCCTATTGTCAATATTGATGGTGGTTCTGAAAATATGCTGCTGTTAGTTATAGTAGCTTTCAAAAGGTAGCAGTGGTACCAGGTAACTTCTATAAATTTATTGAAGTGCCTGTCAATTCTTTAACTTTCAGAACTACATAAACTTTCCAGTTATTTTTGTAATGTAGACGACATCCAGCTGCTTCAACTTGTTGCTTTAATGTGTGTTACGTCAATCTTTCTTTTAATAGCTAACATTATGACTGCATCTCTTCATCAGTGACACCAATAAGTATTCATTTCATTGTTTGATTTCATTTCCAGTCTTAATATGTGACCTCCTTTCACAATCCAGCAGAAAGCTTTTGTTATTTGTCAGCTTATCCTCCTTTGGATGTGACAGGTTACCTGAATATTGGAATTAATCCAACAAGAGGATGTGCCCTTGTGCACTGGGGAGGAAATGATTAATGGCGATTTTGTTCGGGATTTGCCAAATGAAAATTGGGGAACTAAAAGGAGCAGTCACTCCTATAACATTATATTTTGCCACAGAACAGATAAAAAATGATTGCAGAATGGCAGCTATCCAATTTCTGCAGTATTTTTAGGACAAATGTATGTTTTAAAAACATGTATTCTGTTTCTGCACTCCCGTAGTCAAGTCCTAAGGTTATACTGAGATGTGATATCCCTCTCGCCAAAGTCTTTTCATTGTAGCAGCCAGCCAGAATGCAAATTCATTCACGATGTTAGCAGTATGAACCTGATGTTAATTGTTACCTATTGAAATTCGCAGTGATTCGCTGTCCCCAGACACTGACAATTAAGCTACAATACCTTTAAGCATTGCACATTATAAACATGCTGCATCATATTGCATGTGGAGATAATTGCTGGATTTAACAGAACATTTGAGGAAAGCTGAAAGACTGAATGCATTCACTTACACCTTTGACCATGAAGAAAACTTTGTACTGTTTTGATTTGTGGCCAAATGTAGGACACAGAACCACACGGAGTGAGTGAAACAGATAGCTTTGACACACTTCAGGGGAGGATTGATACATGCACGCAGGAGAAGAGAATGAAAAGATATGGGAACAGGGTGGGAAGTAGAGTGGAAGAAGAACAGGCCGAGTACTCTGTTATTATGCAGTATAGTTGAAAAAAACTAAGTAACATAGAAACTTACTTTATATGAAAATAACAATGCTGAACATTTCCAGTGGATAACTGAGTATATATTTTTTTAGCCAATTCGTACTAATTAGCGGAGATTATGGAAAACGGAGTCAAGAAGGTTTTCCTTGTGAATCGTGTAAAACTGTTATTCCACAATTGCTCCCAAGTACTCTAAATGTACATGACATTTTTGAAAACTTTTTATTTTATAAATATTTTCAATTCAAGCATGCATATCATTTTGGACCTTTCTAAGAACGATAGAGAGTTGTAGGATGTAGTTGCAGAATCCACCCACCCACCTCGCCAATCACCACCTGCCCCACATATGGCAGAGTCTGCGGCCCCAGGATTGGTCTATCCAGCCACAGCAGAACCGCATTCCCCCGGGGAGTGGAAGCAAATCATCCTCGACCCTGAGGGACTGCCAAAATATAAAAAAAGAAAGTTGTAATGTGCATTATCTTCACGGTGTGTTCAGGGAAGGTAAGACCCAGGTGAACTGTGTTCAGTGAGACTGTGATGGGCTTCAACGTAATTTGCATTATCATCGTGTATTCATGCAAACAGATGCAAAAGGGTTATCAAACACTGTTTAAATTTAAGATTGCCCCCCCTGCTATGTTACCTGATCGTGTGAAAGGAGTTTGTCACCTCTGAGTTAAATAGTTTAGTTCCCTCTGAGTTAAATAGCGGTATTTGTGACAGCCCCAATTATGGGTAAAAGATCAGCTGAAAACTTGCTTTTGTCGCTGAATAATTGTTCAGATTTGGGTGTATTTTTAAAAATGTGAGGCCAGAAAGTGTGCTGAAGATGATAAAGCTTTAATGTGTTCAGATAACATTCTTTTTTTGATTTGATTTATTATTATTGTCACATGTATTAGTTACAGTGAAAAGTATTGTTTCTTGCATGCTATACAAACAATGCAGACCGTACATAGGGAAGGAAGGAGAGACTGCAGAACATAATGTTACAGTTATAGCAAGGTGTAGAGAAAAGATCAACTTAATACACTACAGGTCCATTCAAAAGTCTGATGGCAGCAGGGAAGAAGCTGTTCTTGAGTCGGTTGGTACGTGACCTCAAACTTTGGAACCTTTTTCCTGACGGAAGAAGGCGGAAGAGAGTATGTCCGGGGTGCGTGGGTTCCTTAATTATGCTGGCTGCCTTTCTGAGGCAGCGGGAATTATAGATAGAATCAATGGATGGGAGGCTGGTTTGCGTGATGGACTGGGCTACATTCACGACCTTTTGTAGATTCCTGCGGTCTTGGGCAGAGCAGGCTCCATACCAAGTTGTGATACAACCAAAAAGAATGCTTTCTATGGTGCATCTATAGAAGTTAGTGAGGGTCATAGCTGACATGCCAAATTTCCTTAGTCTTCTCAGAAAGTAGAGTCGTTGGTGGGCTTTCTTAACTATAATGTCGGCATGAGGGGACCAGGACAGGCTGTTGGTGATCTGTACACCTAAAAACTTGAAGCTCTCGACCCTTTCTACTTCGTTCCCATTGATGTGGACAGGGGCATGTTCCCCACTACGCTTCCTGAAGTCGATGACAATCTCCTTCGTTTTGTTGACATTGAGGGAGAGATTTTTGTCGTCGCACCAGTTCACCAGATTCTCTATCTCATTCCTGTACTCTGTCTCGTCATTGTTTGAAATCCGACCCACTACGGTGGTGTCATCAGCAAATTTGAAAACCGAGTTGGAGGGGAATTTGGCCACACAGTCATAGGTGTATAAGGAGTATAGTAGGGGGCTGAGGACACAGCCTTGTGCGGCACCAGTGTTGAGGATGATCGTGGAGGAGGTGTTGTTGTCTATCTTTACTGATTGTGGCCTGTGGGTTAGAAAGTTCAGGATCCAGTCGCAGAGGGAGGAGCCGAGGCCAAGGCCACGGAATTTGGAGATGTGTTTCGTAGGAATGATGGTATTGAAGGCTGAGCTGTAGTCGATAAATAGGAGTCTGACATAGGTGTCTTTGTTATCTAGGTGTTCCAGTGTTGAGTGCAGGGCCAGGGAGATGGCGTCTGCTGTGGACCTGTTGCAGCGGTAGGCGAACTGTAGTGGATCAAGGCAATCCGGGAGGCTGGAGTTGATTCGTGCCATGACTAACCTTTCGAAGCACTTCATGATGATGGATGTCAGAGCCACTGGACGACAGTCATTAACGCACGCTGCTTGACTTTTTTTTGGTACAGGGATGATGGTCGTCTTCTTGAAGAGGATAGGGACCTCAGATTGTTGTAAAGGGAGGTTGAAGATGTCTGCGAATACCCCCGCCAGCTGATCTGCGCAAGACCTGAGTGCCCATCCGGGCCAGTGGCTTCCTGTGGGTTGACCTTCAAGAAGGCTGTTCTGACGTCTGCAATGGTGATAGACATAGACATGGACATAGAACATACAGTGCAGAAGGAGGCCATTCAGCCCATCGAGTCTGCACCGATCCACTTAAGCCCTCACTTCCACCCTATCACCATAACCCAATAACCCTTCCTTTTTTGGTCACTAAGGGCAATTTATCATGGCCAATCCACCTAACCTGCACCTCTTTGGACTGTGGGAGGAAACCGGAGCACCCGGAGGAAACCCACGCACACACGGGGAGGATGCGCAGACTCCGCACAGACAGTGACCCAGCAGGGAATCGAACCTGGGACCCTGGCGCTGTGAAGCCACAGTGCTATCCACTTGTGCTACCGTGCTGCCCTCAGCTTGATCTCAGATACCGTGCTTGATCTGAGATACAAGTTCATCCGAGGCTTCTGGGGTGGAAGGCTCGTTCTCGCTGACCTCTTGCTCAAAGCGGGCATAGAATGGGTTGAGCTCATCAGGGAGGGCCTTCATCTTGTAGCCCGTTATGTCTTGCAGACCTTGCCATAGATGGCGGGGATCCGTGTGGCTAGCCTGGGACTCGAGCTTGGTCCGGTACTGTCTTTTGGCATCTTTGATGGATTTCTTTAGATCATATCTGGCTTTCTTGTAGAGGTCAGGGTCGCCTGACTTGAACGCCTCAGACCTAGACTTCAGCAAGCAGTGGATATCCCCGTTCATCCAGGGTTTCCGGTTGGGAAACACGCGGATTTGCTTCTTTGGCACACAGTCTCCGACACACTTACTAATGAAGTCAGTTACTGTAGCGGCGCACTCGTTCAGGCTGGTCGCAGAGTTTTTAAATACTGACCAGTCCACTGACTCTAAACAGTCCCGTAGGAGATCATCCAATTCCTCAGACCAACAATGCACAACTTTTTTTGACGGATTCTCCCGCTTCAGTTTTTGCTTATAAGCCGGGAGCAGGAGCACTGCCTTGTGGTCAGATTTGCAAAAGTGTGGGCGGGCGATAGAGCGATCGGCATGTTTGATATTTGTGTAGCAGTGCCCAGGATGTTTGGGCCTCTGGTGGAACAGGTGACGTGTTGGTGTAACTTGGTAGTACGCTCTTGAGCTTGGCCTGATTGAAGTCCCAAGCTACAATGAACAAGGCCTCGGGATGTTTCGTTTCAAGGCTATTTGTGGTGGTGAATATTTCGTCCAGTGCGATTTTCACGTTCGCATGGGGTGGAATGTAAACTGTCGTCAGGCTAACGGAGCTGAACTCCCGCAGAAGGTAGTAGGGGCGGCATTTTAGCGTCAGGTATTCTAGGTCCGGGGAGCAGAAATTCGCCAGTGTTGCTACATCTAGGCACCAGGAGGTGTTGATTAGGAGGCAGACCCCACCTCCCCTCCCCTTGCCTTGCCTGAGGCCGCCGTACGGTCCATTCAGTGTATTGAGCAGCCCTCTGGTTGTAGGGCACAGTCCGGTGAAGCAGGAGTGAGCCATGTCTCCGTGAAACAGAGCACACAGCATTCCCTTAGTTCTCTTTGAGAAGTGAGTCTGGCTTTAAGTTCGTCTAGCTTGTTTTCAAGAGATTGATTGGACATTAGCTGGGAGTAAGCTAGGCAGAGGGGCTTTGGGGCCGCATTGTTTCACTCTGACCTGCAGACCTGCACGTTTCCCACGCTTCCTGGAGTGACAGCTTCTTTTCGAGCCTGGGAGAGGGTGAGAGTATGCAGTGTTCAGGGAATAGTTGTGTCCAATGAGGTTATTCACTCTGGTTGGTGTGTGTGTGGAGGATTTGTTGCCTTGCTTGCAGTTCCTGCTTCGGTAGGTGGATCTGCGCGGTCGAGCGTACCGGGTCGCTGTCGGGCTGCGGTTTGTCGTCACAGGTTGGTGGATTTCCAGACCACGCTCCGGCGCGGATGGGGTGAAGGCCGGTAAGTGGATGACGTCTCTGGGATCGCAGTTGCGGATGAGGCCGGGTCCGTGTGTTGGGGTCCACAGGGTCCTTTCCAGATCGCGGAAATGTATCTGCTATTTTGCATTCTGGAAATATATCTGCTATTTTAACACAAGGCTAGGTTTGTGCAGTAAGAATAGCAGTGAGATTAATAGTGCTTGTCATTATTAAATAGTAAATCAGACTGCAGCTCCCAGCACCTGCATATTTGCAGTTGTATATGGAAATTTTCAAAGTTGCCTTGCAGGTCGAAAATCAATGTCACAGTAGAATCTTGCCAGGAGACTTGGCATTCAAACACATGGAACGCTGTAAAGTTATGGGACTTAGCCATCAGAGGAACACTAAATTTGCAAAAAAAGGAAGAGTATTCCATTCAAGTGTAATAAATTTCAATTAGTGCCGAACAACCTTTCTGTCTCTGAAAATCAACTTCTATTTGTGTGGTATCTGACTCCTTAAGATTCTAGTTATTGATGTAGATTTAGAATGAAAACCTAGAACATAGAACATAACAACGCAGTACAGGCCCTTCGGCCCTCGATGTTGCGCCGACCTGTGAAACCACTCTAAAGCCCATCTACACTATTCCCTTATCGTCCATATGTCTATCTAATGACCATTTAAATGCCCTTAGTGTTGGCGAGTCCACTACTGTTGCAGGCAGGGCATTCCACGCCCTTACTACTCTCTGAGTAAAGAACCTACCTCTGACATCTGTCCTATATCTATCTCCCCTCAATTTAAAGCTATATCCTCTCGTGCTAGACATCACCATCCGAGGAAAAAGGCTCTCACTGTCCACCCTATCCAATCCTCCGATCATCTTGTATGCCTCAATTAAGTCACCTCTTAACCTTCTTCTCTCTACGAAAACAGCCTCAAGTCCCTTAGCCTTTCCTCATAAGATCTTCCCTCCATACCAGGGAACATTCTGGTAAATCTCCTCTGCACCTTTTCCAATGCTTCCACATCCTTCCTATAATGCGGCGATCAGAATTGCACGCAATACTCCAAATGCGGCCGCACCAGAGTTTTGTACAGCTGCAACATGACCTCATGGCTCCGAAACTCAATCCCTCTACCAATAAAAGCTAACACACCGTACGCCTTCTTAACAACCCTCTCAACCTGAGTGGCAACTTTCAGGGATCTAAGTACATGGACGATGATATCTCTCTGCTCATCCACACTGCCAAGAATCTTACCATTAGCCCAGTACTCTGTCTTCCTGTTATTCCTTCTAAAATGAATCACCTCACACTTTACTGCATTAAACTCCATTTGCCACCTCTCAGCCCAGCGCTGCAGCTTATCTATGTCCCTCTGTAACTTGTAACATCCTTCCGCACTGTCCACAACTCCACCGACTTTAGTGTCATCGGCAAATTTACTCACCCATCCTTCTACGCCCTCCTCCAGGTCATTTATAAAAATGACAAGCAGCAGTGGCCCCAAAACAGATCCTTGTGGTACACCACTAGTAACTGGACTCCAGTCTGAACATTTCCCATCAACCACCATCCATTGTCTTCTTCCAGCTAGCCAATTTCTGATCCAAACTGCTAAATCACCCTGAATCCCATGCCTCCGTATTTTCTGTAGTAGCCTACCGTGGGGAACCTTATCAAACGCTTTACTGAAATCCATATACACCACATCAACTGCTTTACCCACATCCACCTGTTTGGTCACCTTCTCAAAGAACTCAATAAGGTTTGTGAGGCACGACTTACCCTTCACAAAACCGTGTTGACTATCTCTAATCAAATTATTCCTTTCCAGATGATTATACATCCTATCTCTTATAAACCTTTCCAAGATTTTGCCCACAACAGAAGTAAGGCTCACTGGTCTATAGTTGCCGGGGTTGTCTCTACTCCCCTTCTTGAACAAGGGGACAGCATTTGCTATCCTCCAGTCTTCTGGCACTATTCCTGTAGACAAAGATGACTTAAAGATCAAAGCCAAAGGCTCAGCAATCTCCTCCCTAGCTTCCCAGAGAATCCCAGGCTAAATCCCATCCAGCCCAGGGGACTTATCTATTTTCACACTTTCCAGAATTGCTGACACCTCCTTATGAACCTCAAGCCTTTCTAGTCTACTAGCCTGAATCTCAGTATTCTCCTCGACAACATTGTCTTTTTCCTGTGTGAATACTGACGAAAAATATTCATTTAGCACCTCTCCTATCTCCTCGGACTCCAAGCACAACCTCCCACTACTGTCCTTGACTGGCCCTACTCTTACCCTAGTCATTCGTTTATTCCTGACATATCCATAGAAAGCTTTAGGGTTATCCTTGATCCTACCTGCCAAAGACTTCTCATGACCCCTCCTGGCTCTTCTTAGCTCTCTCTTTAGGTCCTTCCTAGCTAACTTGTAATTCTCGAGCGCCCTAACTGAACCTTCATGTCTCATCTTTACATAAGCCTCCTTCTTCCTCTTGACAAGTGTTTTGACTGCTTTAGTAAACCACGGTTCCCTCGCTCGACCACTTCCTCCCTGCCTGCGAGGTACATACTTATCAAGGACACGCAGTAGCTGTTCCTTGAACAAGCTCCACATTTCCATTGTGCCCATCCCCTGCAGTTTTCCTCTCCATCCGATGCATCCTAAGTCTTGCCTCATCGCATCATAATTGACTTTCCCCCAGATATAACTCTTGCCCTGCGGTATATACCTATCCCTTTCCATCACTAAAGTAAACGTAATCGAATTGTGGTCACTATCACCAAAGTGCTCACTTACCTCCAAATCTAACACCGGTCCTGGTTCATTACCCAGTACCAAATCCAATATGGCCTCGCCTCTCGTTGGCCTATCTACATACTGCGTCAGGAAACCCTCCTGCACACATTGGACAAAAACAGACCCATCTAAAGTACTCGAACTATAGCGTTTCCAGTCAATATTTGGAAAGTTAAAGTCCCCCATAACAACTACCCTGTTGCTTTCGCTCCTATCCAGAATCATCTTTGCAATCCTTTCCTCTACATCTCTGGAACTTTTCGGAGGCCTATAGAAAACCCCTAACAGGGTGACTTCTCCTTTCCTGTTTCTAACCTCAGCCCATACTACCTCAGTAGACGAGTCCTCATCAAACGTCCTTTCTGCCACCGTAATACTATCTTTGACTAACAATGCCACCCCTCCCCCTCTTTTACCACCTTCCCTGAGCTTACTGAAATATCTAAACCCCGGCACCTGCAACAACCATTCCTGTCCCTGCTCTATCCATGTCTCCGTAATGTCCACAACATCGAAGTCCCAGGTACTAACCCATGCCGCAAATTCACCCACCTTATTCCGGATGCTCCTGGCATTGAAGAAGACATACTTTAAACCACCTTCCTGCCTGCCGGTACACTCCTGCAACTTTGAAATCTTACTCATGACCTCACTACTCTCAACCTCCTGTATACTGGAGCTACAATTCAGGTACCCAAGCCCCTGCTGAACTAGTTTAAACCCTCCCGAAGAGCATTAGCAAATTTCCCCCCCCCCCCCCCCCCCCAGGATATTGGTACCCCTCTGGTCCAGGTGTAGACCATCCCGTTTGTAGAGGTCTCACCAACCCCAGAATGAGCCCCAATTATCCAGAAATCTGAAACCCTCCCTCCTGCACCATCCCTGTAGCCTCGTGTTCAACTCCTCTCTCTCCCTATTCCTCTTCTCGCTATCACGTGGCACGGGTAACAACCCAGAGATAATAACTCTGTTTGTCCTAGATCTAAGTTTCCACCCTAGCTCCCTGAATTCCTGCCTTACATCCCTATCCCTTTCCCTACCTATGTCATTGGTACCTATGTGGACCACGACTTGGGGCTGCTCCCCCTCCCCCTTAAGGATCCCGAAAACACGATCCGAGACATCACGCACCCTGGCACCCGGGAGGCAACACACCAAACGCGAGTCTCTCTCATTCCCACAGAATCTCCTGTCTATCCCCCTCACTATGGAGTCTCCAATGACTAATGCTCTTCTCCTCTCCCCCCTTCCCTTCTGAGCAACAGGGACAGACTCTGTGCCAGAGACCTGTACCCCATGGCTTACCCTTGGTAAGTCCCCTCCCCAACAGTATCCAAAGCGGTATACTTACTAAGGGGAACGACCACAGGGGATCCCTGTACTGACTGCTTCCTCCAAGCCCCTCTCACCGTCACCCATCTATCTTTATTCTTCAGAGTAAATACATTCTAACTATGACCACCTCTGCCTCCCGAATGATCCGAAGTTCATCCAGCTCCAGCTCCCTAACGCGGTTTCTGAGGAGCTGGAGATGGGTGCACTTCCCACAGATGAAATCAGCAGGGACACTGACGGAGTCCCTCACCTCAAACATTCTTCAGGAGCAACATTGCACTACCTTCCCTGCCATCCCCTCTAGATAAAAAAAGAAAAAGAAAGAAAGAGCTTACCTGTTATTCACTCTCCTTCTCAGCAAGCACTCACTCAGCAACCTCTGCGCCCCGCACGATAACACCTGAGGGAAAATAAAAGAAAAACTACTTACCAGTCACCAGCCAATCCATTACCAGCAGGCTGTGACTTCACGGTTCAACTTCTTTCTACTTCACCTGCCCTCGAGCCTTCCTCTTGATCTTGAACAGCAGCAGTTGTTTTTTTTTTGGTTGGAGGAGGGGGTAGGGAGGGAAACACTGAAGAAGTGTTTCGGGTTTATGTGTCACGTGACAACAGGTCTCCACAAACCACCTTCAAGTTAAGGTGAGCACAACAGACGCATGCAAATTGCCCCCGCAACAGCCAATCAGCAGCTCTGCTCTACTGCCCTCTGCTGGATGCTTGTCTTCACTTGAACAGCTAGGGTCTCTTGCTCAGGTACACCTTCAAGTTAGGGTGAGCACAACAGACGTATGCAAATTGCCCCCACAACAGCCAATCGGTAGCTCTGCTCTACTGCCCTCTGCTGGATGCTTGTCTTCACTTGAACAGCTAGGGTCTCTTGCTCAGGTACACCTTCAAGTTAGGGTGAGCACAACAGCCATATGCAAATTGCCCCCGCAACAGCCAATCAGCAGCTCCGCTCTACTGCCCTCTGCTGGACCTCTTACAAAACATTTCCTTTCTGTCAATTTTATTTGCTTTTCTTCACCACCTCTTTCTTTCCCTCTCTATCTTGCTTTCGGTACATGATTTTACATTGAATTCAAAATTAGAACTGCCATTTCCTAGTTTAGAGTCTGCGCATCTCAAGAAAATATTCTTCTAATTGATTAAGATGATACACAGTTATTCCCCTGTTCACACATGCCCCAGATCATCTACCCTGGGTTCTGTACATATAATTAATGTATGTACTCTGAGTGAGTGTGACTGCTATGGGGTATTTGTACGAATTTTTGAGTTTGGAAAAAATCAAGTTCGCCCTTAGGATGTCGGAAGAGGGGTTTTACCCGTGGTGGAGCCCGTTTCTGTCCATGTTTGAGGACTTGTTTCTCATCAGTGTGGGGAAGGGTAGTGTACAAAGGAATATTTTACAAGCTTTTCCTCCGCTGTTATTGTCAATGGTAGTTTTAGCCTTCAGTTCGTCCCCTTCATTCCATGATACAGGAGTAATCTTTGCATTTTCATTAACTCTCTGACTTATCTGTGGCTTGAAGGTTGGAATGTGCAATGTTTGGCCTTTTGAATTTTTTGCCGCGAATGTCTGAAATGGTGGAGGATTTGAAGAACTGGACTCCCTTTCTCATTTTCTATCACTAAATCTGTAAAAACTGAAAATGAGCATTAAGGAAGAAAATTTAAAAACTGAATCGTTAAACTGTCAGGTTTACAGACAAGGACATCGCGTTCAGACCTGACTGATTCATGGCGCAAGTGTTTGTGTGGAGCAGAATGGGTACGGATGTTATGTTTGTTTTCTCTATTAATGTTTGGTTTTATTTAAGGATTTATGTTTCCAACTGTTCTTTGGTCTGTGCTTTGGTTTGATCATATTTCAGTCCTCTTCTCATCTTTGGTCATGTTTCAGATGTGCCTCGAATGATCAATAGTAAAATTAAATTAAGATTAATTATTATTTGTACATGCATTGATGTACTCCTTGCACCTCACATCTTCATGCAATTTGTTTCGAATAGGAAAGGGCCTTAGGTTTTGGCTCATGGCGTAGGCAGGCTCATACATATATGTATAATACATTTTAATGTGTCCCATTTAATGCTTTGCTTTCTATGCACTCTTTTAAACATTTGAATGTTAAAAATAACTTTGAAAGTACAAAAGCTTGAAAGGTTATTCAAATTGGCACAAAACGTTTTGCTGCTAATTTTCGATCTGATATTTCGATTTGAGCAGTTTCTAATACATTTCGTGAGATCTAATTGGACCTTCAAACCCTTTCCATACCAGCTCACTCAACACTTTTGGATTATAATCAGGGTTTTTTATGCATTCTGTTTAGCTTGATTTACTTTGCTTTATTTGCACAAAGCTGTTCATCATTTTTACATCCTGTAATTCACTGCTGAAGCTGTTTAATAGCTGTGACAGATTAATATTGAGATCTTGAGTATTGTACAGTTTTGAAGAAAATTGGCTGAAGAGTTCAATTCTATTTTTCCCATGGTATACTAATACCGATAAGCTTGATGACAACAGAGCTAACTTGTGAACAATTTGTTAATTTGAGGAACATCTTGTTATTTCTCTTTGGTTCTATTTCCAAATCCTTTCTGTCCTGAAGTTGGTGGTTAGAGCTTTACCTCCTTTTCCAAACATCTCCATTTCCTCCCTATGTGAATATTGACAGGATCGGTCAGGGCATTTTTCTGGATATTATAGCGGCCCTCATCAGATATTTGTGCACGTTTTTTCTTATTGTTTTATTTCTCTGAGCTACATACCATCACCTGATGAGATGGTGATGAACAGATAGCTTCTCTTCAGGCTCAGCCCTTGCCACTATATAACTGAAAGGTTCACAAGAGTATTCTGGGATGATTGTTAAACTTCTTCTGTGGGAAATGTACCTATTTTCTTATGATTGTCCTATTGTGATTAGTTTATCATACTTGTTTTAGGTTCACAAGCCAATATGGCAAAGTAGCACAGTGGTTAGCATTGTTGCTTCACGGCACCAGGGACCCGGGTTCGATTCCCAGCTTGGGTCACTGTCTGTGCGGAGTCTGCACATTCTCCCCGTGTCTGCGCGGGTTTCCTCCGGGTGCTCCGGTTTCCTCCCACAGTCGAAAGTTAGGTGGATTGGTCATGCTAAATTGCCCTGCAGTGTCCAAATATTAGGTGGGGTTACTGGGTTATGTAGTTAGGGTGGAGGTCTGGGATTAAGTAGGGTGCTCTTTCAAAAGCCGGTGTAGACCCGATAGGCCAAATGGCCTCCTTCGGCACTGTAAATTCTATGATTCTATATAGAAATCGCATTGAATAGAAAAATAATAATAATAATCGCTTATTGTCACAAGTAGGCTTCAATGAAGTAACTGTGAAAAGCCCCTAGTCGCCACATTCCGGCGCCTCTTCGGGGAGGCCGGTATGGGAAAATGCCATATTGCCATATTTTACAAACTTCAAAATGATAAGACCAGTTGTGCATTTTGAAAGATTAAACTGTAAAAAAGTCTGCTGATAAATATACCCCCATGAAGTGCCCATCCAAGGACTGCACAGCACTTGCCCGGGGAGTTTAAACTTCCCTTGGGCAATTATCTTGTACCGGGAAGCATCCGATACTCTGAGTTAAATTGCAGACTTCAGATCATCCAACTCTCTTAGCAGAATAATTACCCAGGAAAAATTAGAACGATTAAAACCACTTCTAACTCATTGGAAACTATGGTACTGACCCTCTTCCTGACTGAACACTGGAGCTCCTGACTGGCCCACTTCCCCAACTACACCTCCAACCACTCTCCTGGCCATCCCCATACCCCACCCCCACTTATCCTGCCCACACGGACCCCTAAACACAGAGATCTTTAAACTTACCTGGTTTGCGGCAGCTAGTGCCATGCAAAGAAGGTCTGCTGCCTTGCACTGGAAGGCCTTGCTATACATTTCATCAACTCCAGGTCAGAAGAGTGGGCGAGACAGCAGCTCCCCACTTGGGTGAGTAAAATGGACTGGAGTGGCAATCGGAATGTGATTGACACTCAATGCAAGTTCTAGCACACTGCATTTTTACATTTTTCTTGGATTTATAATGACTTAGATGACTTAATGTCTTGAATTAACAATATTTAGACACAACAGTTCATAAAAACAGAATATGTTCAGAGTTTATTATATTACTTCTTAAAACCTGCATTTTACAAGATCAGTGATAAAGTGAAAGATCAACAGTGGATGTTGTGACGGCAAAACTAGTTTGTCTTCTGCTGAGTGGCTCCAGAATGCTCAGGTACTCTTGATCTGTAGGTTATCTCTCACACCATGGGCGGAATTCTCCCCTCTGGGAGTGAGACCTGTGGCAGGGAACGGGATGTTTCCTGATGTGGATGCCGAGGAAAACAAGGCCACATCTTCTGCCCCTGCCATAATGAATTATGCATCCAGCGGTTTTGCGGCATCTCCCGTGGAGCGGGCTGTATGGTGTGGGTCAAAAAGTAGCAAGAACTTTATTTACAAGGTGTGTTCACCAAAGGCTGCTTCTTCACACTGGCAGTCTTTCACACTAGTGAACTGTGACGTCACTGCCCTTGAGGATTGGAAAGAAGATAAAGTTGAATATAAAATGAAGGTAGAGCTCCACATCGGCCCTTGATGCATCATTCCAGTTTTCAAAATAGTAAACCGCCAAATGAGTCCCACTAAAATTATCTGCTTGGAGCTGCGTCTGCTAATTACTATAAACTGTAATTAGGAATCGCAGAACACTTGTTGAATTCAGTAAAGGAGGGAGAGAATATTTTTATTTAACAAGTATAGGGTGATATTTTTAATCAGGTGCCATATTTAAAAATGTGGCTACGCTGTTTTAGCATTTCTCAAAAATCAACATGGATGAGATTTAAATTCTGCGCAGAGCCAGGGACCTGACAGCGCCAGGTGTCGAGTTCAGTGTCGGCCTTGGGTGACTGTGTGCAGTTTGCACGTTCTCCCCGTGTGTGCGTGGGTTTCCTCTGGTGCTCCGATTCCTCCAACAGTCCAAAGATGTGCAGGTTAGGTGGATTGACCATGATAAATTGTCTCTTGGTGTCCAAAGATGTGTGGATTAGGTGGGGTTACGGGGGAAGGGCGGTGGAGTGGGCTGAAGTAGGATGCTCTTTCAGAGGATTGGTGCAGACTTGGTGGGCCGAATGGCCTCCTTCGGCACTGTAGGAATTCTATGGTTCTATACGGGGCTGAAATTTGTCTTGGGTGGTAGGGTAGAACAAGTGACAGCAAGTTGTACTCTGCCTGTTTTTTTGAACTAAGTGATTTTTTGTCAAATGACATGGCCATTCGGTACGGGTGTGTGAAGCCGGTTGTCATTTATGTTGTTTATTTCCCACCGACAATGCTGTCACTTACTCAATTTTCAAAATTAAAGATTTAACCCCACTTGGGTTTTATGTTTCTTAATAATGAACAAATCCACATTCTGGCTTGATTGTGTATATCAGGCCGTCAAATAAATATCTCAATGTCACATGAATAATCCAGAAACACATTACTTGGGAAATGTCAGATTTTGGCCGAAGCAGAACCCCGTTCAGATTTATTTTATCAAACAAAAATTTAGGGTGGGCGGAGAATTGTGAACTTAAGTTGGAATCTTGTGAAACAACATTTATTTTGCACAGTTAACGTAGTGAAAATGTCCCAAGATGCTTAAGAGTAATATGATAAAATCTATTTTGATACTGAACTACAAAAATCAGGAAAGATAACCAAACGCTTTCCCTAGAGGTTTATTTTTAGGAGCATTTTACACTGGGGTGATATAGACAAATAAACAGATACCGTCTGAAATCAATTACATGTTTCCTGCAGTAAAAATTGTCTCCTGTCCATATAACATTGAATAAGTGAGAGCTGACATGTATTTGTCGAACTGAAATCTAATGCTGTGTAATCAAAGTAGGTTTGGTTCTGGAGTGCGCAAGATAGTTGTTCTTGTTGGGGTAGATTAAGGTTAATTGGCGCCTCAGTAAAATATTTCTTGGGTATATGATATTAAGATGGGTATGAACTGATCATCAAACGATTCAATATTTCTGCTCCAACTGTATCTTTGCTCTGATTTGATTGATATTGAGAGGTGAAAAGGAGATAGCAACCCAGCTTGTTATTACCCCTCTTTGGTGGATGTGGGAGAACCATTTGAATTATGGAAGTAGCACAGGGGTTAGCACTGTTGCTCCACAGCGCCAGGGCCCCAGGTTCGATTCCGGCTTGGGTCACTGCCTGTGCGGAGTCTGCACATTCTCCCCGTGTCTGCGTGGGTTTCCCCCGGGTGCTCCGGTTTCCTCTCACAAGTCCCGAAAGACATGCTGTTAGGTGAATTGGACATTCTGAATTCTCCCTCAGTGTACCCGAACGGGCGCCGGAATGTGGCGACGAGGGGATTTTCACAGTAACTTCATTGCAGTGTAGATGTAAGCCTACTTGTGGCAATAATAAAGATGCCGAACAGATAACCATTCGGCCCATTGGGCCTCTCTGGCTTTTGGAAAGAGTTATGTACTCATTTCCATGCTCTTTTCCCATTACCCTGCAAATTTCCCCCCTTCAGGTATATATTCAATTCCCTTTATAAGGTTATTATTGGGAGTGTTTTCACGTCGTGCATTCCAGCAATTTGCTGCGTAAATTTGTTTTCCTTCATGTCACCACTGGACCATTTTTTGCCAGTCAGCTTAGATCTTCGTGCTCTGGGTATCCACTCTTCAGCCACTGGGAAAACCTTCCCCTTATTTACTGCATCCAAATGCTTCATGACGTTGAACACCTCTGTCAAACCTACCCATGATCTTCTCTGCTCTAAGGAGAGCATGTTTTGTGTGTGGCGGGGTGGGGGGGTGTTTGCCACCGTGTAACTTAAATCTTTCACACCTGTCAGAATTTCCTCTTGAGGAACCTGACCTCCTTCATAAAGTAGAGTGCCAAGAATTGGCCACAATACTCGAGCTGGACCCTAATCATTTTTTTCTAAAGGTTTTGTATAATTTCCTTATTTTTGTACTCCGTTTCAATTTACAGCCAAGTATCCCACATGCTTTTTTAAAAACAGCTTTCTGTCCTTGTCCTACCACCGTCGAAGACTTGTGTACAGACGCCTCAGGTCTCTCTGTTGCTGCAGCTCCTTTAGAACTGTACCAGTTTTACTTCACGTTGCCCTCTTGTTTTTCCCACCAAAATCTTGAGACTGTCACATTGGCTACCTGTTTCTATGTTTCGCTCAATAGCCAGTCCCCTTTCAGTCAAAGGGATTGAGCATCAGGTGTGGGGGGTAACACTTTGCTGACCCAATATGGCCGCTCTTGAACTGCAAACAAACCTCTACCTCCATGTATTTAAACAGCTCCCCCAGATTTCCTCTCTTATTGGGCCATTATTTTCAATCAGATACAGTCCACTTGGTGAGGTCCCAACTCAGCCCATGGAATTCAGTTGGTGAAAATCAAACATCCTATCCTCAGCCCACAAACTATCGTGAGGCCACAGTAGGAGGAGATGAATTAATAACATCAAATGGCACTTTTATATTTTATTCAAGTGAAGGAAAACATATGAATACAACTTGATGTCTGAGAAACATCTTTTTAGCCTTCAAGGACTGCAAATGTTCTGTGCTAAAATTAATTTAACTCGAAATACTGTTAATCTGTTACTGCAGCTGCAACTAGTTAGCAGGATTCTGTGAACGACATATTAATTTGCATATATTCTGTCGTCTATCTTGACTTTCCATTTATCACGTTTTATCTTTTGTGGCTTGTCTTTCCTTATTATTTAATGTCTTGCGTGTTATGGTGGTACTCGCAACAGTTTGCCTTTAAAAAGTCAAATAAGAGAAAATTGTATTTTTTTATGTATAATGATATTCTTAGCAACTGCAAGAATACTTGAATAGTGTGGGTGATTACAGAAGTTCATTAGTAATCTAATTCTGAATGCTTTTGAACTCTGAAGTGTGTAGGGATCTTGTAAATGAACCTGATTTGATTGTTAATAAGAACTTTGGTAGTGGTATGGACCTCAGAAATGCAGAACACTGTTAAGAAAACAAAGTGCTGGATAATACAGCAGGAAACAAATCATAGGCACACAAAGAACTTGTGATTATCAGTTATTTTTTTCATCTTTCATGCTGGATTTAAAATTACAAAGTTGTTTCAAAGAATTCAGTTTCACGCTTTTCAAATCAATTCAGAGGCGGTAGATTTTTTCTATCTGGTTTTCAACATGCTTATTTTTGCAAGGTGATAGTTGAACCTCGTGACAAATTATGCCGGCTGTTAGTTAAATGAACTTAGCCATGTTTTGAGACAAGCGCTGTAATATTTGCACATTTTGCTTTGATTGCTGACTCGAGATGATTATTTTAAAATCCGTTTGCCATCTGATTATTATCTCTACTTATTATTTTCCTGGACTACTTCAGTCCTATGAAGAGATAGGCATAATGTTCTCTTTTATCTCTCTTCCCTTTGTGCCCTGACGATCGGGGTGCATTTAAATTCTCGCTGGTTGTGTGTTTTGATCCCCAAACTGAGTAGATTTTCTTGGCTAGATAAACTACACTGTAAATAGTTCTGATTTTATTAAAAGAAATGCAGGAGATTCTATGATTCTATGAAATACATGTCATAACATAACTTTCATTTTAGTTCGATATTCTGATGGAAGCAGTTTGCAATGGGCAGTATGTTTTGAAACACTCTTCCACTAGGCACTAGAATGTATAGGTAAAGGTTGGAATCTTGAACCTTGTGTATACAAATCAGAAACCATTGTAGTTTTTCAGGGGGTACTGTTCTCAATACACGGCATAGCTACAATTATGATTTTAATTTTTCAACATTAGAGGGCAGTAACTTTTATATTGCTATCTACTGAGACTTAGCTGGAGATCTGTTTGACATTATTAAGCAAATGAAAGCGCGAGCTGCCCCATAGATTTTCTCAATGTATAAAAGTACGTAGTTTCAAAATAAATTCCTGCCTGATGAAATAATCTTAGTGTTCCACAATTAGCCCTTTACAGTGATATTGGGAATCCTGGGAAGTGAAATTGAATTGCTTCATGTAAATGAAGTGAATTATCCCGTGAGAGAAAGGGGAAAAAAATCAAATCTGGCCTTAACCTCTTGAGGGCGGAATTGTAAAAGCTGATTGTTGGAAGTTCATCTTTCAAGAATATAAGTTCCGTAAGCTTGGTCAACTAAAGTGTAGGTTTAGTGAACGCCACTTAAGAATTTGTTCTGACATCCTTTTCAAGTTGTTTCATTTCATTTGACATGTTGTCATTTAATCTCATGAAATATCAAAATTTGAGTAACTAGGACACATTTCAATAGATTTAAATATGAGCATTTTTAGACACACTTAAACATTGTTTATCTGCATTGGTCTATGTTTTTAATTAACGAATACTTCATACATAAAGTTGTTAAGCACTTATCAGCTGTTTCTTCCCAACGAGGCCTTACGTTACAACGTTTTCCTGAAGAATGTATCAAACAATGGCAGAAACCCAGCAATGTTTACTGCTGGATTTCTGGGCGAAATTCTCCGGTATCGGCGCGATGTCCGCCGACTGGCGCCCAAAACGGCGCAAATCAGTCAGGCATCGCGCCGCCCCAAAGGTGCGTAATGCTCCGCATCTTGGGGGCCCGAGCCCCAACCTTAAGGGGCTAGGCCCGCGCCGGACTAATTTCCAACCCGCCAGCTGGCGGAAAAGGCCTTTGGTGCCCCGCCAGCTGGCGCGGAACTGACATCTCCGGGCGGCGCATGCGCGGGAGCGTTAGCGGCCGCTGACGGCATTCCCGCGCATGCGCAGTGGAGGGAGTCTCTTCCGCCACCGCCATGGTGGAGAACTTGGTGAAGGCGGAAGGAAAAGAGTGCCCCCACGGCACAGGCCCGCCCGCGGATCGGTGGGCCCCGATCGCGGGCCAGGCCACCGTGGGGGCACCCCCCGGGGCCAGATCGCCCCACGCCCCCCCACCAGGACCCCGGAGCCCGCCCGCGCCGCATTGTCCCGCCGGTAAGGTAGGTGGTTTAATCTACGCCGGCGGGACAGGTATTTTAGCAGCGGGACTTCGGCCCATCCGGGCCGGAGAATCGCGTGTGGGGGGTGGGGGGTGGGGGGCCTCCAACCGGCGCGGCGCTATTCCCGCCCCTGCCGAATATCCGGTGCCGGAGAATTCGGCAACCGGCGAGGGCGGGATTCACGCCAGCCCCCGGCGATTCTCCGACCCGGCGGGGGGTGTTGGAGAATCTCGCCCCTGATGTGTATTTCTGCTGGTTGATGTGTACTCCTGGTTATTCGTATGCACCTGTTTGGTTTGGTAGCACCAAATAAAAAGTGATATTTCATAGATCATAGAATTTACAGTGCAGAAGGAGGCCATTCGGCTCATCGAGTCAGCACTGGCTCTTGGAAAGAGCACCCTACCCAAGGTCAGCACCTCCACCCTATCCCCATAACCCAGTAACCTCACCCAACACTGAGGGCTTCAACCTAAACGGGTTGAAGCAGAAGAGTAAGTGTCAGAACAGAGAAAATCTGTTTTTAATGAAAAAACTTTAGTTAACTATAAGGGTCTGAAAATGAAATCATCAGGTTTGCATCAGTGCAGGGTATCAGTAGTCTGGCAACTTTGGAACTATGAAATTTGAAATCAGAACAGACAAATTCTTAGCGTTCCCCATATGCTGGCATGTACATGAGTAGCACTGTGAGACTGGATATATTTACTTGAAAAGGCAAATAGGGTCTTGGCATGCTGTCTCATTCAAAGAATTGCTGATAACAATATTTCTGGTTAGCTTTGAGTGTAGGTAATTTCACTAAATTTTCAACGCATTCAAGAGAAAAGGAGAGAACCAAAAGACTTCCCTTGATTTGAAATCCTTCAGTACATTTGAAAATTGTAAGCTTGAAACATTTTCCATCACCTGTTAAATTTGTCTTTAGCTCCATTATAAATGCTGTGATTTGTTCACAGATGGCCCCAGGTCCTCTGCTCCTGCAGACCCTTTCAGAATGATATCCTTTATTTTATACAACCGCTCCTTGTTCTTCTGACTGAACTATGTCATTTCACACTTCTCTGCATTAAATTTCATCTGCCACATGTCCACCCATTCCACGCATGTCTATTTCCTCTTGATGTTTATCACTATCCTCCTCACATATCACACTTCAAGATGTCAGCTGAAAATTTTGAAATTGTGTCCTGTACACCCACGTGAATGGGGCTGGTTTAGCACACTGGGCTAAATCGCTGGCTTTGAAAGCAGACCAAGGCAGGCTTGCAGCACGGTTCAATTCCCGTACCAGCTTCCCTGAACAGGTGCCGGAATGTGGCGACTAGGGGCTTTTCACAGTAACTTCATTGAAGCCTACTTGTGACAATAAGCGATTTTCATTTCATTTCATTTTTCATTTCACGTCATGGGCAACAATACTGAAAAGCAGTGTTCTTCGTATTCACCCCCCTGGGGAACTCCACTATATACCTTCCTCCATTCCCAAAGAAAACTCTTCATCACTACTGTTTCCTGTCTCTCAACCGACTTTGCATCCATGTTGCCACTGTCCATTTTTTCCATGGGCTTTGACTTGGCAAAGATGATTTGTGACTGTCGTAGTTGTTGACGTCATTTGTGTTTAGGTTCTGGATGAGAACACAACCTTTTGCAATTTGTAAAATTGTGAGGCAATATTACTGCACAATGGAAGTGATAATACTAAACAATAGGTATCTTTAAATTAAACACAGAATTAACCACATTCACAACAAGAGACAAAAACAGAAAATTCTGGACAACCTCAGTAGATCTGACAGCATCTGTGGAGAGAGAAAGGAGCTGGATGATTCGATGTCCAGCATTTTCTGTGCCTCTTTCAGGTTCCGGCATCTGCAATAGTTTGCTTTTATCTTAATCACAGATAAATAGCTTTAAAGTTAACAGTTACAACAGTTCTTGGTTAAAGGAGAAACTTTAACTTACTTCCTAAACTCGCCTCTCTTTTCTAATAAACCAACATGGTCCAAATACTATTCATGAATAAAGTTAACAACCAGGTTTCTTGTTGCTTTTCTCTGTGTAGAGTCTTTGGAGAGAAAAACTTTCAGGAGCAAAACTGAAACACCTCTGTTCAGATTAAATTTCAAGGAACAATTAACTTTTTTTTAACAGACCTGGCTCCTCCCTTTAATTGCATCATCTGTACACAAAGCATAAGGTATTCTTCTGTCTCCCCTGACCTGTTTAGCCAGGACCAAATACAGTACCCCTCATAAATCATCTACACCACAGTTGTCCTTTAAGTATAAACAATATTCCATTAGCAGAATATTTCACCTGCAAAATCAAGATGATCTAACTTTTACGACCCCTTACTCACAGCTTTAGCAGACATACTGTCTGTATGCATCTTAACCCAGGTTTTAATAACGTTACTGAAAAAATATTTTAAATATGACAATTTCTTCCATTCACCACATTTGGGATAGTGTCATGCAACAGGCGATAATTGGTTGATAGTGGGAGAAAGAATACCCAAGGTTTACCAAAACTACAATGGTGACCTTGATGGAAAAGAGGAAAAATATCCTGCATCTTCAAATGGCCGTCTGGACACACGATGGGAAGGTAATGGGACTGTATACCTGTGGAGCTAAATGCCAGGAGGTTGACCCCAAATGATGTCAGCAACGACAGCAGACCCTATGCATATTTGCTCAAAGATGTGTAGGCTCGTTTTAAATCATGCTAGCAAGTAATGATATAGCTGCAGTTAGCAATCATGTTAATGAGCAGGCAGCACATAATTGGCATCACATTGAATGGGCATGAGATAATTGTACACAGTGTGCTTCCCTTGATCATTTTCAGGGGTGACCTAATTCTTTCTTCTCTTTCTCCAAACTAAGCTATAATTCTTTACACCAGTCCTTTTATGAATGCTGCCTTTCTTCTTAAATGTTGCAAGTCCACCTGTTGCAGAATCTCTACAATGCAGAAGGAGGCTAGTCAGCCCATTGGGTCTGCACTAACCCTCCGATAGAGCAGTCTACCCCGCTCCCCCATCCACCCTGTACTATCCCCATAGGCCTGTAACCTAACCTGCACATCCTTGGAGACTAAGGGGCAATTGAGCTTGGACGTTTCACCTAACCTGCACATCTTCGAACTGTGGGAGGAAACCAGAGCACCCGGAGGAAACCCACACAGTTACGGGGAGAACGTGCAGACTCCGCACAGACAGTCACCCAAGGCTGGAATGGAACCCGGGCCCCTGGCGCTGTGAGGCAGCAGTGCTAACCACTGTGCCACCCATGTTTTGCTTTTGTCTTGCTTGGCTTGTCAAATTCTAACAACCTAATCCAAAAACTATGTTTGTCTCTATCGCACATTAAATTCTCAAACATACACAGGTGTTAGTCCTGACTTCTGTATTAAGTTATTTTCTCACTTTGCACCGATTTCCCTATATTTCATATCCACTATATCCATTTCATTTCTATACTTTACTGAGGCCCTCTGTGCTAACTATCCCCCGATGTTCTGCACCTCGGCTAAATTGCTGACTGTTATATTATACACTACACTGGTGACTAACAAGGGAGTCAAAGGTTATCAGGAGTAGGTGGAGTCTGGAGTTGAGGCCACAATTGGATCAGCCAGGATCTTATTGAATGGTGGGGCAGGCTTGAGGGGCCGAGTGGCCGACTTCTAATTTGTATATTTGTGTTTGGTTGTTCTGACTTACACTTGGTTCCCATTAAACCCACAAACCAGATTGCCAATAGATTCTGTTAGTCTAGTAAGACCAGCAGTGGGAATATCACTGCTAGAAAACTATTAAAACATCAGCAGTAATCAAAAAGTACATACCGATCCCTGAGCCTCGACTCTGCCAGCTTATGTTTAACCTTCTTTGTCTTAGCTAAGTGATGTGTCTTCCTCTGGGAAAGTATGTAATCGCTGTGTGGGACAAACAAATATCTTAAACGTGCAGATTTCTCATTATTTTGGTTCTGAGACTTTATGGTGGTGGGTTTCCAGGTTGATCAGTCACTCAGCTGCAACAACGTCCTCTTTAATCTCCGTTCCATCCTCACGTTCTCCGATACCAAGTAACATAGATGGACCTGTGCCTGAATGGCTTTATTTCTGCCAGTAATTCACTTTTGGAGGAGCCATGACAAATATTTGGACCAAAATGAGCTCCCAATGATTAATTCTAAGTGCCAGGAAACTAAGGAAATTCGGCATGTCCACATTGACTCTTACCAATTTTTACAGATGCACCATAGAAAGCATCCTATCAGGCTGCATCACAGCCTGGTACGGCAACTGCTCGGCCCAAGAGGAAAATAAACTACAGAGAGTTGTGAACACTGCCCAGTCCATCACTCGAACCCGCTTCCCATCCATTGACCCTGCCTACACCTCCCGCTGCCTTGAGAAAGCGGGCAGCATAATCGAAGGCCCCTCCCTACCCGAGTTATTCTCTCTTCCACCAGGCAGAAGATACAAAGGTTTGAGAACATTCACTAACAGATTGAAAAACAGCTTCTTCCCCGCTGTTACTCCTGAATTGACCCTCTTATGGACTGAACTGATCGCTCTGTTATTACTGTTGTTAGCACTGTATTCCATCTGCTTCACCCAATGTCTATGTATTTACATCAATGTCCTATGTTTTTCATGTATGGAGTGACCTGTCTGGACTGTTCGCAGAACAGTACTTTTCACTGTACCTCGGTACACGTGACAATAAATCTAAACCTAAATCTTTGGGTGGGATTCAGTTTTAACTAGCAGCCATTTCGTCAAATGTTGAGACTTCATTAGAACCCAAGTTTTCCTGAATGGGACCCCCATATTATTTCACTAATGTGCTTACAACCACTGTTAAACCTAGCTGCAAAAACTTCAACCCAGAGTTTGGTTCTGCATGTAAGTTTTTTTTATATCTTGCAATTCGTAATTTTCTAAAGTCAATTCTATTCAGGACTTCTATCCTCTTTCCTTTTGCATTAGAGTGCAAATGTAAAGGTAAAGCCACCATAGTCCCAGATGACCACAGGCTGCTTTCCCCTTTTGAGCTGACTGGTGGTGGTTTAACCTGAGAGTCACCACACCTCAGGCGAGGAGAAAGGTTGAGAAGGCGGGGCCTTTGTGAATAACCGTTATAACTTTAAAGTCTACATAACACAGCATTTTCAGTTTGCGAAGTTTTAAAATCCTCAAGTTGATCATTTTCTTCCTTTGACAGGTTCCTGGTGATTTAAGTCAAACCTCCGAAGACCAAAGCTTGTCAGATTTTGAAATGTAAGTTGACTCTTCCTTATATATCTTATAACTTTATTTCATTGAAAAAATTGTAAAAACAAAAAAAGTTAAGATAGTTTGATTACATTTTATTTAGCCATCTTGGCCATCAGTCTAAGTTTTTTTTAACTGCATTTATTCTGGGGTCTCAGAGATGACGAATAATCAAGTATTGGCGAATGTATTCTATTAAATATTCAGTTATCTGAAGTCTGCTGGCTAAAATGGGTCCCACTGGCATTTTGGTCCTCACTGTGTCAACAGAATAGATGAACTATTACTGGACAGAAAAACTATTAGTTTTATGATTAAAGTATCTCTGCAGAGGGGTTGGCTCCCCCGTCCCGTGCCAGCTGCGAAGTCGGGGGTAAACCCACTTCACGTGGCTGGGTTTCCCTGGAGCCATTTTACAGCTATTGGGCCGTTAATTGGCTTGAGGACAACTTCAATCCATCGTACCTCCCAGAGATGCCAACCAATCAAATGCCGCCATCCTCTGTAGACCTATCAGCGCAACTGGAAATGCTGAGTACTGCTGGGATTGCAGGCGGACCCTAAAGGACCCAGACTTCAAGGTAAGTCCGAGGTTTCGCTGGGGCCAGGCTGGCTGGCCCCGGTGAGAGAGTTTTGGGGCATGATTCGACAGAGCAGAGAGTGCAATGCAGGAGGATGGGCAATACCTGTGGGGCAGAGAGTTCTGTTGGGCACAAGATGCCCAAACAGGAGGCCCTGCCAATACATAAAATGGCCAGCAGGTAATCTCACCACATGGTGCTAACACCTTCTGCCGTGTGTAAAATCACAGCAACGGCAGGAAGAAGCCCTTAAGTACCCATTAATTGGCTACTCAAGGACCTCAATTGACACATGGGTGAGGGAGCCGCTCGACGCTTCCTCTGCTGTGGGTTAAACCCCGGGAGAAGCCGATAGGTGAGGGACATATTGCTGCGACTATGGTGGCCAGCTTTAGATCCCCTAACCTGCCCGTGGGAGCCGTAGAATTCTGACCAACACCTTCCCTCATCTCGCTGTTTGTAAAAAATACTGTATGAAACAATGCGGATGAAGTCAGTCAAATGGATGTCCTAATATATTGATACCAGTAGCCCCTTTTTTGGAGTTCATTTGCAAAAGTGCGTTTGCTTTGGATTGTTGCCTGATGTTGATATTTGTTTTGTCATTTATACTCCAGCACAACCATTTTAAAGGAAATTTATGTCACATTAATAAGGTGAAGTCACCATAGTCCCAGATGGCTAGCTGCTTTCTCCTTTATAAGACCATAAGATGTAGGAGCAGAATCAGACCACTCGGCCCATCGAGTCTGCTTCGCCATTCAATCATGGCTGATATGTTTCTCATCCCCATTCTCCTGCCTTCTCCCCATAACCCCTGATCCCCTTATTAATCAAGAACCTGTCTATCTCTGTCTTAAAGACACTCAGTGATTTGGCCTCCACAGCCTTCTGTGGCAAAGAGTTCCACAGATTCACCACCCTCTGGCTGAAGAAATTCCTCCTCATCTCAGTTTTAAAGGATTGTATCCTCAGTCTGAGGCTGTGCTCTTGGGTTCTAGCTTTTCCTACTAATGCAAACATCCTCTCCACGTCCACTCTATCCAGGCCTTGCAGTATCCTGTAAGTTTCAGTATGATCCCCCCTCATCCTTCTAAACTCCAACGAGTACAGACCCAGAATCCTGAACCACTCCTTGTATGACAAGCTCTTCATTCCAGAATCATTCTTGTGAACCTCCGCTGGATCTTTTCCAAGGCTAGCACATCTTTCCTTAGATACGGGACCCAAAACTGCTCACAATACACCAAATGGTCTGACCAGAGCCTTGTACAGCCTCAGAAGTACATTCCTGGTCTTGTATTCTAGCCCTTTCGACATGAATGCTAACAATGCATTTGTCTTCCTAACTGCCGACTGGACCTGCACGTTAACCTTAAGAGATACTTGAACTCGGACTCCCAAGTCCCTTTGTGCTTCTGATTTCCTCAGCCTTTTCCCATTTAGAAAATAGTCTATGCCCCTATTCTTCCTACCAAAGTACATAACCTCACACTTTTGCACATTGTGTTCCATCTGCCCACTTCTTTGCTCACTCTCCTAGCCTGTCCAAGTGTTTCTGCAGCCTCCAGCTTCCTCAATACTACCTGTCCCTCTACAGATCTTTGTATCATCTGCAAACTTAGCAACAGTGCTTTCAGTTCCTTCTTCCAGATCATTAATGTATATTGTGAAAAGTTGTGGTCCCAACACCGACCCCTGAGGCACACCACTAGTCACCGGCTGCCATCCTGAAAAAGCCCCCTGTATCTCCACTCTGTGCCTTCGAGAGGGTGAGCTGACTGGATCACCAGTCACCTGAAAAGTGAGAGGCAAGGTTAAAAATCCCTTGTACCAGTGCAGTCAAGAGGCCGAGTCTCAAGGCAAGGTTCAAAGCGTTGTTCTTTATTGTACAATTGCTGAAGCCTTCAGGGCGACCCACGCAGCCAGCTCAGAAACAATGGCTTGGCCACGTTGATCTCGACAATTACACATTCGCTCTGGATTTTTATAGGAATCCAAATTCGAGCAGGAACATTTGCTCATACATAATAGTTAAAGGGTAGTTTTGATTTAGATCTCTCAGACAGGTTTAAACTGAGAATATGCATCTTTGTCAATTTGCATCTGTATGGTGTGTGTCCGTGTTGATGAGATTATCTGTGCTATGCTTTTGTTTCTGTGTTTGCTAGATGAGGTGTTAATGTCATCTTTGTCCTGCTGTGTGTGTAGGGGACGCTAATCTAATCTATACATTTCTTTTATTCCTTCTATTCTGGTTTCTTTGCCTGCCTTGGCCATTTTATTAATATATTATTTCATTCTTTCATAAGTCTTTGCAATACAGTTGTGCCATATATCCCACTGCCAGGGTCTTGACTCGCAGATATCCTGATCTCTTGGCCATGGGGCCGTTTTAAGATGCAGCTTTGTGCTGTTGCTGGGCAGAACAAGTGTCTTCCATCATTAAGATGCAGCTTCATGCTGTTGCTGGGCAGAACAAGGGTCTTCCATCTGTGCAGAAGGGGATTTAAACGAATGTCCATCCGGGTGTCCCCTTCTGCATTGTGGGCACATTATAAACGGTGCCAATCAGTCCAATAAAACAGTCCAATAAATGTTAAACGGTGCCAATCAGTCCAATAAAACAGTTTCATAAATGAAGACTGTTTGATGAGATGAGATAAAAATATGGTCTTGGAAAATGGCCTACTTCACCAGTCACCTGAAAAGTGAGAGGCAAGGTTGAGAAGTCGGGGCCTTCATGAATGACCGGTATGGGAATTGAACCCACGCTTCTGGCCTCTCTCTGCATCATGAAGCAGTTGTCTGAGCAAGTGACCCGGCCTCCATACCTACAATGACATACTGGCCCATTTCGCAGAATCATTGAACTGCTGCCTTTGTATCGGTACAAGTGATTTTGGATTTGCATCAATATGGCTGTTTTGTAACTTGGGAACGTTGTCTGACTCCTGAACACACTGACAACAAAATGAAAACCTAATTTCTACCCAATCTACTACTTTCATCAAATTTACCATCATCTACTTTGTGTGTGATGTGGAAAATGTGGTGGGGAAAATCTTTGGTGCAAGTTTATTTCATAGGATAGTGAATATATTACTTCAAGCTGGCAGGGCAGAATATTGTTCCCAGCGGATTTGTTTGGTAACATAACAGTATAACTCCGATCTACCAGCTGGGTATTATACAAATAACATTGTCAGTCATATTCTGTGATCTCTTTCAGTCACACAATGGCACACTATAATTTCTCATTAATGAAAAAAATCAGTAAATTTTATTTGGATTTACACGTTGGGCATCGATCACCCAGCATATTCCACAGCGTCTTTTCTGTTTCAAGTGGAGTTTTGCTTTTGGGTCAGAGGCTTTGTTGAGGGAATTCCTTGCTCACTATTAATTGAAGCGCTTGTGCTGAAGCTCAGCATTGTTTTTGCCTCAGTATTTCTGGACTCCAGGTATGTTAAGTAATTGCGGCCAATTTGCCAGCTTGTCACATTGAATAACTCAAGGTTTCAGGTTTTAATTTCAAAATCTGCTGGAAATCTCCTCGTCAGCTGGAGTATTTGTCACGTTTTGATTGAATTTATTTTGGTGAAGATCAGCTTGGCCAACTCTCGCGGAGCTTTTTTCTGCATTTCCGTTCTTATTTATTGTGTCGTCTAATTCCTTTCCTGAACACTTTTGCCATGCTTATCTATCTCGCTGCAGTTTCTTGTTCTCTTTTAATTGTTCTGGGTATTTAATTGTTTTCACAATAAGGTCATTTCCTCAATCTAACATGTTATTTTCTGAAGTTGTTACTCGAGCTTTACTTTGATTATTCTGCAGTGATTATTCTGCAGTGGATATTATTCATTTACCATTTTCATTTGAACTTTGGATTTTGTCACTACTTTCAGCATTTGAGTGACTGCTGGTCCTGAATCTCACTCCTTATTCTTTTTTCATCTTTCAGAATGTCGATCATACAAGCTATAAAATTCCCTGCAGTAGATAGCATGTAGTCAAAACTTTTTGTTTCTAACTCTTTCATTCAGCATCAAAAGTGGTGACTGAGCTTTTACTTCCTAATGTGACAAGTATCTTGATTTTGACAGCAGTCTGTTTCTCAACTTAAACTGAATTCTATTGTCAAAACAAAGAGACTTTTGTCTCTTCGAGAAGTAATTAATTAATTCATATTTCCAGTAACATCATACCTTTGACGAATTAAACAGTAACGCATAATCTAACCCTGGAAAATGTTTTCCCCATTCGGTTGTCTACAAGCTGATTAAGAACATAAGAATTAGGAACAGGAGTAGGCCATCTGGCCCCTCGAGCCTGCTCCGCCATTTAATGAGATCATGGCTGATCTTTGTGGACTCAGCTCCACTCTCCGGCCCGTACACCATATCCCTGAATCCCTTTATTCTTTAGAAAGGCATCTATCTTTTTCTTAAAAACGTTTAAAGAAGGAGCCTCAACTGCTTCACTGGGCAAGGAATTCCAGAGATTCACAACCCTTTGGGTGAAGAAGTTCCTCCTACACTCCGTCCTAAATCTACCTCCCCTTATTTTGAGGCTATGCCCCCTAGTTCTGCTTTCCCCGACCAGTGGAAACAACCTGCCCGCATCTATCCTATCTATTCCCTTCATAATTCTATATGTCTCAATAAGATCCCCCCGCATCCTTCTAAACTCCAATGAGTACAATCCCAGTCTACTCAACCTCTCGTCATAATCTAATCCCCTCAACTCTGGGATTATAGCAAATGTATATTTGCCTTATATAAAATGTTACATTGTTCTCATTGTTGTGAGTTTCTCTTGCTGGCCGAACTGATTATTAGTCTGTCTGCAATTATCGCATTGTGAGTCTCGATCCTATTTGCATTCCTGCTCCCTTCGCACCTCATCACTTGTGAAGCTTTGCTTTGAAGTCCATTGTACTGCATCTCAGTTGCAGCTTTCTTCTGCTCTGCCTCATCACTTCAAATCTTGTCAGAAGTCCTTGTTTTGCATCTTGTTATTCACATCCTTTCATATTTAAATTCTTTATTCATAGCACTTGTCATATATCTCTTCATTTACATTGCAATTGCTTCGCTGGCTTGCGACTCATGAAATTTTATTACAACAGCCTGATTGCATTGTGTTGAGTTACATTAGTGTGAGTGATTCGCACCAATTTTCATTGTATTTGGACAGAAGATCCAATATTTTTCTTCTTGTGTACGTTTCTTGCAGTGCTACTGTGTTGCATTGCTTCTGGACACATTACTTAAGTACAATGTATAATTGTTCAACATGCAGGATTGTATTCAATTCATCCAATTACATTGCTTTTCTAATTATGTATAGCTTTTCTCCCCAGCTCGATCATTTGTCATCCTAATGGATTGCTGCAATCCAAGTATGAGGTATTCAACACATTGTATTGGGGTGCATTGCAGCACTATTTCTGTAGTTGCATTAACACTGATGGGTTGGCTCACTTTTCACACCACATGCAGTTCAGCCACTTTTAATAATATCTAACTGTTTCAGTGCCAATTGCTTCTTATTTGTTTTTATGGTGTCAAATTGTTTCTTTTCCTCCTCAAATTTGGGATAAGATCCCTGAATTTTACTCTCCTCCTCCTTTGATTGCTCCCTGTTCTATATCGACTGTAGTGGAGAGAATAGGCAAAACAATGCCAGACTGGCGACACCTGTATCTGGCACTTCAGGTCTGGGTTTTTCAGTTCTAATGATTCTGCAACTGTCAGCCTTTGCTCTCATTATCCTGTGCAACCAACAGCAATTTCTCACCTTAGCTGGTAAATGAGAAATCCAAAGGCTGCTGTCAGTGATTCCCTATACCCCCACAGAGTGGGCTTTTAAAAATAATTGAACTGACAAAATGTGGCTGTCAAACCCCCCAAAATACGGTTTGTTAATGAGGTATAACTGAGTTTTTAGTGTTATGCTCTTGCTAAATACAACAGAGCAATCCCTCTGGCCCTTGAAAACTATTTTTCTATTTGTGTAATGTTAAATGTTTCTATCACGGTAAAAACTCAGTTGCTATTCAATATATTTTTTTTAAGTTTATGATATTTCAATTTCTAATGTGTACATCACAATTTTTATTCCATTGTAACATTTGTGTAAAGTGACGGATAATCATTGTATTTTACTTCCTGGTTTGCTGTCTGTGGGAATTCCTTGTTATGATTGGTTGCTTAGCTTGCATGTTGATCCTCTTGGCTTGGTGGCATAGAAGTTGGGGAGAAGTGAATTCCACACTGCAAAGATCCCTAGATCTTTGTGGACCGTTTTTTTGGAGGTTGAGGCGTGCACCATCGCTTCCGGCTGACTGCACAATCCTACAGAGTGCACAGTTTCAACTGTTCTTAGTTTTCCTTGCCCCTTCTTTGAAAGATCACTTTGGGTCTTGTCAGCACCCATCAGAAATAAAGCTATGTTTGGGAGCAGTGACACACAGAGTCAAATGCATATCCCATCACTGAAATGACAAATGCATGTTGCTTATTGCTGCAGCCATTTTCTGAAAACCAAAGTGGTACAAGCATCAAGAATATCATTACAGAATGTTTAAGTTCTAACTGCAGAGTGGTACAACAATTTTGTTGAAAGATAATACTCCAGCCGTAGCGGAGTTAAAATGAGTGTTAACTGCAGTATTATCACAGAGAGTTGTTTTACATTATCAGTGGGAAGACATCTATTATTCAGCGTGACTTAATATCCATACTTAAGGATGTAGCTGCTTTTTAAATCCATTTATATTCCTGCTGTGACAGAAGGACAACCTGTCGCATTCTGAAACTTTATGGCAATGTTGACTTCATTTACTTCCAGTATCTCTCGCAGCAGGGTTACGTTTGCTGTCTATCTCAGAAATCCTCCTTGCAATGAGGACCGTGCTGAACATATTTGGAAACAATAGACGCACTTAAGGCAACTGAAAAATTGCATAGTTGGCATTTCAGGCAATGTTTCTATTCAGAAATCATGAATATGGACTGCCCGCAAGCTGCTTTAAATAAAATGTTATGAGAAATGAACAGCAATTTATACTACAGGCCTGCCTGTTTTATTATATATGAAGTGTGAATTATTGAAATTGGCCCACGTTTGTGAGGGTCAAACTGTAGAATCTCCTGATGTTTGCTTTCATTCATTGATTCGTCACAAATGTTTAAATTCAAGTGATATGAAGATCCCTTATTTTATTTTAGCAGTATTAACACCATTAGCAATATTTATGCCTCTGACATAATGTTTTAATGGCAGCTGTGTAATGGGCAACATTTTTCATGACTTGCTGAAAGTAGCAAGTTAGAAATTTTGCAATTAAGTTGGTTTCTGAATGAAGTGGGGGAGTGTTGTTGAGGTGGTTCCACCTTGCCAGCTGCCATGCCACATGTCTTGCTCCTATTAGTTAGAGGTTCCCTTAAATTGTCCTGAATGAACAACATCTTTTTGATTATTTTGCCTGTGAATTATTCTGTAAATTCTACACTTTCCTTTTAAATTCACTGTGGACTACTCTGTTTCTGTTAGGGCTCACTGTGCACTGATCAATGTGTGGATACCAACAGTGTTTCTGCGGGGACGAGCTGCTAATGCTTTTCATGTTTACCAGGTATGAAACCCTAGATTCAGACACTAACCAAAATAAAATGTTATATCTTCACTGTGTATATTGCTGCCAAACTTTTAAAATCTACAAAATATGCTTTCATTTCATAATGCTACCTTTCCACAAAGTGTCCCTTTCTGCCCCCCACAACCTCCCTCCCCCTTTAAAAACATAAATGTTATATATCTGGGAATATATTCTTGCTGGTTCTACGTCATGTGATGTGTAGTAACGACAACAGCGTGTTTGCGCTGGCTTGGAGCAGATCACCATTTTGATTGTTTGAGCAACACCCTTAATAAACCTCTCATCGTGTTTCACAAGAACCCAGTGTGGGCACCTCCAGACCTTTTCACTTTGCGGCAACAAAGAAATATAACAGGAGAGAAAACTGGCGACGAGGATTGAGGCAGAAGAGTCGCTGGAAAGACGATCTTTATCGACTAATTGTTGGATGGCATCAGGAACAAGGGAAGATTATCGGGACCGATCTCGCATACACATAGGCATTGGGTGAAGCACTGCTGCAGATACGAAGGTTTAACAAAAGTATTCAACAGCAACTGTGAGTAAGAAGCCCAACAGTCGGGAAAAACCTGCTTGTTTCGAAGTGAATGGGGTCTGGGCTGCAGGAACGACGCACGTGGCGAAGTTACATGGACTGCGGGGAACAGGGATTTCGAAGTCTGTCGACTTTGCAGAGGCCACTACTCGGAAGAAAAGTCATAATACTCAGGGATAAAACAGGAGAGAATTCCTAGCCGCTTGTTTGAGGGATGCTTGTGTCATACTCTCCAACACAGTTGGAAAGGAGGAAATGTCTTAAAGCTAGAACTGTACCATACACCATTAAGCCTATAGTTCAAGAAGAACTCGAAAGATTAATAAGGACAATTAATAAGGATTAATAAGGCTTTTCCCCAGGGTAGAGGGGTCAATTACTAGGGGGCATAGGTTTAAGGTGAGATGGGCAAGGTTTAGAGTAGATGTACGAGGCAAGTTTTTTACGCAGAGGGTAGTGGGTACCTGGAACTCGCTACTGGAGGAGGTAGTGGAAGCAGGGACGATAGGGACATTTAAGGGGCATCTTGACAAATATATGAATAGGATGGGAATAGAAGGATACGGACCCAGGAAGTGTAGAAGATTGTAGTTTAGTCGGGAAGTATGGTCGGCACGGGCTTGGAGGGCCGAAGGGCCTGTTCCTGTGCTGTACATTTCTTTGTTCTTTGCTCTTTTGACAGGTGGGAAACACAAATCATTCTTGTATTAAAACGGAGTGGCCCAGTGAGAATTTGTGGAGATTTCAAAGCTGTGGTGATTTCCAAACTACTATTAACCCAGTTTTGTGCATAGATCATTATTCACTGCCGCCAATTAAAGACTTGTTTGCTGGACTTTCTGGAGCACAGAAATTCTGTAAAATTGATATTTCACAGGCACAGCCGCTACGCGCCAACGTGACGCACAAAAGTCTGTTCACTACAGAAGACTTCCTTTTGGAATAACATCTGCTCCTGCTCTTTTTCAAAGATCCATGGATCAAATTCTAAGTGGGTTGAATGGAGTGCAAACTTATTTAGATGACATGGTCATCACTAGTTTGAGTGAACAGGAACACTGGAGAATTTGGAAGCCAACCTGACATGGTTATCCAGCCACAACCTGGGAGTTAGGGGGCTGGTTTAGCACAGTGGGCTAAACAGCTGGCTTGTAATACGGAACAAGGCCAGCAGCGCGGGTTCAATTCCCGTACCGGCCTCTCCGAACAGGCGCCGGAATGTGGCGACTAGGGGCTTGTCACAGTAACTTCATTGAAGCCTACTTGTGACAATAAGCGATTGTTATTATTATAAAGGAAAAGTGTGACTCTTTCAAGTCATCCATAAATCACCTTGGTCATATTATCGAAAAAGATGGTTTATACAAAGAAACAACGACAGTGTCTGCAATCTTAGAAGCACCATGGCCTGAAAATATGACGCAATTAAGGTTGATTTTAGGATTATTACGGTAAATGCGTGCCAAATTTAGCAACACGATTGAAGCCTTTATACACTTTGCTATGTGTCAAACAGGAATGGCACTGGTCAGAAGAATGTGAGAATACGAACAATGATGTGAAAGAAGCTTTTGTGAAGTCAGAGCTGTTCGTTCATTATAATCCAAAAATGATGTTGCAATTAGCTTGCGATGCCTCACTCTATGGGGTTGGTGCAGCCGCCTCACACACTGTGCCTTAAGGAGAGGAACAATCGTTAGCATTTGCTTCACACACTCTTCCCAGCACAGAAATAAATTACACTCAGCTGGAAAACAAAGCTTTGAGCAGCATTTTCAGTGTAGGAATTTTCCACCATTACCTTTATGGGTGTCATTTTACTCTTTTGACGGATCATCGACTCTTGACTACAATCTTGGGGCCTTATCAAGGTATACCTTCTTTGGCTGCTGGTAGATTGTAAAGATGGTCGTTGATATTGTCGGCAGATGTCGATGCATTATCACTATTGCCGTTACAAGTCAAACTTGAACCAGAAGAACATTTCGCCAATATTTTGTATTCTAGCTCATCGATAGTGTATCTGTGACTTCACACCAAGTTCAAAAATATGCAAGAACTAATCCAGTGATGAGGAAGGTGATGGACTTGGTCCAGAAAGGAAGGCTGTCAGATGTTCATAGGAAAAATCCTGACCTCAAGCCCTACATCACATGAAGACTTGAGTTGACAGTACAGGATGGTGTCCTATTGTGGGAATCCGTGTGATTATTCCTCCGTGCTTGCGTAGTAGAGTCCTTGAACAACTGCATGAGGGACATCCTGGTGTGGTAAGGATGAAGGAATTGGCACGCAGTTATTTTTGGTAGCCAGGATTAGATGCTTAGATTGAAGAGAAAGTTGGACAGTGCCAATCTTGTGCAAAACTAATGAAGATCCATCCCACCATTACAACCATTACATCTGTGGGAATGGTCGACATAGCCATGGTAGAGAATACACATCGATTATTCGCTGGTCCACTGGAAGGACACATGTTCTCGGTGATTGTGGACATGCATTCAAAATGGCCAGAAGTCGTGATAATGAAGTCAATGATGACTGAGCAGACCATTAAGAAACTAGATAATATATTTGCAAGATTTGGAACACGAGAGCAGATTGTCAGGGATAACAGTACACAGTTTATTTCGAAGGAGTTGAGGATTCATTGAAAGGAAACCATATACACCCTATTGAGTCAACTCCATATCATCCAGCAATGAATGGATGAATGTTTTGTGCAATCATTAAAGCATTCTATCAAAGCATTGAAAGAACCAGGGGACATTATCAAGAAGAGCAAACAAATTTCTAATATCTTATCAGAACACAGTACATGCTGCCACGCAATGTTCACCGGCAATGCTGTTGTTTAAGAGGAAACTACAGAGTTTGACTTGTTAACGCCACCTGGTACTTCAGAGATTGTCAAATGACAACAACAAACACAAATTGCTGGGAGGAAGAAAATCTCTAAAAGATGAATATTCTATCAGGGAGAGAGTGCTCGCTAGGAGTTACAGCACTAACGGGAAATGGGTACCAGGTCCAATATCATACATCGTACACACAGACGATGGAAGAGTTTGGTGACGTTATACAGTCCAGTTACTTGCTGCACAAAGTGAGTTTGCAGGAACTTCTCAAGAGGTTCTACCTTTAGAGGATCTGGAGAGCTGTACTTTGCAACCGAGACCAGAGACAGTGCGAGTTCAGATTCTGTTTCTGAGGATTTTTCAATGCCTATAGTGACAGATATCAAAATATCTCTGAATCATAAATGTTGCATGTTGTTAGTAGAAGAAGTAATATGATGACAATGGATGTAGGATTAACAATTTGGTTCATTAGGCATCTGGTTCCACAGACCATATAAAATCTCTCCTTTCATGCATTCCAGAAGGAAAGTTATTTAAAAATGCTTCCTGCAATCAGGATAAAATGAAGAGCATTCATCCATGTCCACATCTCCATGTTCAACTTTGAGTTGTTGCTCTGTACTGACTTCGCCAGCTATGGAAGCACAGGAAATAATGTTACACCTGGAGTTGTTACACTACCTAGGTGTCGATCCAATTCTGTTCCCAGGTTTTCGCCTGCTCCAAATCAACAAATTGATTAATTTTAAACTCTTGTGGTTGAGTGGTTAATGTTGTTCTGGCTAATATCTATATAATTTATCTGAATGAGTAGTGCTCAACATATTCCAGAGTCTCTCCTTCAACATAGGAGGGAGGTGGAATATTTGTTGACCAGCTGTGGGCTGATATGTGTTTTGTTTTGGCAACATTCAAGGACAGACCAAGTCTCTCATATGCCGAATTGAAGAGATTGAGAGTGGCTTGTAAATCTGGTGCGGAGAAGGCAATGGTAGAGCGGTTGTTCGCAAACTGTAGATCCTGTGTATCTGTGGTGGCCGAGGCGATATTTAATATTTACACCACAGGGCATTTGATCTTTGATGAGGTGAATAAGCACTGTCAGGTAGATTGTAAGTAGCATCAATTCGACAACACCATCCAACCCCAGTGACCTCTAGCACCTAGAAGGACAAGGCCAGTAGTTGCATGGGAACACCATCAGTTGCCAGTTTCCTTTTAAGCCACACACCATCCTGACTTGGAACCATTTTGCTGTTCTTTCACTGTTGCTGGGTCAAAGTCCTGAAGCTCCCTCCGAACAGCACTGTGGGTGTTCCTATGGCACATGGACTGCACCACCATCTTTTCAAGGGCAATTAGGATGGGCAATAAATGCTGATCCAACCAGTGATGCCTGCACAAATAAATGTAAACAAATGCATGGGGGGCTGGCACATAGCCTTACTTGACCCCCAATCTGGATTTTAAAAGTGACTATTTCAATCTCCCACTCAAAAATAGTTGCAGTCATATCATCATGGAGCAATTGTAGGATTGTGCTAAAGTTTCTTGGACAAGCAAATCTCTGGAGTACAATCCACAGAGCTTTGTGATTTACAGAGTTTGCTTTGATCAAGTCGATGAATGCACAGTTCCTGCTTTTGTTCTTGACATTTTAGGGGGCTTGTCTAGCTGCAAAGACCACATTAGAGATTACTCTGGAAACACTGAGCACTGCCCATCTCTCTCAAAAGGCCACCATTGACAAGGCGATCCAAGACTGGATCAGCTCGCCAGCTCAGTCTTCCACAAACCAGGGCAACACGTGTTTGACAACAATTATTTCCTCAAAAACCCTAGGGTACAAAGCAATTGTCCTCACCACACTCTTGTACTGCAGTGAGACCTGGACTGTGTATCTGTGACATACAGGCTGGAATTCTCCGGATGTTGTGAGCCACTTTTCCCACAGGCAATGCACCCCTACCTGCGGGTTTTCCGGCGATGTGGGGTGGCTTCAATGGGAACTCCCATTGATAAGCGGCCGGAAGACAGAATCGCGCGGCCACGCATGGCGTGCCGCCGATAAACACCGGGCTGGGGAGCTGGAAAATCCTGCCCAAGAGCACTGGAAAAATCCCATCAGCGATGCCTTTGCTACATCCTCCAGATTCAATGGGAGACTGTCGAGCAGGCGCTCGGTTCCTTTTGAAGCCAGCTGCACAAGCATTAAGGCCAAACTCTGCAAAATCAACAACAATGGACTGGACATTGTTTTCAGATGGCTGAAAACCTTCTTCCCCCTCCAAGTCCTGTTTACACAACTCTCAAATGCCCAGCGTTCCGGGGAGGACAGATAAAATAATTATAGATACACTGAAGAGAAAGAAAGAGAAGGAAGCAAATGCTGTACTCTGGACCTCACTACCTCACAGGGTGCCCTGCCCATGTGTCCGAAGGCCTGTGGGTCAAGAAAGGACTTGTTCAGTCACATCAAGACCCATGGCAGATACTCGAGACCCTGGGTAGACATCATCCTCGAATCAAGGGACAGCCAATGACAGTTTATGCTCGTAGCATTTTTCAGAGTTGAATCATGTTTCCTTACCAGATCTCTCTGTTTGAAGTAAGTTCACCACTATGAATCTGTGTTATAAATTAGAGACAGATATCTCAGTGACTCTTTTCTGACCTTTGTCCAATATGTCAGTGTTGTTTTATAGTATGATATATCTTCAAATATTGAAGCATGATATTCAGCCCAGCTTATTACTGTTAGTGCTGGCCTTTTGGAGTTACCTACATCAATCCAATTTTCTTGCACCTTTTAATATCAGTCGAATATTTATCTAATCCCGTTGCCATATTTCAGCTTTCTGGTTCACGAGACAGGATTTGAGTGAATCGCACATGTGCTTTTGTTTTGAACTGTGAATTCTTAAATGGTCAAATCCTCCTTGCTCCAGCCAATGTGATGAAGAGGGGATGGATATTTTAATGAGCCAACTCTCCTCACTGTTTACTAAATTGACCAGGACAGGGTGTAATTTGTGATCTCACTTCGGCCTAGCAGCTGGGTGTACACTTGAGAGAGTACTCCAGGGTGAATAGCGGGGGAGTAGTTTGCTGAGAATATAATTGGCCAACTTTGCCAATGCTATCTCACCGAAACTGAACAGATTGTTTTAAGTTAAAAGGAAATACCTTTGTCATGGATCCTAATATTTGATTTGTTTTGTGGATAACCACATTATCTCGAGTGAATAATTAATAATTACACACAAATCCTTTGACAATCCTATCTTTGTAAATGGATATTTCTGCTGATTTTATTTTATTATTTTCATTTTTTTTGTCTTTTTAAAAATTCATATTGATGGACAATTCCCCCAAGAAATTAAATGAAAGTCGCCATTGTCCTCGAGGACTAGAGGCTGTCCTCCTCCCCTTTTGAGAGAGAGCTGACTGGTGGCGATTTAACCTGACGGTCACCGCACCTCAGGCGAGGGGCAAGGTTGAGAAAGCGGATTTTATGCATAACCCCAGCTGGTACGGGGATTGAGCCCACGCTGCTGGCATCGCTCCGCATCACGAACCCGCCGCACTAACCAATCCCCATGAAATTACCGCTGCTCCCTCCCTCTTGAAGGGAGACTCATTTTGTATTCTGATGGAGTTTGCACAATCTGGCCTTTTTAGAAAAATAGTATTATTTGTAGATGTGCAAAATTGGTATTTTATGGAACAGAAGTTTGTCTCATCACAATATTGTTGGACGGTCATGTGTAACTTCAGCATTCTTGAGCAATGTCTGTTTCTGCCAGGCTCTGTAAATTAAAAGAATTGTGTAGAAATGATGAACTTTACTGTTTTGAAGTGCAACAAAGTCTCCATATTTAGAATTAGATTTAGTTCCCAGATCTCTGTTGCGTGTCATTGGCCTGTGTAAATGTGAATTGTGGCATGCATTTATTTTCTATAAAATACTTGTTTTCAATAATTTACTGCACACCCTTGAGCTGCTTTGTTCTTGTCGAGTAAGTGGGGAAAGCGAGGCTGTATGGGAGCAGCCAACATCCATAGGAAGAGAGACACTTATGATCAATAAGAATATAATCAATTGCTATTTTTATACTGAGCATCCTCAGGCGCACCTGGAAACGCACAATTGAGCTCTGCTTGCCTCTTCCTGAAGACCAAAATTTTGTTCTTCAATTTTTTTAATGATTGTACAACAACAACTTGAATTTATGATGTTGTTCGATGATAGTATGGAACGAATTTACTTTGCGCATTCAGAACGGAAAATGCTGGAAATCCCGAGCAGGTCTGGCAGCGCCCGTGGACAGAAAATCATGACCCCCCTCTCTGGTGGATCCAGGTTTCGATGTCGATTGAATCCAATTATGTGGTTGCTCGCGCAGGAGTGGCAGTGGCATGGGCGTGCTGATGGATCACGTGGCAGTGGTTGGCTGTGATATCGGAAAGCCTGCATCACCTGTTGGCTGTGCGGGAAATGGGACCATGTTTAACGTGCAGCGAGCCCTGTGTTAGAGTGGGCCATCATCTAGAGGGCTTTTTAATAATGCTCTGCCTTTTAAGTCTCCAGCCTCTGTATCACTGCTCCAGCACAAAATGATGCTCTGCAGCCCGGGGAGAGGATTCCTCTGACGACACACAAGATCATTCAGTGGCATCAACAGGTTCAATTGAAGTCTGAGATGTCACAGCCAAGCGAGATCATCCCTTCCACTGCTCGAGGATTAATCAGGACACGCTATATTTTTATTCATTCAAAGGATGTGGCCCTCGCTGGCTAGGCCAGCATTCATTGCCCATCCCTAATTTCCCTTGAGAAGATGGTGACGAGCTGCCTTCTTGAACTGCTGCAGTCCAGGTGATGTAGGAATACCCGTAGTGCTGTTCAGGGGCAAGTTCCAGGATTTTGTCCCAGCGACAGTGAAGGAACAGCCGATGTATTTCCAAGTCAGTATGGTGAGTGGCTTGGAGGGGAGCTTTCAAGTGGTGGTGTTTTCAGATATCTGCTTCCCTTGTCCTTATAGAGGGTACTGCAGAGAGCTGTAGAGGTTAGGTTGGTAAGTATGTTCAATGCTGAAATCAACAGACTTGTAATCAGCAAGGGAATCAAGGGTTATGGGGATAAGGCAGGAAAGTGGAGTTGAGGTTTATCAGATCAACCACGATCTCATTAACGAGCGGAGCAGACTTGATGGGCTGAATGGCCTACTTCTGCTCCTACTACCTATGGTCTTATGGAAGGTGCTGTCTAAGGAGCCTTGGTGTGTTCCTACAATGGAGATGGTATACACTGTGCCTTGAGAGGGAATTAATGTTTGTGGATAGGATGCCAATCAAGCGGGCTGCTTGGTCCTAGATTGTGCCAAACCTCTTGAGTGTTGTTGGATCTGCACTCAGCCTGGCAAGGGGAGATGATACCTGTGCAGTCACTACCCCTTGTTGCAATTCCCAGGATGGAACCCAGCTTGATAAATCCTAATTTGTATCTTTTGTTTTGAAATGTGGAGGATGGCTACTGAGTCACATAGACCGCTGGTGTACTTTTAGCAAAACAATAAAACATTTATTAAACAAGAACTATATTACATTTTCTCCATCATCCAAACAAGCAATACCTTTATATATAGTGTTATGATGATGGAAAAAAAACCATGGAAAACATACATGGAAATATTGGACTTTAAAAAGATGTGTTTTATATTTTAAAAATGGACACAAACGATGAAGGTGGCTGAGAACGTAGTTAACCACTGGTCAGGGATGACTGTAGGATGTTTCTCTAAGGCAAAATGGAACACCTCCCTGTGTTTCCAGACAAGGTATTTCTAAAAGCACCCAAAGACTGATTACTATCTCTGGTAAGGAACATAATGGCTACATCTTCTAAAAGACACTGGGTGTAATTGCCTCCCTAGACTGACTAGTGGTCTAATTAGAATACACAAAGAAGGGGATCAAAAAGCTAGCTGAAAGAGCTGCCTGCCTGTTTCTGTCATACTGTGTATGTGTGTGTGTGTGTGTGTGTGTGTGTGTGTACTGCGAGGAAAAGCAGCTGGAAGTTTTACATACTGAAGGTGTGACATAGTACCAGAAACAGTGCCATGTGAAAAGTCAACAACCATCATTTCAGGAATATCTAAATCTCTCTCTGACTGTGAAAGTCAATTAACCTGCAAAAAAATGATTGTATCTGGAAAAAAACTGAAATAACTTTACCAGACTGCATAATACCTGAATAATTGAATCAACAACTCGTCTGCAGAAGTCAACTATACTGGAATCAATTCATAATGGCCTCACACATCATCATCGACTTCTCGCAAATCAAGGATTGTTCCATATAACCTTTTATTTATATTTACTTACTGTTGGACTCAATTCTTACTTCTAATCCATATAAATGTAGATGTTTGTATTTTACAATTTCTCCTTTGTTTTTCGTAGTTAATAAATGTACTCTATCTTAACTCAAGAAAGCTGGGTTAAATTGATTTAAATTGGGTCTCGAAAAGGGAACCTTGTTAGATTAAACCTTGTTGCTACCAGCAGAGGGTGGGCTGAATAAAGACATGGAGCCAGTCATCCCTCCTCAACCAAGTTTGTAACAATTTGGGGGTTTCCAATCTCGCTTGCAAGGAACATGCCTTGATACCGTTTCCAAATGATGTTTTCTCTTGGATGTCTTCACCAAGGATCCACCTCCAGTGTTTCAATATCTCCTTCCGATGTTTCCCTACCCTGGATCGCTGAGTGCATTCAAGCTTCGCCTGTCACACACTCGGGTATTTGGCCCTGCCAACAGAACTCCACTGTTTAACAAGCCTGTAGTAAGGAGACACCAACATTTAGTTATGGATTTCTGGATTCTCCCAAAATTATATTGCTTCACACTTGTTTCCTCCAACTTTGTCTTTTACCTTGGAGCCCTTTTCTTTTGCTCCTCAGTCTTAACTTCACGGAACAGGATCTGTTAATGATCTCTGTCCTTGTTCATGGCCTTAGCTGTTGGCTTGGGACTTTTTCATGTCCCTCCCTGTTTTTAGAACATTCTCCTTTAGCTTGGGACATTCTTTCTTTCCCTTTGCGTTGTCCTGTCTGTTCTGGCACTTCTTGTGGAATGCTGCTTCTAACTGAACTGAAACTGCTTATCCTGTCTCAGTGGGCCCCTGTTTGCTCGAATACTTTGAAGTCGTAAAACCTCATTAAAATGCAGGCATCTTTTAAAATGAAGCCAAAACTCAAATTTCCTTAATACGCAACTGAAGGAATATAAGGTAAGCTTAAATTCAAAGCCGACTTGTTCCTAACACCTACAAAGTACAAATATAAATGACTTAAATCTGTATCTATTTCTTAACGTTCTCCTTTTCCATTCAGGCAGCCTCCTTATTGTGTGTGTCTGTCCATCCCCTCCATCCCCCCCCAGTTGTCTGCTGCCCCTTAAAATTTTAGACCCGGTACTTAACGGTATTGAATTGCCTGCCTGAGGTCCGCCCTTCAGAGTGTCAGCTCAGCACATTTTTGCACAAAGGAAAGGTCAACCCAGTGTCTGTGACATCGAAGTTACAGCTTTCATTGGGCGGGGTACTGAAGGTACGAGAGACATGTGCGGGAAGGCAGGATCAAAACATTAAATTTCTATACAAGTGGACAATTAAGCATATCAGTGAGCTTCCTGCTGCAAACAGGAAAGTTTTCCATTTTATTACCTACGTGCCAGTGACTGAATCGCTTATAGTTTTCCCACAGTAGGGAGTCCAAAGCACGGCCTCCCACGAGTCCAAAGCACGGCCTCCCACAATTTTGCCCGTGCCTGCCGACAATCCTGCCTGTTCCACAAAACTCCAAACCAAATGTTTGGGCAGCATGGTAGCATAGTGGTTAGCACAATTGCTTCACAGCTCCAGGGTCCCAGATTCGATTCCCGGCTTGGGTCACTGTCTGTGCGGAGTCTGCACGTTCTACCTGTGTGTGCGTGGGTTTCCTCCGGGTGCTCCGGTTTCCTCCCACAGTCCAAAGATGTGCAGGTTGGGTGGATTGGCCATGCTAGTGTCCAAAAATTGCCCTTAGTGTTGGGTGGGGTTACTGGGTTATGGGGATAGGGTGGAGGTGTGGGCTTTGGTAGGGTGCTCTTTCCAAGAGCCGGTGCAGACTCGATGGGCCGAATGGCCTCCTTTTGCACTGTAACTTCTATGACATCTATGTTTCAGGTCAATGACTTTTCGTTAGAACAAGTATTTTGCTTTTGTATTAAAAATTCTGTTTTGTGTGCGTATTTCCTGTCCACAACTTGAATTCCTGTTTTAATCATTTTGTTGCCTTGTTTTATGCAAGCATTTAGCACGATAAATTGCTAAGTTACCTGTCCTAATGTGATTGCAAACTCTGGAGATTAGTGGTAATTTGAACCTAAACCACTGGGTGGAGTTTGGGTTGGATTTCCATTTTACATCCCAGTCGATTTTACCCTCCATTAACTAAATTCCGAAAGCCCCTGTTGTATAAATAAAAATCACCGAACTCGTACTAGTTGTATTTACTTAGTGCTTTCAAGAGAATAAAACATCCCAAGTCACTTCACCAGGTCCTTATAAAATAAAATATGACACGGCAAGTTTTCTTATTTGACAGAAGTGATTGTTGAACTTTGTGCAATTAATGCTTTTGGGCACGATCGACTGGCTGCCTTGTGCCCGAAAGGCAGCGCAGCTGGTAGATGCCGCGTGATCCCTCTTCTGGGATATATCCTGCTTGTCACGTTCCCAAGATCTAATGCGAACTCACGAGACATTGCGATCTGGCCCTGGCCCTGATGGAATGCATCCCAGAGTGCTAAAAGAGATGGCATGGGAAATTGCAAATCACTCGTGATAATTTACCTAAATTCACTAGACTCTGGGGTGGTCCCGGCGGATTGGAAATTAGCAAACGTGACACCACTGTTTAAAAAAGGAGGTAGGCAGAAAGTGGGTAATTATAGGCCAGTGAGCTTAACTTCGGTAGTAGGGAAGATGCTGGAATCTGTCATCAAGGAAGAAATAGCGAGGCATCTGGATGGAAATTGTCCCATTGGACAGACGCAGCATGGGTTCATAAAGGGCAGGTCGTGCCTAACTAATTTAGTGGAATTTTTTGAGGACATTACCAGTGCGGTAGATGAATGAAAATGAAAATCGCTTGTTGTCACAAGTAGGCTTCAATTAAGTTAATGTGAAAAGCCCCTAGTCGCCACATTCTGGCGCCTGTTCAGGGAGGCTGGTACGGGAATTGAACCGTGCTGATGGCCTGCCTTGGTCTGCTTTAAAAGCCAGAGATTTAGCCCAGTGCTAAACCAGCCCCAGATAACGGGGAGCCAATGGATGTGGTATATCTGGATTTCCAGAAAGCCTTTCACAAGATGCCACACAAAAGATTGCTGCTTAAGATAAAGATGCATGGCATTAAGGGTAAAGTAGTAGCATGGATAGAGGATTGGTTAATTAATAGAAAGCAAAGAGTGGGGATTAATGGGTGTTTCTCTGGTTGGCAATCAGTAGCTAGTGGTGTCCCTCAGGGATCAGTGTTGGGCCCACAATTGTTCACAATTTACATCGATGATTTGGTGTTGGGGACCAAGGGCATTGTGTCCAAGTTTGCAGACGACATTAAGATGAGTGGTGAAGCAAAAAGTGCAGAAGATACCGGAAGTCTGCAGAGTGATTTGGATAGGCTAAGTGAACGGGCTTGGGTCTGGCAGATGGAATACAATGTTGACAAATGTCAGGTTATCCATTTTGGTAGGAATAACAGCAAAAGGGATTATTATTTCAATGATAAAATATTAAAACATGCCGCTGTGCAGAGAGACCTGGGTGTGCTCGTCCATGAGTCGCAAAAAGTTGGAACAGGTGCAACAGGTGATTAAGAAGGCGAATGGAATTTTGTCTTTCATTGCTAGGGGGATGGAGTTTAAGACTAGGGAGGCTATGCTGCAATTGTATAAGGTGTTAGTGAGGCCACACCTGGAGTATTGTGTTCAGTTTTGGTCTCCTCTCCTGAGAAAGGACGTACTGGCGCTGGAGGGTGTGCAGAGGAGATTCACTAGGTTAATCCCAGAGCTGAGGGGGTTGGATTACAAGGTGAGGTTGAGTAGACTGGGACTGTACTCGTTGGAATTTAGAAGGATGCGGGGTGATCTTATAGTAACGTATAAAATTATGACGGGAATAGATAGGATAGATGCGGGCAGGTTGTTTCCACTGGCGGGTGAAAGCACTATGGGGCATAGCCTCAAAATAAGGGGAAGTAGATTTAGGACTGAGTTTAGGAGGAACTTCTTCACCCAAAGGGTTGTGAATCTCTGGAATTCCTTGCCCAGTGAAGAAGTTGAGGCTCCTTCATTAAATGTTTTTAAGATAAAGATAGATAGTTTTTTGAAGAATAAAGGGATTAAAGGTTATGGTGTTTGGGCCGGAAAGTGGAGCTGAGTCCACAAAAGATCAGCCATGATCTCATTGAATGGCGGAGCAGGCTCGAGGGGCCAGATGGCCTACTCCTGCTCCTCGTTCTTATGTAATTATGATCTGAATCCCGCCGGATAACTTTTTAGCAAATCTGCATATCAGAGTGAGACATCTATTCTTACTCTAATATGCTGTCCCATGATCTACCCTAGGTGTGGGATCTAGCCCCCTCGCCTTGGAGATGTCGGGCGAGCGCCGTTCAGTCCTGGTCTCCACAAATGGGAACCAGATGGAACGGCACCCATGGGCGTCTCCCAGGGGATCAGAGATCCCCAGATGCTTGCCTTCTGGGCACCCTGGCACTGCTGGTGCCACCTGGGCACCCTCGCACAGCCAGTCTGGCACTGCCCAGGTGACACTGCCAGGCTAACAGTGCCAAGGTGCCAGGCTGATTTTTTTCCTGCGCCGGGGGTCGGGCCCGGGGATGCCCTGCAAGGGTGGGGTTGGGTCCGAGGACCCCTTCTGCACTGACTAATTCTGGCGAGCAGAGCTCCTCAGTGCAGGAAACTGAACTAATTTCGGCTTTGCGGGGAGTTCCCCACTGAGGCCGCAAATATATCAAGAGTTACGATAAATAGCATGGTGTTCCTTAGCGCAGCGACTGCCGGGAAACACCCGGCTAAATGTGCTCTTTACAGGACTCTGTTCGGTTAAAATATCTCTAACCCCTTCAGTGTTTTATGCAAAAGAAAACTTCATACTGAATAATTGCTTTTACTTTTTTAGCCATCTCAATATTGATTAATTTTCTTAATTGCAAATGCCTGCAATTGGTGTGTTATCTAATTTCACAGTAAAATGCTTTGGGGGCTTCACATGTTCCTGGGGCTTAATTCAAGTGAAACACCAGCTAGATATTTGACATTATGCATGTCAATGATTCCTGTATGTCTACAGGACATGCATTACCGGTTTGCAAAGTCAACCATGATCCTTTCTTTTGATTGAGGATTGCTTAGAGTACAGCATATGTTTAGTATAGTTTTATTTATGCTAAATATTCGTCAACAATTGTAACATTGTCCTGGAGTGAATTGCAATGTTCTTTAAAGGTCATTCCCAGCCTGGAGTTGCAATGATGTCATCAAGCTGCCGAAGGAGCCAAGCACATTAAAGAATTCACACAGACAGCCAACCAGGAAATGAAAAGCACTAAATTCAAATCTTTTTTCACCATTTTACAAAAAATTACAAAAATGGTGGCATACGAATGAGGTGAACTAAAAGCTGAAACGTCATGAAAGAACTTTTTAATAATAATTTATGCCCCTTTTTTTTTGGTGGGGGGGGGGGGGGAGGTTTGTTAAAAATCTAGTACTTCGCTTCATTGAGGAATTTAGCAATAGTCCGGAAATATTTTTTTAAAAATTCTGGCCCCGATCTGTGGTTCAGCAATAGTTTTTCCTTAGAATGCCATTAACATGCTTATTGAATAAGGTGTGGGGCTGGATTCTCCATTTGCGGGATCCTCCGTTTTGCCCGCAGCGCGCACTCGCCCGCGGATATCCCGACGGTGTGGGGTTGGCCACAATGGGAAATCCCATTGGCCGGCTGACAGGATGGAGGATCCTGCAGCCGGCGGGGGCGCACCGCACCAGAAAACGGGAGCGGCAGGATGCAGAAACCCGCCCGTGATGTTTATTGGACTCTGTAATAATACAAGAGTAGAAAAGGGGAAGTTTTCACCACCTCATGTGATTTCAACGATCCCTGACATTGTGTGGGGCGGGGAGGGGAGGGAGGGGATGCCGGGTGTCCACAGTGCAGCGGCAGTGATGACAGAATGCAACTTACGATTCTTGCGTTAATCTGCAGTTGTGCTAGATCCCGAATCACCATCACTTTCAGAGGGGTAACAATGGTGGCTGCTGACAGTTTTCCATCAAATCCCCCCCCCCCCCCCCCCCCCCCCCCCCCCCCAAAGATCAGGACCATCATATCTAGATTAATGCATTCCTTTGTCAGTAAGCTAAGTGTATGAAATATCCATTTTGAGATTATTAATTTTTGTTTCAGCTAATCGATCATTTTTGATGATTATTTCTTGTTTAGCAAAGAGTTCAATTTTTAGACTTTTTAAAGAATGTTCATCAAGGAAAAATCAAATGTTCATGAATTGATTACTTGTGTTTTGACTCAAGGGTGCCATTTGATTAGAAAATGTAAGGGGCGATTCTCCGATATGGAGGCCAAGTGTTCGCGCCGTCGTGAACGCCGTTGCGTTTCACGATGGCGTGAACAGGGCCCGGGCATGACCTATTCTGGCCCCCACAGGGGGCCAGCACGGCGCTGGGAGCGGTTCATGCTGACCCCTCACCAACATGGGGCCGGTGTTCTGGGGCCGCGCGCGGAAGGAGGTAGGACCGGGGGGGGGGGGGGGGGGGGGGGGGAGAGGCCGGCCCGCCGATCGGTGGGCCCCGATCGTGGGCTATACCCCATCGGAGGCCACCCCGGTGAAGGAGCCCCCCTCCCTCCCCCACAAGCCGCCCCCCCAGCGTTCCCGCAGAGTTCCCGCCGGCAGCGACCAGGAGTGGACAGCACCGGCGGGAACCTGTCGTATCGTAGCGGCTGCTCGGCCGGAGAATCGCCGCTCGCCGGTTCTCCGAGTGACCCGGTGCGAATTGCGCACCGCTGGTTTCCGGGGGGGGGGGGGAGGGGGGGGAGAATAGCGCCCGTACATTTTAAGGATTAGAAAAATATATCTCAGAATTCAGCTGAGGTCTGTAGTTCCTTATGTCAGCATACTCTGAATAAAGATCATTGCCCTAGACCTTGCTTCCATTTCAAATAACACAGGGCACCAATTTTCCAAAGATCACCGTATGACTCATCTACACTGTATAGTTTCATCTCTTCACCCTCCAATCTAATTTACACTGTCGATCGTTATAACACTCGTTGCCACTCAGCAGCTCAGCAACACATTATGGACCTTCTTGGGTGTTGACTGAAACGTGCAGCTACCATATGTAAGCAGCATCTGCTGAAAGAAACCCATTTTAGTGAAGAAAAGATGGAATTGGAAAAGGCAACATATTTGTTTTTTCAGACTTGGGTTCTGAAGAAATGTGCTGTGCTAAGTTTGGATTCAATGACAGTTGTCAAAGTCTGTGTTCAGTTAGTGCCTCATGCTTTAGGATTAGAATAGAGGTTTCATTTATTTTGGGTATAATAAATAATGTTAGCAGGTCTAAGGTGCAGAGCTGACTTTATAATGTGATATGGTTAGATAATTTACATCATCTAGCAGCACGGTAGCATTGTGGATAGCACAATTGCTTCACAGCTCCAGGGTCCCAGGTTCGATTCCGGCTTGGGTCACTGTCTGTGCAGAGTCTGCACGTTCTCCCCGTGTGTGCGTGGGTTTCCTCCGGGTGCTCCGGTTTCCTCCCACAGTCCAAAGATGTGCAGGTTAGGTGGATTGGCCATGATAAATTGCCCTTAGTGTCCAAAATTGCCCTTAGTGTTGGGTGGGGTTACTGGGTTATGGGGATAGGGTGGAGGTGTTGACCTTGGGTAGGGTGCTCTTTCCAAGAGCCGGTGCAGACTCGATGGGCCGAATGGCCTCCGTCTGCACTGTCAATTCTATGATATCTATGATAATTCACTGTAAAAGTCAATGAGCTGATGAGAGGCTGCACCCAAATTAAAGTCACTTTAATTCTTCCTCGAATACATATGTTGTAAATTATTAGGTGTTGCTTTCTGTGTGCAGAGAGGTTTCCGTTTTTGGTGTATATTGGTGTAGTTTACTGTAAATTTGCAAGATTATCTCTGAATTCTGGGTGCAAGCACATGTATCGTGCTTTCTGATATCTCAACTTTATGATGTCGATTCCCCCCCCCCCCCCATTATACTGTTTCTTTCATAAGGTGACATTCTTCCACTTTAGCCAAGTGTTTAAGGAACGGTTCATTTTTTGCGAATGACTTTGAACAGTTTCCACTTGTAGACCAATCTCCAGCAGACTGGGTCCTCTCTCTTTATTTTCTGCCATCTGTTTTTGGCATAGCCAAGGTTGAACAATTAAGACAGATCATGATGTGACACTCACTGGAAAAAGTGCAGTACACCTGCATCTTTCAATGCCTCTCACTGCGGAAAATAGCACGTCACTATTTAAAAAAACAGGAGGAGTTTGAAGAGATTAGGGAGGGGAAGGCTGTGGACGATCTGGGAGAATTTTAAATTAAATGGGTTGAGTTCCAATGAAGGGATGGGAATGGAAATGATGTAAATTAGTGTTTAAAGAAAAATGTGTTCATGGGAAGTGGGCGCTGCGGGCTGTGCCAGCATTTATTGCCCATGAGGGAGCATTACTGTGGGTCTGGAGTCACACGTAGGCCAAACCAGGTAAGGACGGCAGATTTCCTTCCCTAAAGGTGAAGCAGATGGGGTTTTCCGACACTCAACATTGGTTTCATAGTCATCATTAGACTTTTTAATTCCAAATATTTTATGGAGTTTAAATTCCATCACCTGCCATGGTGGGTTTCGAGCACCGGCTCCCCGGATCTTTATCCTGGGTCTCTGGATTACTAGTCCACTACGCCACCACCTCCCCCGTGTCAGACAGAAGCAGTGAGTGAAGGATGTTTCAAGGTGATGGAGGGAGGAGAGTGAGTGACCAGCTCAGTGTGCTGGAACAGTTGAATTTGGAAGTGCCAAAGGCATGTAAAATGATTTCACCATTGGAGGATTTTCAGGTAAACCCAAAACCCTATATTTTACCCTATACCAAGTTCAAGAGCTGAATAGGAAGGGATTGATGGAGAAAGATGTAGGTCTCGTGGATGTGATGAATTTGAAAGAATGAGGATGAGCTGTAATAAATATACAAAAAAGGGCAGAGTTAGCACGGTAGGTCACAGGAGAGGTTGCGGCTCAGGGCAAGGGAAAGAGAAAGTGACGGGCAATTAACCAGGTGATCCTGATTTTAGAAATAAAAAAATCCATAAACACAGAAGATGTTTAGTCATGGAGGAAAAGGGCATTGGGTTGTTCTTACCCTCCAGGTGACCGGGAATAGTAGGTGCATTTGAATGTAGAAATCAAAGCAGCACGGTAGCATTGTGGATAGCACAATTGCTTCACAGCTCCAGGGTCCCAGGTTCGATTCCGGCTTGGGTCACTGTCTGTGCGGAGTCTGCACATCCTCCCCGTGTGTGCGTGGGTTTCCTCCGGGTGCTCCGGTTTCCTCCCACAGTCCAAAGATGTGCAGGTTAGGTGGATTGGCCATGATAAATTGTCCTTAGTGTCCAAAATTGCCCTTAGTGTTGGGTGGGGTTACTGGGTTATGGGGATAGGGTGGTGGTGTTGACCTTGGGTAGGATGCTCTTTCCAAGAGCCTGTGCAGACTCGATGGGCCGAATGGCCTACGTCTGCCCTGTAAATTCTATGAAAGCGTGCAGAGATTGTGGCAAAATTGACTATTGATGAGTAGGTCAGTTGTGTGCCAGGCATACTTGAGTTGGAACTCCCTTGCTTTGAAGGAAGAGAGTGGTGGTATCAGGGTTGGAAAGCATTGTTTGATGCAACGATAAGAGAGCAATCAAATAAAATGACAAGAGGAGAAATGTCAGGAGAAGATGTCTCCCGTAGAATGCATTAGATCTAGAGTCACCTATCGTACACAGCTTGATCCCCTTTGAGTGCAGTGCTGTCATTCATTATCAAAGGCACAGTGCTGTGACCAGGAGACTATAAAACATTAATAAATGGTTAAACATCCATTCTGTAGATCTCAAACACATAAAAGAAAAACTTGCATTTATATAGCCCTTTCCACAACCACCAGACATCTCAAATCACTTTACACTCAATGAAGTACTTTTGAAGCGTAGTCACTGTTGTAATGTAGGAAAGACAACAGCTAACTTGCAGACAGCAAGCTCCCACAACTAGCAATATGGTGAGGATAATCCATTTTTGTAATGTTGTTTGAGGGATAGATATTGGCTGGGATACTGACAGTAACTTCCCTGCTCTTCCTCAGTTAGCCCAGGAGGTCTTTTACATCATGCTGAGTTTGAAGGTAGTGCCTTGGTTTAAGTTCCATCTGAAAGGTGGCACCTCCGACAGTGCAGCACTCCCCCAGCCTGAAACCCTTTTAGTAGTCAGCTCAGCTTTCATCTCAAACTAAATGCTGTTATCTTAAAAAGCATTTAAATAAATGTATGTGCCTGATTTGTATTGGGGAAGTCTTGTTCTACTAAACTATTCTGGGTCACGGTTATGTTTTTACATATTATTTTGGCTGAGTCGTGATCCCCTCACCTTCATGAGTTTCTAACCTTGACTTAAGTAGATTGTTTTTTTGGTCCGGGGAAGTACTCAGGGAGTCCGGTAATAATAGCTTCATTGAGAATTTGGAGGCAGTTTCGCCAACACTTCGGGTTGGGGGCAGGGTCAAGGGAAATGCCGATTTGGAGGAACCACAGATTTGAGCCAGGGAGGTGGGATGGAAATTTTTGGAAATGGGAGGAGAAGGGGATTAAGACACTAAAAGATTTGTTTCTTAGGGGTCGGTTTGCAGGGCTGAAGGAGCTGGAAGTGAAGAATGGGGTGGAGCAGGGGGAAATGTTTAGATACATGCAGGTTCGAGATTTTGCCAGAAAGGTGATACAGAGATTCCCGGTGGAGCCGGCCTCCACATTGCTGGAGGAGGTGCTGACGACAGGAGGACTGGAGAAGGGGGTAGTGTCAGCGGTTTACAGAGCTATTTTGGAAGAGGAGAAGGCACCACTGGAAGGGATCAAAGCAAAGTGGGAGTAAGAGCTGGAGAGGATATGGGCTTCAGTGCCCCCCACGAACATTGCCGGCATCCCCACATACTGGGAACCCCCCACATTAGGTTCCCTGGTGCCCCTCACTCCGCCCCCGTGCACTGTCAGGGTGCACTGTCCCGCACCACCTGGGGACTATACTCACTCCCTCCCCATATACCTGCCTTTGGTCCGTATCCCCTATACTTAATACAAATGTATCTATCCCACATTTACAGTTATCAACTGATTTAGCAGCAATTGCCTTTTGTGGGAGAGACTTCCAAACCTCTACCACTCTTTATGTGAGAAGTGCTTCCCAACATCTCGCCTGTCTAGCACCAATCTTTAGACTATACCCCCTAGTTCTAAAATCTCCAACCAGTGGAAATAGTTTATCTTTATCTATCCTGGTTTCCCTGTTAATATCTTGAAGACTTTGATCACCCTTAAAATCTGGAGAAAACAGGCCTAATTTGTATAATCTCTCCTCATAACTTAACCCCTATGGTCCTGGTCTCATTTTTGTAAACCTACGTTCACTCCATCCAAAGCCAAGGGGCGCAATTCTCCCATCGGGAGTCTTAAGTGCCGACGCCGGAGTGAAAACCGGAGTGTTTTACTCCGGCGTCGGAGGCCGCTCCTAGCCCCCTATTCTCCCGCCCCCGGGGGGCTATGACCGGTGCGCGTCATTTAAGTGCGGCAGGCCTTGGCGCCGCGTAAAAGCGGCGCCGCGTAAATGACGACACCCGAGCATGCGCAGTTGCCGTCCTCCCAGAGGCCGGGGCGCAAGAGGATGTCGGATGGATCTTGTGGGGTGGCGGAGGAAAGGAAGGAGGTCCTCCTTCAGAGAGACCGGCCCGCAGATCGATGGGCACCGATCGCGGGCCAGATCCCATTTGAGGCCCCCCTCGGTGCAGGAACCCCCCCACTGGCCGCCCCCCAGCGTTCCTGCGCTGTTCCCGCCAGCAGGGACCAGGTGTGGATGGCGCCGGCGGGCAGCCGTCGTGTTAGGCAGGCCGCTCAGCCCATCGGGGCCAGAGAATCGCTGCTCGCCCGTTGCAAACGGCGAGCGGCGATTCTCCGAGCGGCCAGCCGTGATTCTCGCCGCGCCGGTTTGGGGGGGTGTGGGGAGAATCGCGTGCGGGTGTCGAGGCGGCGTGGCGGGACACGCGCGGCGCCCCGGCGATTCTCCCACCTGGCGTGGGAGGGGCAAATTCTGCCCCCTATGTCCTTCCTGAGTTGTGGTGCCCAGAACTGCTCACAGTGACTGTAAGTGGGGTCTAACCAGGGTTTGTAAAGCTGCAGCAACTTTGTGTCATCAGCAAATTTGGATATGTGACTTTCTATGTCAGTATCCAAGTTGCTGATGAATAATGTGACAATTGAGGCCCTAACGCTGATCCCTGTGGGACACCACTAATCACATCCTACCAACTTGAGACCTACCCATTATCCCTACTTTCTGTCGCCTGCCACTCAGCCAATTTCCCAGCCATGTCAGTGATATTCCCTCTATTCCATGGGCTTCTACCTTAGTTAACAGTCTCTTATGTGGAACTTTATCAAATGCCTCCTGGAATTCCATATAAACAACATCCATAGACATTCCCCTGTCTACTACCTTAGTCTATTCAAAAGATTCAGTGAAGCTTGTGAGGCCTGACCTATCTGTCATGAATCAATGCTGGCTCTCTCTGAGTAACTGAACATTCTCGAGGTGTTCAGTTACCCTCCTTGATTATAGATTCCAACAATTTCCCCACCACAGATATTATGCTAACCGGACTGTACCTCCCTGGTTTTCCTCTTTCGCCCCTTTTTAAAACGTGGAGTAAGATGAGCAATTTTCCAATCCAGAGGGACGACTCCTTAATCTAGGGAACTCTGGAAGATGATAGTTAGGGCATGTGCAATGTTCTCTCCCACTTCCTTTAACACCCTCGGATGGGAACCCTCAGGTCCTGGGGCTTTGTCACTCTGTAGTTCCATTCATTTCCTAGTTAGTGAGGTTTTGCTTCCGTTAATTTTATTTAGTCCTTGCCGCCAATCCATTATTAATGACCTTGGGGGGACAGCACGGTGGCGCAGTGGGTTAGCCCTGAAGCCTCACGGCGCCAAAGTCCCAGGTTCAATCCCGGCTGTGGGTCACTGTCCGTGTGGAGTTTGCACATTCTCCCCGTGTCTGTGTAGGTTTCGCCCCCAAAACCCAAAGATGTGCAGGGTAGGTGGATTGGCCACGCTAAATTGCCCCTTAATTGGAAAAAAATGAATTGGGTACTCTAAATTTATTTATTTTTAAATAAAAATTAATGACCTTGGGACTTCCGGCAAGCTATCCTTCTTTAATTATTAAACATGACCTTCCCACAATCTTTCGCATGGGACTTTGAACCGGCGTCTTAACTGTTCTATCGGATGTCACTATTCGAAGTCCTGGTCAATATTTATCCTTCAATTAAAAACACAACAACAGATTATCTGGTCAATATCATGTAGTTGTTTGTGAGGGTTTACTGTGCATATGTTGATTACAATGTTTCCCACATTGCAGTTGTAATCTGTAAGACTCGCCCTTGTCAAACAGTCACCTCAGAAGTACAACAAGAGTTCTCTCCAATGTTCTGTGGTCAGGAAAGGTGCAAGGTTTTCTTCTTGTCTTTCTTGGACGTCGAATTGCCTCTACTCATGGGATCTTCCAACTGTTCTTCATCCCCAAACAGAACCAGTCCCATAACCTAGAAAAAAAGAGATATGATAACTTATTGAAATACTGATCCTTAAAATCCAAACCAGAATGCTTGTCAATTCCCATCTGAAGCGGTCACATAATTTAAGTTTAAATCGTTCCCTTCTCCAACTTACAATCAGGGTAAAATTGGCACAAGATTCCTGATTTAGTTGCTGGGTATAGTACCCAAATCTGCATGCTCTGCATGGGGAATAACTGGGTGCTAATCCTTTGATATCTTTTTTTGCCTGAATAACACAGGATCTGAACTGACTGTGTGGTGTTTCAGCTGGTTGCACCTGATTACTTGCAAAGATGGTGCTCTGATGTAAACTGCATAATGTCAGATACCTGTGCACTCAGATTTTCTGCTCTGTTGGCATATACATTTCAGGGGAATACTGCTTCCAAAAATCTGCCACTGTGGCTTCCAGCATTTAGGTGCAAGCTGTCTTAAAGGAAAAGGCATTTACTGTGCAAAAAAAGTCTTTATTTTTGGGCTTTTGGATAAAAAAATAGGTTTGCAACTTCAGAACTCTTGAACGCAAAATCATAGCAATGTTTTTACAATATATCCTCTCCATTTGTGAGGTGCTTACTTGGAAAAGCCTCTTTGAGAACAGTAAAGATATTCATCTAGATCCCTCCTAAGGCAACAACTACTTCAGTAGCAAAGAGTTAGGATCATAGAATGATACAGCACAGATGAGCAGTGAATGAATTCAAAAGCAGTGAGAAAGTTACTGTTTAATCTTTATCACCATAGTGCTTCTGACCCACTTTTCCCATGGTGATGATACGGGCGCAGGGCTGCTGATGTCTGTGCTCCACTTCAGTGAACTCCTGTTGACAGGTCACAGGGGGATGGGGCTATGTTGTAGATATGATGCTGCGACAGAGGTGACCTTGTACTTTCCCGAGCACGTACTTGTAATGACAGCTTGTTTAAGCAGGCTCATGCCCAGTCAGGATTGATAGTTCAGAGGAAGAACATAAAAGTACTGTTTTCCTGAGACAGAGCATTATCTTTCGTGGCCACATGCTTAACATCCCGACTTAGAACCACTTACTGAATTTGTAGGTGCACAGATTTAATGGTTTAGACAGCAACAGGAATGCGGATGGCCTACTTGGCAAAGAACACGGGGTTCTTTATGGGACTTCTCAAAACAGAAAGGTCCATCCTAGGGCACTGAGGAATGAATGGATTGAAATTGCAGAGGATCTGGTCACAGTTTCTCAATCCTCTCCCGATAAGGACGTAATGCCAGAGGACTGGAGGTTTGCAAATTACATGCCACTGTTTAAAAAAGCCGAGAGGGGTTTACCCAGCAACTACAGACCAATCAACTTAATGTCTGTGGCGGGGACGCTTCTAGGAATAAGTCGGGATATAATTAATTGGTAATTTAATAAGTATGGGCTAATAAATGAAAATCAGAATGGATATGTTAAAGGCAATTTGTATTCGACCAACTTGATTCCGTACTTTCAGAAAGTAACGGTGGGGCGGGTGGGGGCTTGGGGGGGGGGCGGGGGGAGTGGTGGGGGGGAGAATAGTGCGGTTGATATGGTTAAAAATTTAATTTAAAAGCTGTTTGACAGAGTACCGCTTAATAGACTTGTTAGCAAAATTACAGCTCATGGGATTAAGGGACCGTGACGGTGTGGATACAAAGCTGGCTAAGGGACAGAAAGCGATATGCACCAGTAAAGGTCTTTTTACAGAGTGACGGGAAGAATGCAATGGTATTCCTGCAGTGGGTCAGTATTGGGACCACTGCTCTTAATGCTGTATCATTCTATGATCCTAACTCTTTGCTACTGAAGTAGTTGATGCTTTAGGAGGGAGCTAGATGAACATCTTTACTGCTCTCAAAGAGGCTTTTCCAAGTAAGCACCTCACAAATGGAGAGGAAATATTGTAAAAACATTGCAATCATGGCCACATAAAGTGCGATTTTAAAGGTTGAAATTGATACGAAACGTGGCAATATAGTAAACAATGAGAAGGATAGAAACAGATTTCGATGGATATAGATAGACTGGTAAAAAGGGTGGATACATAGCGATGAAATTTAACACGGCCAAATTGTGAAGTGATGCATTTTGGTCAGAAGAATGGGAAGCCACAATATCAGCAAAGTAGGAAAGGAACAGAGAGACCTGAGCTTGTATGGACCCAAATCTTTGAAGGTGACAGGACAAGTTGTAAAGGTGTTTTAAAAAAAAAAAGGTTTGAGATCCTTTGCTTTAGAAATAGAGGAATAGAATAGAAGAGGAAGGAAGTTAATACTGAATCTTTATAAAACATTGGTTAGTCCTCAGCTTGTGTTCACTTCTGGCCACAACATTTTAGGAAGGCTATCAATGCCTTGTGGAGGGTACCAGAGATGAGAGGTATTGTTTATGTGGAGAGGCTGGGGCTGCATTCCTTAGGGCAAAGAAGATTAAGATACTTGATGGATTGAGAGCTTTGACACCCTGGGCTAGGGCACGGTCAATTCCAGCCCCACAAAATCTGGAGTTGCAACAAAATTGAATTAAGTAATAATGCTGAGAAAAGAGTCTTTGTCCCTTGGCTGCCCAATAATTACAGTTACCAGGTTTGTAAATTAAACCACAATTTTTATTTATAACCAGAACTGTAACGAAATATGCAGCAACTACAACTGGTAAACTATTATCAAATTCCTAATCCCCCACTTTAACCTGCCCCCCCTACCCCCTCTACACACACACTAAACAGACACAGAGGGGAGGAGAGGAGTGAAAATAATAAGCCAAAGGAAAAAGATAAGAACCTTTGTTTGAGATGATTGTTTCTAGCACCTTTGCTTCAATCCAGGCGCTCAGTTGTTTAAGATTTTCACTCAGAAAGACATCAGTTTGCAGCCTTTCCAGAGAGAGAGAGAAAAAAGAAACAGAATCATAGAGAGAGAGAATGAAATTGGCTACCAGCCAATTAATTGCACTGAATCCCACCCCATCTCTCGGGTTCCTCAAACTCTGTGCCTTGTTGTCCAAAGCGAACAGCAGCATAGACTATGTTGCAACTTCCTAAATTCCTCATTCTCTCTGCTGCTTGATTTAAAGACACATGTCCATTAAGCATCCATGGATCAAAAATGATACCGGCAAAAATAAAGAAAGCGTAAATAAGGGAATCATCAGGAAGAAACCTTATAAAAGGAGAAACAGTTACCCATAGCAGAAGAGTCAATCACTAGAGTTCAGATTTAAGGTGATTGATAAAAGAACCATAGGCGACATGAGGATTTTTTTTTTTGCACACAGCGAGCTGTTGTTATCTGGATCCTGAGAGGATGGTGGAAGCAGATTCAATAGTAATAACAGGGAATGGGATAAGCACGAAGGGAAGAACAATTCACAGCTGCAGGGAAAGTGCGATGCACTACAGTGGTTGGATAGCAGAGTCAGCCAGCACACGGTGAGCTGAATCGCCTCCCCTTCTGAGTAGTTCTAAGAGATAATAATGAAAAGTGATATTCAAGAATCCAGTGCCAGAAGGGGACTGGTAGGAGGAAGACGCGAGTCACACAGAATGAAGATGCATTAAAGGTTGGAAGCTTCCAGCAGTAGACTTGAGAGTGAACGGTGCTGAAAGATGATTTAAAGGGAGTGAAAGCAGAATACTTTCCGGACATGAGCAAAAGAAGACACATTGCGAGGTGCAGACAAACAATTGTCTTCTTCACAATGAGAAGCATAGCCATACAATGCCTTACCTTATTCCTTTTGATGAGATCAGTCAACTTCTTCCAGCACTGTGCACCCTGTGCATTAGACAGCACAGTACAGTCAGAGATCAGCTCCTCTGTTACCTTCCACTGCACATTGCATCCAGCTGTTTGGAAGACTTCTCTGCCCAAGGCAAGTATTCTGTCAGTGAACCAGAAAGAAATTAATGAGAAGAGAGAATTTTAAAAGTAGCAAACAGAACTTTTTAAAAGAACTTTCAAAACTGCTACAGTAGTGAACTCACCAACATTGAGGGCATTTAAAAGTTTATTGGATAAACATATGGATGATAATGGCATAGTGTAGGTTAGATGGCTTTTGTTTCGGTGCAACATCGTGGGCCGAAGGGCCTGTACTGCGCTGTATTGTTCTATGTTCTAACTTAAGCTGAAACTACCAGAAGCAGCTAAAGCTGCAATTTACCTTCTTGCACACAGCCTTTCAGTCCGTTGCTTCTGATTTTTCTGCATTTGCTCCATCTAGCTTCCTCCTGTTTCTTGCTTCCAGGTTTTCTAGCCCAAAATGTGTTTGAAGTTTCTGGGTGAAATTCTCCACCCTGCAACACCGCAAATGTGAACTGCGATCGGGCGGAGAATCGGGCGTCTGGCCATAATCGAGGTCCGGGCCCAGTGCCGATTCGGGCGCCATGCTCCAGTCTCTCGCTGGTGATAATGGAGTTTGCGTCGAAGCCAATGGTGGCATGCAAAACCGGCATTTGCATGTATTTAAATGTGATTAGCGGCACTCCCCTCAGGCGGAGATCTCGCGGATGTGAATTACTACAAGTATTTCCAAACGGGGACTGGGCACTATGGTTGCGGAGGGGAAGCGGGAGGCTAAATAAATGACTGAATAACTGTTGAAAACTGTTGGGCCTGCTGGGGGTGGTATACTGGGCCGAGGGCATTAACGGGTGGTGACTTGGTGGTTTTAGGGTGCCCGCTCAGGATGGGGTTGGCCTGCTCAGACCCCCATTGCTGCAGTCTGCCTTTTTAACGCGCCCCTTCGATGCTAATTACAGGCTCATGGCTGCTCACACTGCTGAGTGCTGCCCATGTCCTTTAAATGCTCAGAAGGCCTCAGGTCACCTGGGAGCCCACCCAGGCCTCCACTCTGGATACCCTCACACCCCAGCTGTACCATCAAGGACCAAGCTCAATCAGGGGGCCACCAGGTGCTGGCACTCCTTAGAAGCGCAACCCCAATGCAGAGAAAGTTGGGGATCAGCAGAACTCACCCCAATCAGAGAACACCTGCACCGCAGTCTTTGGAACCCTCCCTGGTTCTCTGCCCCTGTCAGTGACCCCCACCCCTCTGGATCACCAGCTGTCTCCTCCTGGTGAGACTGGCAGCGCTGATTGCCTCTGCCACCGCCTCCCAGGCAGTGTTCAGGAAGGCAGGCTTGAGTCTGCGGCCCACCCTGGGGAAGAGGGTGTCCCACCGCACCACACTGGCACGAGTGCTCTTTCGGAGGGTGCAGATTCAATGGGCCGATGGCCGTCTCCTGCATTATAGGAATTCTGTGGATCAATAACTCCCCCCCCCCCCCCCCCCCCCCCCGCAACCACCACCCAGGTGGTCATTACCATCCAGTTGACCTCGGCTAATTGGGCAAATTACCCTTCTGAAAGAATTGCCAGTGGTAGCCAGCTTAAGGGAGGGGAAACCCAGACTGAATGTTAGAGGTGAGTCGAAGTTGGCGAGGGGCAACCCTGTACCGGAGATCCAAGGACACCAGAGTTGTGACCATGTGATCGCTGGTGGCAAAGCTCTGGGACTGGTGGCTTCCAGGTCAGGAAGGCCACTGGGTTAGGGGAGATAATAATGGTCAGAAGCTGCGACACTAACCTGAGACCCCCGGTCTCTTTTTGAGGAGCACAGACTCCAGCTACAAGGTGCAGCGGCTCCGAGGGGAGAACCTGCAGAACAAAATCAGGGGGCCACAGCGCAGATCAGGGAGCGGAGGGCTCACCAGCCATGCAGGGAGTATGAAGGTGCCAGAGAAGACCAAGGGCCTACCAGACTCATGTCTCCTTCCTGGAGCTGTCCGACATCATGTGCCGATGAAGACTCTGCCTAACTAAGGACATGGTGCGGCACCTGTGCCATGTCCTTGCGGACTTGGTGCCACGTGGCAGCGGAGGCCACCCGTTCCCTATGGCTGTCAAGGTCACGGCAGCACTGAACGTCTTCGCTATGGTGTCTTCCAGGGCTCCACCATGGGTCTCTGTATTATCTCACAGATACCCGAAGGTGCATCCATGAGGTGACTAATGCATTGTGCGGATGGGCTGTCAACCACATGCACTTTGACCTGGACCAGGCCCAACAGGATGAGAGGGCTAAGGAGTTTGGACAGATAGCTAGCCTGCCACAGGTGCAGGGGGCGATAGACTCCCCCCAGAGGGTCTCCCGCATTGGTGTTGTCTGTTGTGCCCTCCACAACCTGGATCTGCAGCAGGGCGAGAAGCTTTCTAAGGGTGACCTTGGGGAGCAGCACGTGTCCTCGGATAAGGAGGGATGTTCCTGAGGACACTGGAAGAGCTCGCTGAGGACCCTGAGGGTGGAGGCAAGCCAGGGCAGAGGTTCACATGGGCAGAAAAGTTAGAGACACGCTTATCGCCTCCCGCTTCATGGATGAAGACTAGCTTGCTAGTCTACAGTATTGCCCCCCGGACATCGTGACCCCCTCAGCGACACAGGAGGAAGGTGGTGGAGATCTCAATCATCAGGATGCTGGGACTGGGCTGGGGGGGCCTTTGAATGCCTGCTGATCATTCAATGTGGGAGGGAGCAATGGTCTGTGATGTTCCCCAGAGGTATTGCTCTTGTCTGACTCCCGTCTGTCTGCTGCCGGCTCGTGTCTTTTTGTTTTAGAAATGTATTTTTAGTGAAGTTTTCAAGTTGTGGGTGGTAGCTGTGATACATCTTCGGTGTCCTCCTCCGACATCTCCGAGGTCATGTCGAGGGTGGGCGGTGGGTTCCTGCTCGTGGATGGGCCAGGCTGTTCAGGCGACGTTCCTGCAAGGAAAGGACTGTGATATTAGTACATGGCCAGGGCAATGGCCTGAGATCTACACAACTCACTTGAGTTTGACCATCTGGATGAACATGCAGTGGCTCCTCAATTTCCTATTTTAGGTCCATTTCTATCTCAGCACAGACCCACCTCTATGTCAGCACAGACCTACTTCTATCTCAGCCCAGACCCACCTCTATCTCAGCACAGACCCACCTCTCTCAGCACAGACCCACCTCTCTCTCAGCACACACCCACCTCTCTCTCAGCACCCACCCACCTCTATCTCAGCACAGACCCACCTCTCTCAGCACAGACCCACCTCTCTCTCAGCACACACCCACCTCTCTCTCAGCACAGACCCACCTCTCTCTCAGCACCCACCCACCTCTATCTCAGCACAGACCCACCTCTCTCAGCACAGACCCACCTCTCTCTCAGCACACACCCACCTCTCTCTCAGCACAGACCCACCTCTATCTCAGCACAGACCCAGTTCTGTCGCAGCACAGACCCACCTCTGTCGCAGCACAGACCCACCTCTGTTGCAGCACAGACCCACCTCTCTCTCAGTAGAGACCCACCTCTATCTCAGCCACGACCCACCTCTATCTCAGGACAGACCCACCTCTATCTCAGCACAGACCCACCTCTATCTCAGCACAGACCCACCTCTATCTCAGCACAGACCCACTTCTGCTCCTCCCTCGTGAGCTCCAGGGCTGTCTCCTCAAAATAAATCAGGATCTTCAGCTTTGGTATCCCACCGCCCTTCTTCTCTCGCAGCGCTAATGAGTAAGCTTATCCTGCAGGAGCACAATTGGGGATGACGTTAGCTGGAGGATCAGATGGCAATGAAACCTGGCATGTGTGGGCATGATGTGTGAGCAGGGGAGGGGTTGCGAGGAGAGGAGTTCCTTGGGGGGGGGGGGGGGGGGGGGGGGGGGGGGGTGAGGAAGCTTGTGGGAGATCGGTGCTGGGTCTGTCAGATGGCAGCATATGGGACCGAGGCTACATTCCAAGGGGTGACGGCTAGGGGGAGAGGATGCAGGGAGCTCTTACCCTAGCAGAAGGGAGTAGGTCATTCATCTTCCTGTGGCATTGCACCCCCGTCATCTTGTGGAGGGTTCCGGCACTGACCAGTGCTGCCACAGTCTCCCAGGTGGGGTTTCAATCTTGCTGGAGGGTCTCCTGCCAGTCTGAGGGTTGTTTGTTCCCCTTCTTTGCTCTATGGCATTAAGCAGATGGGTGAAGGCCCCTCCATGGAGCAGGGGAGCTGGCTTCTTCGTCATGCTCCTGAGATAACTGAGCAAGCACTGTAGAGCTGATTAAATGTTTGGTTGAACTGCGCAGATTACCCCTGGGGCGGGCGATCAGATACTTCTAACCACAGGCGCAGCGCTTTTCACGTGGGGAATGTTTTTTCTCAAAGTGCCTAAAAAAACTGCGGCCCGGAAACACTGGCTGGATTCACACCTATTTGTGCACCTAAAATGACACATGGGCAAATTTTGGGAAAATTCCATCCAATGTCAACTGCAAACCAGCCAAACATGAGTTTCAGCAATAGCTTTTGATTGGTCCTCTTACCTGTAACATTTCCACACTCTTTTCTTGTGCTGTTGTTTATGAAACACAATTTGCCCCCGTAAAATATTCCCACAATGCTCTTTGGATGTTTTTTGATTGGGCATTTATTTAGTTAATTAATTAGAGTAGGAATTCATTGCCAGGATGTATTTACCTAATATTCCTCCTCTTCCCCAATGTCCCTCCCCCCAAATCATAACTGAGCTTTTGCCATATATTTTAAAATAAACGAGATCCTGCTGATTTCTCGTCATATCTGTGCACTGTCTGCATAAGATACATGTTGGTAAGCTGGAAATGACAAAAATCTTAGATTTGGGGTTTGAGCCAAACATTGTTTTAAACTATATAAATGATAATCATAATCAAGATTGTTTCAATTAGAATGAAGTCACCTTTTTTTTTCTCAGTGCAGTCAGTACTTCATTGTACGTTGTCAGTTAAAAGGTTTGCATGTGTGACGAGGAAATTTATCAGTCCTGTAGTGTGCAGCAATCACCCACCACACTGTGATCTCCAGTGCATAGAAAAATAATTGTTGTCATATGTAAGTGAGATGGTTGCCGTTTAGTTTAATAGCAGTGGAAGAGAAATTGACATAAAAAACTTGTATTACATTAATTGTGGCATATCATTAAATTATAAATTAATTCAAATAGTTTTCGGGCAGTCACTGTTAAGCCACATAATGCCATACTTGTGTTTTTGAGGCTGAATGTTTTTGTTGTATCTCTGCATATTTAAGACTATAATTTCTAGAAGGTATTTAGGATCATTTTCTGTAACAAAGTTTTGGAGGTGACAGGTTTCATACCTCAACAATGGGGCCATACTAGATTTAGTGATGAGTAGCAAGTCAGAATTGATTGACAATCTGATGGTAAGGGAGCACCTGGTGTGGGGTTTTGAAAAAACACTTTTTGGAGATTACGGTGATGTTCTGTGAATCAGGCTTGTGCAGCGGGTGTGTGGTGTATGTGCACCTAGGTGTGAAAGGCAGGCACTTGAAGTAAATATGGCCATGTTGGATTCTCTACAGGTAAATAAGATATGGGTAGAAATCTGCATGTGGAGACAAAAGTTTGTTGTGTTCAGTTGATACATTTCAAATGGAAGTAAAAGGGGTTTATAACCTGGAAAAGATCATAAATAAATAAGGCAAAGTCGTTCAATTTTATTTTACCCAGAAGTGATAGCCATAAGGAGAGTAGAGAAGATTTTTATATTCTGGGAAAGGTAAATTTCAAAGAAGGGTTAAGAACGATGGACCTGTGTTAAAGAGGCAAATGTATACTCAAGGAGACATGCGAGAGCTGTTTTGAGAGTGGCCATGTCGGACCTGGAGCTGGCACAGAGCTGTGAAAACAAGCGTCGTGAGACAGCCTTTCAGCCAACCCAGGAGAGTGGCTGAATTTTATAGTTTCTTCGAATACAAGATGATTAGGCTGGTGATAGCCTCCGACTGTGTGGCTGCACACCCAAGGCCCAAGGCTCTCAAGGTCACTGTAGCCCTTGTATGCCTCCAGATCCTTCCAGGGGTTCGGTGGGTGATCTTTGCGGAGTTTCCAAGTCAGCTGTGCACGTCTGTGTCAAGCTGGTGACTGATGCTTTGTTTAAGCGGGTTAAACAATTCATCCATTTCAGACGGAGCAATTCAGTCAAACTGAACAAGCCAGAGGCGTTCATGGCTATTGCAGGGCCCCCCTGCATCCAGTGTGCCATTGATTGCACCCATGTCGATTTCAGGCTGCCAGCCGGTGACAGCACCTTGTCAACAGGAAGGGTTTCACGCAAGAATGTTCAAATTGTGTGCGACCACAGGACCCAGACGACAGCTTTGTGGGAGGTACCTGGCAGCTCCCGTGATGCCTACATACTGCGCCACTCACAAGTGCCAATGTTGTTTGCTGCTCCACCTCGCCTTTAGAAATGGTTGCTGGGTGGAAAGGGCTATTCTTTGAAAAGTTTGTGCATCACCCTACTCGAACACTTCGAGTCATAGATGTCTACAACACAGAAAGTGCATCACCTCACACTTATCCAGATTGAATTCCATTTGCCACTGATCAGCCCGTCTGACCAGCCTGTCTATATCCTCCTGTAATCGAAGGCTATCCTCCTCACTATTTACCACCCCACCAATTTTCATATCATCTGCAAACTTACTGATCAACCCCCCTACATTCATATCTAAATAATTTATCTAAACCTCAAACAGCAAGGGTCCCAACACTGATCCGTGTGGACCCCACTGGACACAGGTTTCCAGTCAGAAAAACACACCTCACCCATCACCTCCTGCTTGCTGCCATTCAGCCAATTTTGGATCCAATTTGCCAAATTTCCTTGGGTTCCATGGGCTCTTACCTTCACTCTCAGTCTCCCTTGTGGGACCTTATTAAAAACCTCGTTGAAGTCCATGTCGATTACGGCAAATGCATTTCCCTCATCGACACACCTGGTCACCTCTTCAAAAAATTCAATCAAGTTGGTCAGACATGACATTCCCTCAACAAAACCATGCTGACTGTTCTTGATTAAGCCCTGCCTCTCCAAATGCAGATCAATTCTGTCCCTCAGAATTGCTTCCAATAGTTTCCCCACCACTGAGGTTAGACTGACTGGCCTGTAGTTTCCTGGTTTATCCCTTCCTCCCTTCTTGAATAATGGTACCACATTGACTATCCTCCAGTCCTCCGGCACCTCTCCTGTGGCCAGGACCTGCTGTGTCTCCGCACGGTCGGTAGTGGAAAGGACAATAGGTCTGCTTAAAATGAGGCTTCGATGCCTGGTCTGCTCAGGAGGAGCCCTGCAATTTTCGCCAGTGAGTGAGTGTCGCTCATTGTTGTTGTCTTCTGTGCTCCGCATAATCTTCCTCCATTGGACCAGGAGGTCACTGCGGCAGCTGCTCTCACCTCAGAGGAGGAATGCAGTGACGAGTCAGATGGGGAGTCCGGGCAGGCACAGGATGCAGTCGAGGAACCAGACATGAGGAACCTTCGGGTTGGCTTTGATTTGGTGTTCCTTTACCTGGATTCGGTGTTCCTTTACCCGGGCTGCCAGGGTTTCCCTTCTGTCTGAGACCAGGGGTACCGCCTCCTTCACAAACATTTCAAACAAAACCAAGCCATGAACCCAATTTGCATCACTACCTCAGTAATAAAGTTTGCTGTCCCGACCATCTTTAACTAGCTGTTGGTGAGATCAAAACCCATTGAATGCATTGGATACTCGGGACTTGTGAGCAAAGTAATCATTATCTTTCTAAAATTTCATAAGTGAAACAAAAAACATACATGCTTGACAACCCTAACTGATAACGACTCATGTGATATTGAAAAAGTCAGATTGCTGACTATAATGTCTTGTTTTCCCTGATGAGCTTGTTGGTTATAATAATAACAATCGCTTATTGTCACAGGTAGGCTCCAATGAAGTTACTGTGAAAAGCCCCTAGTCGCCACATTCCGGCGCCTGTTCGGGGAGGCCGGTATGGGAATTGAACCCGTGCTGCTGGCCTAGTTCTGCATTACAAGTCAGCTGTTTCGCCCACTGTGCTAAACCAGCCCCGTGTATTGATGATACTGCTAATTTATGCGTTATTTGTGACATAATCTGGATAAAAGATGAGCAAAAAGAGTAATAGGATGTTATCATTTATTGTGAGGGGAATTGATTACAAAACTAGGGAGGTTATGCTTCAGTTGTACAGGGCATTGGTGAGACCACATCTGGAGTATTGAGTACAGTATTGGTCTCCTTATTTAAGTAAAGATGTAAATGCATTAGAAGCAGTTCAGAGATGGTTTACTAGACTTATACCGGGAATGGGCGGGTTGTCTGTTGAGGATAGATTGGAGAGGATAGGTTTGTATCCATTGGAGTTTAGAAGAGTAAGAGGCTTATCTTCTAACTGGTGGGGCCTGAGTAGGCTCTGCCCGAGAGGGTGTGCTAAGTGACAGGGCTGGGCGCGCCTCTGTTGTTGCCAGCTCAGGGGATGGCGCGGTGACTGGCAGAGAGGCAGAGCTGCCACCTTGTCCAGGGTGGTGTGAGAAGATGGACAACTTGTCCACCAGCACGAGGTATCTCTGTACCTCCCTGCTCACCATTAATGGATGGGTACCTAGCTGAGAGACTGGATGCCACATCCACCTCCCACAGTGACAGTGACCTCCTGAGATGATTGCCTGTGTGAGGGTTTTGCAAGTCCAACAGCAACCCCAGTAAACCCTGGTTCTCCTCCTGGAGCAGACTCTCCCTGATAGTTGCCACACTCTCAGTTGATGAGGCTGTGCGGCAGGAGCTCATGGTCAATACAGGGCCCGTGCTCTGCGTGGACTCCTCGATGACAGCACCCATGGCACGCAGCCCTCAGAGATCTCCGTCAGATCTTCCCGCGCATCCCCCTGGACTACAGCAGCGCCTGATGGATGAATCCATGGGCTCATCATCTGCCTTGGTTGGACTCAGCATGGTCCTGATGTGTAGCAGACCTCCCGAATACTAGTGCCCTGGGCATGCTCTGCCTCCACCATCTGTTCATGCGGGTGTGACATGCCCTCACCAATGTACACCTAAGTGCCATCATCTGCGCTGCTACTTGGTGTGGAGAGAGGGTGTGACGTGGGTGCATCTCTTGTCCGTGTCTCCTCTGTTGTTAATGGAAAATTGTGAAGGTTCCAGCTGGTCTTGGAGGATGGCTCTTCTGAGGATAATAATTGGTTAATGCTATTAACCATCACACAGTCAGTGCCCAGGATAGGCAGCCGGATGCCGGTGATAGAACCGTCATTACAGCGGTTCAGTGTCTGGTGAATCGCTGGGCACTGATTCTTCGCAGTCTTTTTGAGGGATGAGACGACCCTCCATTCTTTTCACTCTCTGTCTGTCCCGCTTCTTCACACTGGACTCTTACCTTCCTCAGAGACTCCAGCCTCATTGCTCTCATTGCATCTCCAGGGTTCCTGAGGATAGCCAGGTTTTCCACCCAAGCACTAGTGACAGATCGCTCTGTATTGTTGTGCTGCGTTTTCCTCTGTTCCTGTGCCTCACAAGACCATAACTCGCTAGGACATACTGTCTCAAATGAGACTTATTTCAACAGTGATTCAGAGAGCTAACATTATCTTTATGTTTAATTAATTAAGGTAATCAGTATTGTAAAACCCATTTGGAGTTACCAGTGTCTGCTGTCACGGAATCAATCTCATAATTAGCACTTCATTTCCGTTTGGTAGGCTCCACTACTGTCACAATTAAATGCTTGTGGCTGAGCTGTCTTTGTATGACACATGGAAAAAGCAGAACGGCTTTCCATATGTTTTTCGCATGGCTGGTGGTACATTTTCTGTTTATCTTATACTGAGCTTCACTTCTCACTGAGTCTAATTTTCATGCTTCAATGGAAATATATTTATGGATTAAATATGGCAGTGAATTTATTCACTAAACAGGGTATATGGACTGACTGTGATCTATATTGAAATAATAACATCAAAAATATTTTATACATATAACTGAAACAACAAATGATTATGATAGAATCTTTATTAGTGTCACAAGTAGGCTTACATTAACACTGCAATGAAGTTACTGTGAAAATCCAGTCGCCACACTCCGGCACCTGTTCGGGTACACTGAGGGAAAATTCAGAATGTCCAATTCACCTAACAGCATATCTTTCGGGACTTGTGGGAGGAAACCAGAAGAGAACATGCAGACTCCACACAGACAGTGACCCGAGCCGGGAATCGAACTTGGGACTCTGGCGTTGTGAAGCATTTCCACTAGTCCGTTGACTAAGCTCAACTGTTTTTGACAGTTATTCATTCAGCTCATTCAAGGAATTGTCTGTCATCACATATTCATTTTTAAAATTAATTAAATGTCCTTTTTTTAACCTAAAATTCCATACTCTACATTTAGTGAATGTTTAGTCAATAATGAAAAACCCTGCTTTGATTTGACATTGATCTGTGGTCATTGTTGCGTTTGTTGAGCATGAAAGTTTTGTGAGGGCCACAAAGAAACCAGCACGGGTTTGGAGAATAGAAAGAAATAACATTATTTACAATACATATATATATACAACAGCAGCAATACATATTTATACAACAGCAGCAGTACTCCCTTGCTGCTCACTCCTCTCTAGCTGGTTCCATACTGGCCAGCTGTATTTATGCAGGGAATCTGCTAATGATTTCTCGGCCTCATTGGGGAAGCTCATACTCCCTGAGGATTGTGGGATTGCCATTAGTCCCCAGCCAGTGGTAAGCAGGCAGGTTATAACAGAAAGTATGCAGTGATATGCAGGGAAATGTTCATGCCTTGCTTAAAGGGAATATTGCGGGAATCTAGAATAATTCACACATGTCACCAATATTAATGCAATTTTTGTTCTGTTTTTATACAAATATTAAAATGTTGGAATATTTAGTTTCTTACTATATTTGTCTTTCCCTGTGGGATAAATGCATGGTTCCAGTGTTTAAATGTAACCTAACTGGGAAGAATTGAAGCGCTTCTTTCCCTTCAAGTCTCTGTATATTGGCATCAAACACTGAATTCAATTATATAAACCCCACAGTGCTCTGCCACTGGTCATTGTGATTGCATTGCCAGATGTCAAACTGTGCTATACCGGTTACCAAGGTCTTAAATTTAAGCCCTGGTTCTTGCCAAGTTAGGTTGTGTCAGCCAAGCCAATGATAAACAGTACAGTTGGACTTAATGCCTTTGAACCAGGTAGTGGAGAAAATCATGTGAGGATCCTTCTCCTGATCGCCAAAACGTGGCAGCCTTCTGGAAAATGCATGTGGATGAATATCAGATGTAGACAGGACTGGGCTGAACTGGGCCATCTCCACGCTCCATAAGAAAACAAAAACTACAAATTGTACCGTATCTTCCAAGGCAGGTGCTTTGCCGAAGATGCAACTTTAACCACATTTGACTCCAGCAAATGTGTCCTTTGCAAAATGAACTATCTGCCACAAGAGGTCAGGAAGGAAAATTGTACTGAAGAAGATGGCCATACAAAACCCTGCTACTTTTCATGTACTGGAGAACTAGTTGTAACGACAATGTTAGTCCATTCTGTGGATCCAACACAACTTTAATGCCAGTCAGAACTTTTCTGAATCTTAAAGGTGTAGAAATGCACTTTTTAAGCTGGTCCTCGTTTGTGTGACTATGGGTAAGCTTTATATTTGGGTTGAGGCCTCTCATGTGACAGGTGGATTATGAGCTACATGTTACAGAATCTCTAACTTACATTAAAATTTTCAGTTTAACTCCAAAATATAGGTCTATTGCTATTGTGTAGTTTTCAATTTGGACGCATTCAGATTTGTTTTCATCTTTCTATCCTTGGCGTGACTGGAATGTAGATCTAAAGAAGCAGCCTGTTTTCAGTGTATTTACTGATGACCTATTGGTTTTAGGTGACGGTATAGTGAAGCTCTAATGTTACAGTCAGTGATACATTCATAGATACACTTGTTGGGCATCTCACTCCAAGCCATCTGCTTCTGGCAAAGACCCTGAAAGATGCCATTCCTGTCTCACGGAGCTGTAAATTCACAACCAAAAAAGGAATAAATCTAGTCACAGCAAAGGACATAAAGTTAGACACTTACGATAAATTTGCTTACATTTGTGGTTGGATTGCAGCCAATTTTCAGACAGTAGAAAAAAAAAATGTAAGAAAACAAAACTACAAATTGTATCCAGTCTTTCAAAGCTTTGCCTGAGATGCAACTTTAACCACCTTTGGCCTATTCGTGCTTCTATGTCCTTCTGCCTCCTTTGTCTAAAATACTGGCCGGACTGGAAATGATAATTTTGGCCACTTTGCAAATTTTCTTGTCTCGCCTTCAATGATGCCCACAGTTGGCAGCTCCAGAAAATCCCGCCTACTGTTACTGCTTGCAAAAATGGTTTGTTTAATTAATACAAAAGCTTGGAAATCCCTGTTGCTCTCCTACGAAGGAATAAACTGCGGATTGTCCAATACATTTGGGAGAAATCCTGTCTTTTCGATGACATCTGATACTTACTTTAGGCAAGTTTGATCTGCCTGGAACCAGACAAGGGCAACTGCAATGAAATAGCTAAGTGGCTATTAAAACCTCTGTGTTTAAGCAGAGGAGAGCTGACTGGTGCTGTAGAAAGTGGTTGGCAGTGGCTTCCTGAACAATAAACACTTGCTTTAATAATGCAATGCTGAATCTCCTAAAGCAAGGTTGCCCTTCATGCCAGAGACTTGGAAACTAGAGACTTGTAAAGGGCAGCACGGTAGCACATGTGGCTAGCATTGTGGCTTCAAAGCGCCAGAATCCCAGATTCGATTCCTTGCTGGGTCACTGTCTGTGCGGAGTCTGCACGTTTTCCCCGTGTCGGTGTGGGTTTCCTCCGGGTGCTCCGGTTTCCTCCCACAGTCGAAAGACATGCAGATTAGGTGGATTGGCCATGCTAAATTGCCTTTAGTGTCCAAAAAAGGTAAGGAGGGGTTATTGGGTTATGGGGATAGGTTGGAAGTGAGGGCTTAAGGGGGTCGGTGCAGACTCGATGGGCCGAATGGCCTCCTTCTGCATTGTATGTTCTATGTTCTAAACAAAAATGGGCTGCAGACTCAGTCAATGGTGTTTACAAGACCTGATATGAGTCAAAAAGATTTGATTTGAACACAGATACAAAGATAAGGTAAAAAGACCATTCTTTTGCATCCAGATCCTGCATTGATTCATCATTTAGTTTATGGTTTCTTTCTGAACATTTATGCAACCTTAAACTATAGTCCGGCAGGTGACAAATTGCTCATTGAATGCTGACCAGGCAGGTCCATATTGTACTATGATATAAGGAAAAAACTACAAAGTAGAACTGAAACCATTATCTGACAGGAATCTATTAGGGGCCCGCTTACAGTAAACACTGCATCACGACTCATGACAATTTAGTCTCTGATCCTGTGAGGTCGTATGAAAGAATTTCAAGACAGAATGGGTACTGTTAGATTAGAACATGAAATTCTGTCTCACCAGTTGGCAGGAAATAAAGAGAACTCTTGTAAAAATGAGTTAAAGATATTTGAATGCAAACTAAAATCGTGCAATCTCCCAGCATATTTATTCTTTCAGAGCAGAAGCATTAAGAATAAGTTAAGGGTCAGTCAGACACGTCAACCCCAGGTGTGACATCATGATGAGATCACTGGCCTCTGTCTTATATGGGTGAAATTAAAGTATTCAATTGGTTGCACCATACTATTATAATTAGACAAATGATCAATAAATTAAGCACCAATGAGAGGGGGTGACAATCCCAGGCGGGGCACTGTGACTAAAACAAAATGCATCCCCTATTTATTTATTTTTGACTAAAATAAGTATTGAGGCCTCCCCACCAGAAGGGGGAGAGCGAGGAAGGTCAAAACAATCCGGAATGTAGGGAGGGAGGAAGATCACCTAGGCTGAGTGGGTCTTTTGCAATGGATGTTCTGTTCAGAGGCAGCAGGCGGAAGATGTCTTCACCTGGGCCAGCTTCATGCAGATCAGGCACAGTGCCCTGGTGGTAGGAAATCCAATCTTCATACCCTCTATTTATACACTTAATAAAACAGAAAGATCATTAAACTAAACAGAAATGGGGGGGGGGGGGGGGGTGACAGCTTCTGGTGGGGCACTGTAACTTAAACAAAACGTCAGAATTTAACTAACTCAACCAAAATGTCATTGCCGGGGTGATAATGCGCCCAGCTCCCATGACACTCACAGTCACAGAAATGGCTATACTATATTTGAACTGTATCCATAGAGTTTGGACTGGATTTCCGTGGAGTCAGGAAGGCTGTGTGGGCCTTCAGAAATGGCAGGCGGGACCCCGATGTGGAAGTCCCACCCCAGGTTCCAATAGATTCAAGTTTTGCCGGTCAGGGAACAATGGCAGTGTGTGATTCACACGAGGAAACCCAGAAATCAGCAGAGCATACCACATTTTGACTGTTGCAAGGGTCTTGACCCAGAGTGTGAGTCATAAATTCATGGAGCAGACGTAAGCATTCTTGAAGGGAAGATAAGGTCCATTTAACTGTCATGATCTGAAGTCATTTCAATCCCTATTTGTTTAGAAATTGAAGGAAAACCGTAATAATTTTTAAAAACTGCTGTATTGTTTCTGATTGACAGGTTAGGTGGTGGAGCACCTGTTCCAGCAGATTCACGAGTTGTTATTTCCCTAAGCGCTCTTTTTGAATGCTTGGATGATTTCCAAAAGCTCCAATTATCTTAGAACGGGGAAACTGAGTTCTCAGTTTGATTGACAGGTTAAAGAGCCTATTGAAGGATTAGTGAATGTGGGGTATGAAGAGAATTTTTTAAAATAAGAGATTAATCACTTGAGATTTTTAAAAAACCTTTGGTCTTTCATGAATTAATGTTTTTTTAAATCAAGCCTGTGCAGTGAGAGTTGGATTAGATTTACGGAACTATATTTTATTTAATCTCCACAGGGCTCCTGAGGTTTACCCAGGATGAGTTGGCATGGGAAATATAAAGGGCAATGAGGTGGGTGGGAGCATGAGTTGGCAGGGAGGGCATAAGAAGCCATGATGGGTGGGAGGACATACCGTTGGCATGGAGGATATAAGGGCCCTGAGGGTTAGTTGAGGGATGAAGGGGTGTGAGGCATGCAGATAGAAAGCTTAAAATATTATGACGCAACTGGGATGAAGTCTCAGATAATCGAGGATGGCCTTCTAACCAGCCCACTTTGACACGTAGCTGCCTGCACTCTGCTTCTGGCATCAGTGGGCCCAACTCCAATCCACACTTGATTCCCCAGAGTAAAGATCGCTATATTTGGGACCTTTTATCTGAAGCGGGTTCAGAGATTCGGGTCATTTCTGCAATGGTAGCGAAAATCCATTCCTTGATTGCGTTGCATGACGTATCAGCATAGTGAATGTTGGTCATTCCGGTTAGTTGAGAAGCTTCACCAGGTGGGAATAAAATTCCATCCACAATTTTTTGCCCAACTACATTTTGGGATTATTCGTCTATTGTATTGAATTTTTGGGGGATGAATTCCACACTGTTGGCTGCTATGCATACTGATATTTCTAATGCAGATTACTGAGTTCGACTTAGATTGTCTCCTTGTTCACACAAGTGTCAGAAATAATTACAATCAATCGCTAAGCTACGAACTGCCTTATTTTGCAATCCAATTCATGGTCAATGTTGTTACACCTTCCAACTGCCATTAACTAATAGTCCTAAGTTGGGTGTGGGACCCTTGCCAGGCATGGAGGATATAAGGGCCCTGAGGGTTAGGTGATGAATGCCTTGGGCTGCTACCTGATCCAGTTCTTTATTCCTTCTCAAACATATTTTCAACAACATTCAAGAAGCTCGACATCACCAGGACAAAGCAGCCCGCTAGATTGTTACCCTTTTCACAAACTTCAATCCCTCCACCACTGACGAACAATAGCAGCCGTGTGTACCATTCCTGCACTGCAGGAATTCTCCAAGGTTCGTTAGACAGCACTTTCCAAACCCACGACCACTACCATCTAGAAGGACAAGAGCAGCAGATATTTGGGAACCCCACCACCTGGAGGTTCCCCTCCAAGTCGCTCACCATCCTGACTTGGAAATATATCGCTGTTCCTTCACTGTCGCTGGGGAAAAATCCTGGAACTCCTCCCCTAACAGCACAGTGGGTGTACCTACACCTTAGAGACTGCAGTGGTTCAAGAAGGCAGCTCACCACCACCTTCTGAAGGGCAACTAATAAATGCTGGCCTAACCAGCGACACCCACATCCCGTAAATGGTTTTTAAAAAAATTAACAGGCCTATTTCTACAAGAAGACGTGAGGCAGTCGTAACCCAGAGCCCCCAGCTAATGCTCTGGGGCATGGATACACACCCCACTATGGCAGCTGTGGGAATTTACATTCAATTAATAAATCTGGAACGTAAATCTTGTATCAGTAATGGTGACCATGACAACTATCATTGATTGTCGTAAAAACCCATCTGTTCACTAATGTCATTTAGGGAAGGAAATCTGTTGTCCTTACCTGGCCTGGCCTACATGTGCCCCATAGCAATGTGATTAATTCTTAACTGAATGCTGAAATGGCCTAGCAAGACCCTTTGTTCAAGGGCAAATAGGGATGGACAACAGATTCCGTCCTTGCCAGCTACACGTAAATGCCAGGGCGCTGCCTGACCTGCTGAGGATTTCCAGCATTTTCTTTACAGATTTCCAGCTTCTGCATTATTTTGCTTTTCGTTTTCTGTTGCCACGGGAAATGTTTTACGGTGAATTAGTGCTGATTCATTCTCAGCAATATCTGTCTCAATTCGTTTCCCACAGTTTTGACAGATTGTTGAAGATGCCATTTGATAGCCCTTTGCCACGAATTGCAATTCAAAGTCTTGGATATAAATGTTGTCTAATACTGAGACTGTTAAACAACCTGAACTGCATGAAAACTGTGACGACTTTGATGTGTAAGCTTTTCCTCATGAGTATACATTCCAAGTTGCAAACATTGAAGTTCTGGGATGTTCAATATTTTGAAAAAGGTTTAAAGTACTGGTGAGAAATCAGGTAGACTTTAACTGAAAGCTGATATTTTCTTTGCTCTTCTTGGCACATTTAATTTTATTTCTTGGTGAACGTGATTTGTGATTTTTGGCAAAGGACTGTAAAGAAGCTAAAAATATTGCAATTCTGCAAAGGAGGCAGTAATAAAGCTGTAAATATATGACAGGTCAGTCATCATGTCAGAAGAGAAAAGGCAGATTATCGTAGTTTGGATGTGCAGCCTTCGCCGGAACTGAAAGCTGAGAATGAACAACCAGTTTAGCAATATTGGAAAACCACAAAGGAGAGAACCTCAAGTTATATCAACCGATGAGTTATTGTGTTAAATGATCTGCAAACTGCTTAATAGAAAACAGTTCATCGATATGAAAGATCACCAGGGAGATCAAGCAGATATGTGGGGAAAAAACAAAAGACGTGAATAAAATAATGGAGTGGGCTGGAAAGACTTTGAAATATTCATGCACTGATAAAATACAAATACACCAGGTATGAAGCTAAAACAGTAAAAGCTCAAGAAAGACAAGAACACATTTGCTCATCATGGGAAATGCGAAAGGATCTCCACCAGGAGTTTAAAGTACAGAGTGTACAATGTTAGGACAAATGTTAGCGCTTCCAGCCCCCCGCACCCACCTCCTCCTCTTGATTGTACATTGGCAGACTCTCCCAAAATCACAAATATTTACTCCGAGAAGAAGATGAAGGAAAAAAACTCTGAAATCAATGTTAATGCTCGAGGGCTGCAGTAAGGCAGAGACGAGAGATACCTTTTCTCAACCCAGCTTTGAGCTTCACAGCAAAGAGTGGGAATAATTGCTGTTTTGACTAAACGTATCGAAGGTAACTTGACTTTTTTGTTTACCCGAGGCATACTGCCTGTCAAATTGTTTTATACATTGGGTCAAAGTTTGTCCGTAGAAGGACTGTTGTTTTGGGCATAAGCTCCACGGCTCCAGGGTCCCAGGTTCGATTCCTGCTTGGGTCGCTGTCTGTGCGGAGTCTGCACGTCCTCCCCGTGTGTGCGTGGGTTTCCTCCGGGTGCTCCGGTTTCCTCCCACAGTCCAAAGATGTGCAGGTTAGGTGGATTGGCCGTGCTAAATTGCCCTTAGTGTCCAAAAAGGTTAAGTGGGGTTACTGGGTTATGGGGATAGGGTGGAGGTGTGGGCTTGGGTAGGGTGCTCTTTCCAAGAGCCGGTGCAGACTCGATGGGCCGAATGGCCTCCTTCTGCACTGTAAATTTAATGATAATAAATTCTATGAAAAGATATCTGCCATGTACTTAAGTTGTAGTGGGCACTTTGACTTATTTTATGCGTGGACAGGAATGCTCTTTTAAAGGCACCCTGCAGCACCACTCATCTAATCTCATAGAATTGCATAGAATCTCTACAGTGCAGAAGGAGGCCATTCGGCCCATTGAGTCTGCACCGCCCTCTGAAAGAGCGTCCTACCTAGGCCCACTCCCTCGCCTTTCCACGTAACCTCAACTTAATCTGCACATCCCTGGGTACCAAGGGGCAATGTAGCATGGCCAATCCACCTGACCCACACATCCCCGGGTACCAAGGGGCAATGTGGAATGGCCAATCCATCCAATCTGCACATCATGACGAGACTGGAGCACCCCGAGGAAACCCATACAGACACAGGAAGAAAGTGCAAACTCCACAAAAACAGTCACCCAACCTGGAATAACTTAGTGTTATGTAATGAGCCAGACTTGATTAAAGATCTTAAAGTAAGGGAGCACTTAGGAGGCAGTGATCATAATATGGTCGAATTCAATCTCCAATTTGAAAGAAAGAAAGTAGAATCAGATGTAAAGGTGTTACAGTTAAATGAAGGTAACTACAGGGGCATGAGGGAGGAACTGACGAAAATCGACTGGGAGCAGAGCCTAGTGGGAAAGACAGTAGAACAGCAATGGCAGGAGTTTCTGGGAATAATTGAGGACACAGTACAGAGGTTCATCCCAAAGAAAAGAAAGGTTATCAGAGGGGGGATTAGGCAGCCATGGCTGACAAAGGAAGTTAGGGAATACATCAAAGCAAAAGAGAAAGCCTATAATATGGCAAAGAGTAGTGGGAAGTCAGAAGATTGGGAAGACTACAAAAACAAACAGGATAACAAAGAGAGAAATAAGCAAAGAGAGGATCAAATTTGAAGGTAGGCTAGCCAGTAACATTAGGAATGATAGTAAAAGTTTCTTTAAATACATTATAAACAAACGGGAGGCAAAAGTTGACATTGGGCCGCTCCAAAATGACGCTGGTAATTTTGTGATGGGAGACAAGGAAATAGCTGAGGAACTGAATAAGTACTTTGCGTCAGTCTTCACAGTAGAAGACATGAGTAATATCCCAACAATTCCGGAGAGTCAGGGGGCAGAGTTGAATATGGTAGCCATCACAAAGGAGAAAGTGCTAGAGAAACTAAGAGGTCTAAAAATTGATAAATCTCCAGGCCCAGATGGGCTATATCCTAGAGTTCTAAAAGAGATAGCTGAAGAAATAGTGGAGGCGTTAGTTATGATCTTTCAAAAGTCACTGGAGTCAGGGAAAGTCCCAGAGGATTGGAAAATCGCTGTTGTAACCCCCCCTGTTCAAGAAGGGAACAAGGAAAAAGATGGAAAATTATAGGCCAATTAGCCTAACCTCGGTTGTTGGCAAGATTCTAGAAACCATTGTTAAGGATGAGATTTCTAAATTCTTGGAAGTGCAGGGTCGGATTAGGACAAGTCAGCATGGATTTAGTAAGGGGAGGTCGTGCCTGACAAACCTGTTAGAGTTCTTTGAAGAGATAACAAATAGGTTAGACCAAGGAGAGCCAATGGATGTTATCTATCTTGACTTCCAAAAGGCCTTTGATAAGGTGCCTCACGGGAGACTGCTGAGTAAAATAAGGGCCCATGGTATTCGAAGCAAGGTACTAACATGGATTGACAATTGGCTGTCAGGCAGAAGGCAGAGAGTTGGGATAAAAGGTTCTTTTTCGGAATGGCAACCGGTGACGAGTGGTGTCCCGCAGGGTTCAGTGTTGGGGCCACAGCTGTTCTCTTTATATATTAACGATCTAGATGACGGGACTGGGGGCATTCTGGCTAAGTTTGCCGATGATACAAAGATAGGTGGAGGGGCAGGTAGTATGGAGGAGGTTGGGAGGCTGCAGAAAGATTTAGACAGTTTAGGAGAGTGGTCCAAGAAATGGCTGATGAAATTCAACGTGGGCAAGTGCGAGGTCTTGCACTTTGGAAAAAAGAATAGAGGCATGGACTATTTTCTAAACAGTGACAAAATTCATAATGCTGAAGTGCAAAGGGACTTGGGAGTCCTAGTCCAGGATTCTCTAAAGGTAAACTTGCAGATTGAGTCCGTAATTAAGAAAGCAAATGCAATGTTGTCATTCATCTCAAGAGGCTTGGAATATAAAAGCAGGGATGTACTTCTGAAGCTTTATAAAGCATTAGTTAGGCCCCATTTAGAATACTGTGAGCAATCTTGGGCCCCACACCTCAGGAAGGACATACTGGCACTGGAGCGGGTCCAGTGGAGATTCACACGGATGATCCCAGGAATGGTAGACCTAACATACGATGAACGTCTGAGGATCCTGGGATTCTATTCATTGGAGTTTAGGAGGTTGAGGGGAGATCTAATAGAAACTTACAAGATAATGAATGGCTTAGATAGGGTGGATGTAGGGAAGTTGTTTCCATTAGCAGGGGAGACTAGGACCTGGGGGCACAGCCTTAGAATAAAAGGGAGTCACTTTAGAACAGAGATGAGGAGAAATTTCTTCAGCCAGAGAGTGGTGGGTCTGTGGAATTCATTGCCACAGAGGGTGGTGGAGGCCGGGACGTTGAGTGTCTTTAAGACAGAAGTTGATAAATTCTTGATTTTTCGAGGAATTAAGGGCTATGGAGAGAGAGCGGGTAAATGGAGTTGAAATCAGCCATGATTGAATGGTGGAGTGGACTCGATGGGCCGAATGGCCTTACTTCCGCTCCTATGTCTTATGGTCTTATGGAATTGAACCCAGTCCCTGGCGTTGTGAGGCAGCAGTGCTAATCACTGTGCCACCGTGCGGCCCGTCTTACCTGTGTTGGAGTTCCTTGCGCTATATAGTTAAGGCTGCAACCTGTTCTAGCCTTGTTTCTGAATGATACTCTTCTTTCATAGTTGGACTTATTCTTTTACATAGCAAAGTATCCAACATTAGATGATGATTTGGGAGTTTGGTGTGCTGCAAAAGATCTAGACCATGGAGTCCTCCATCTATTCAGATATGTGAACAATAGCTTTTAGATACATTAATATGTTCAGTATTGATCATAGTGGTTGCATGGGTCTGATTGCAATTGTGTTGAGGTTCAGTTAGTGGCTGTCACAAGGCTGGCTGAATGGGTAGAACAGATCGTCTTCCTGGCCTCCTCACACCTGGCACAGTTGATTGATACAACATGGCTGCTACCCATATAGGAAATGTGAACTGTTTTAAACTTTCCATACTTCTGTTGTCTGAATACCACTGCATCAAGTGTCCCCTCATCCAAAATCTGTCTGGCCCCTGAGCCTCCTAAACCCAGCAAGAAACCAGTAACGGTTATCAGTGACCAACTGCATGTCAATGCATAGTCCTGTTCCTGTATAAAGCTTGCAGCTAGGTGGCCTCATGAGTGTCATCAATCACCTCGTGTTCCTGGAATTCCAGTTTTGAAACTGGGCAACGCTGATGTTGCAGTTTAGAGGAAAAAAGGGGTTAAGTTGTTGGACTGCTGAACTATGTATTATTTACCAGTTTGATACATTGACGGTCAAAATGATTGATACCATTCTGCCACCTGCACTACCCTGGAAGGACCCATACTTGCATTGCCAGCTCCACATTCCAAGCTGTTTACAGTTTTTCTTTCAGCAGATGGCAGTGTGCTGTAACCTGCAGCTGAGGTAGACTTGGGAGGCGCGATTCTCCCATGCCGCGCCATATGGGAGAATCGCCGTTTGCGCCATTTTTTCCCGCGCCGCCGGTCCGAAACTGGCAGGCGATTCTCCGAGGAGCGGAGAATCGGCGCCATTTGCCGCGGTGCTGGTAGCGGGCCGCTGTCTGCGGCCAGGCTGCCGATTCTCCGGCCTTGATGGGCCGAGCGGCCACGCGGAAATGGTAGTGTCCCGCCGCCGCCGTTCACACTTGGTCGCTGCCAGCGAGAACTCTGCGCGAAGGGTCGGGGGTGGCCTGTGGGGCGGGGAAATGCGCTCCTTCACCGAAGGGGTCTGGCCCGCGATCGGGACCCACCGATCGATGGTCCGGCCTCTCCAGCCCCGGCCCTATTTTATTAAGCGGCCTGCCTCTGAACCCCCACGCCACGTTGGGTCGGGGCCGGTGCGTTGAGGAAGTCCCCCGCGCATGCGCGGGTTGGCGCGGCCCAACTGCACATGCGCGGGTTGGCGCGGCGCCCATTTGGCACCGGGAAGGGAGGTTGGAGCGGCGTGAACCGCTCCAGCGCCGTGTGGGGGCCAGAATCGGTAGTCCCCGCGCCCGTTTCGCGCTGTCATGAAACGCGACGGCGTTCACGATGGCACGAACACTCTGTCTCCATTTTGGAGAATCGTGCCCTGGGTCCTGACAGTGGAAGGGAATAGCAAATGCACCACTGGCAAAAATTGCCAAGAAAACGGCTCAGGATGAGGCATCAATAGCAGACATTGAGGCTTTGGACAGAGCACACATGGCAGGAATGACAATCTTGCTTGCATGCTGTAGTGCACTCTAGCTCAAAAGCTGTACAGCACTTACGAAAGGGCCACTCAGCAGGTGGGAGCGATGTGAACTTCTGAACCCATGAATTGCCAACTAGTGTTGGACAATTATTTCTGACAATATCTATGCTTGGATGTATTATTGTGCCTGCAGTTCTTTGAATATTCTAATGAATTATCTTGAATTTTATGATTTCTGTATTCTAACTTGGCAAAGTGTTGAGGATTTTGGTCAGAGCATAATTTTGCATTTGCCTGCACAGGCTGCTTTTTAAAGGGCATAATGTTCACAAAATGTGCTTGGCAAATCCATCTGGGAAGAGTCGGAATAGTAATGTACCATATAATGTCATGCACTGTGACTGCACAGCCTTTCTGGGAAATCTGTGCTCCTTTAAACAGATTCTAAATGTATGTTGCACCACAAATCGTACATGATGTTCTTCATTTAAACTAATGAATTGGAGTGAAAATTAAATGAAGTGGTGTAAAGCTCCTTCTGGATTATCTGGTTCACCTTTTCCCCGTGTTTCCTGCGCCCCCACCTCACCAAAAAAACACATTTTTGAACAAATGTTAAATATCTTTTATGGAATAACTTGCTGACTTGTTCTGTGATGCTTAATAACACAGTCAGACACATAATGCCCCACGTCAGTCTCTGCAAGAGCTGCGGCCATTAATGGCCTGAATTAGTCCAGCAATCTAACATTGTCTGTCAAATGTATATCCAACAAGGCGGAAACACACTGCCTCTTATCGGTGGACTGAAAACTTAAAATGCTGGAAGAGAGGAAGCCTGAGAGACATCAGTGTTTACAATTTGTGTATCCTTTCATACTAATGAAGGATTATGTGGTGATTCTGAAAAAAAATTCCACTGTATAATTTCTAAATTTATGTATTTATTACACAATCTATAGCATTTGTAACAAGCAGCCATTCAGAAATAACTATAATTGGTTTAGCACTCTTAACAGCACAAAATATAACCCCATCTTGCAAAGCTATTCATTTATGTTCAAAATAATATTAAAGCAAAAAGGTATTTGATTTAATAAATATAGCAGTCCTGTATTTTCTGCAGGCAATAATGTGAAAAATACTGATTCTAACCCAGCTCACTGTTGCCGTCAGTTTGCTCGCCACGTATCTCGGCCCACATTTTATCTTTGGGGAAAGAAAGGATTTCCAACAGCGCAATGCCGCGGGCGAAAGTTCTCTTGCCTTTAGGCTGGGTTGCCTTTCGGGCAAAAGAAAAATTGCAATCCAAGTGTCAAGTTCCAAATGATTTTCTTGACATTGTCTGAACTACAATTCCTCAAACACAATAGCCTTCCAGGAGTTGTTCAGCTCCCTGACAGCCCTTCCAGCTGCAATCACCGGCAGATTCATGGAAATAGCCACAAATTCCACATATCTCGCCCTAAATGACCTTCCTAACAGCACCAACATGCCTAGTTTGTGTTCCACTCCAAACAGGACAGCTCAACACATCTAAATTACATGAAAATTTAATATTTTAACGTCAAACATAGTATTAACAGCACCTGCAATGGGAATGAAACTCACGAGGAAGGCTTGCACAACCCACTTTTGAGAGTAGCTGATAGCAAGCAATATTCTTTTGAGCATACAAATATATTCTTGAAGTAAAAAAGAGGCTGTGGTCCTTTTAAAAAAAAAAGCAGAAATTAAAAAATAAGTATGTTCAATTTAAGTCAAAATAATGAAACTATCCAGACATTATATAAATCATTGGCTAATGGCTTCTGGTCAGTACCAATAGCACAGGAATTGAAACCTTGGTTTGCATTTACTATCCAACAGCAACAGTACACCTGGACAAGATTACCACAGGGTTTTCACAACAGTCCTACTGTATTCTATATGGCATTGCAAAATCATTTGAGGGAATTACTTGAGATGCCCTCTACCATTATCCAGTATGTAGATGACATTCTATTAGCCACTATTAAGGAAGAAGATCATGAAAAGGATTTGCATTTGTTGTTAAACCATCTCGGTAAAAGGGGTCATAAAGTCAACATGACCAAAGCACAAATTGCTCAGAATGAAGTAATCTATTTAGGTCAGAAAATTTCATAAGATTCGCCTTATCTCTCGCTCATAGATAAGTCAGTACGGTTGAATGAATTTCACTTTTTTCCTGTGTCTCTCGAAATGTCCTCGAGACACCAACGAAAAAGCAAAAAACGTCAAGATAAAAGTGACTTCAGATTTACAAAATTGAAAGTTATTTCAACAAGGCCTATAAAAGTAATTTATACCAATGCTCCAAGGATTCTCCAATGGCTATAATTTCTCTGCTCATCAGCTAAACGGATCACATTCTTAAGGGAATCCTTATCTGGGTTTAGCCCCTTACTTAGTTTCATTGGTTCTAATTCTCAGCTGAGACCCCCTTGATTCGAACAGGAAAATGTCAGTCACTACCTAATTAAGTTAATTCCTAATTAACTGTCCCACGACTTTTGTCCCACATTCAAACTCCCTACGTCACATCTGGTATCAGTTACGAGATTGTTTCAAGCTTGTTGAATGTACCTTCATATCAGTACTTGTAGTACATTATTTATAAGATTTGAGACAGTCATGGACAGAATTCAAACGATTATAACTTGAAATGAAATGAAAGAAAATCGCTTATTGTCACAAGTAGGCTTCAAATGAAGTTACTGTGAAAAGCCCCTAGTCGCCACGTTCCGGCGCCTGTTCGGGGAGGCTGTTACGGGAATTGAACCGTGCTGCTGGCCTGCCTTGGTCTGCTTTCAAAGCAAGCGATTTAGCCCTGTGCTAAACAGCCCCAATGTTTCTACAAATTCAGTCATTTTCAAGAATCATTTTAGCTACTATTTTAAAGGACCCCCCCCCGCCTCTATAATTGTTGAATCCAACAATGGGCTTGCACTCGGAATACAGAATACTATGTACAGATCTTCGAATACTGCACAAGGTTCTGGAGGCTGGTGGGGCAAGTTGCCTGGCCCTCCTTTCATGCCGGAAGTTAGCTTTATGTCACATTGGACCAGGGTTTCCATTAGCTCCAAGACGGGCAGCAGGAATATTTAAAATGCTCTCTCTGATATTTAAATTAAAATTGGACCGTCCCAGCACCTGACATGCCACGTAATAAACTTGTATTGCGAAGCACCGTACTAACAGGCAGCATGGACAATGTCGGGCTGCTACTCAAATTACTCATTTACTCCATTTAGCTCATTTGTGGAGTTGCCTTCTTAGGCTGCTGAACCTTTATTTCGGCTATTTTCTATGTTCAACAACTCCATTCTAATTCCTAATAACCTTTTTGTGCTGGGCTACTGTAGTCTCACAGTTTTATTCTCTTCATGGATGGCTTGGTAACTCTGCCTTTGGAGCTGAAGAATGTAGAGAGTAGCAAAGCAGTTATGAGAGAGGGATGCAGTACATAGGGAACCTTACTTAAAGCGGGTCTTCAGGGAGTACTTTGCTCCGCTATTAGGTTAAGGCACATAATGTGTGAGGGGCCTGCACTTCACCAAGGACCATCTAGCTGTGCCATCTACTGCAGTTACAGCTAGAGCTTCAAACCAAGGCATGGGCAACTTTGTCCATGGTTGCCAATGTCAATGTGGTCTTTATCCTTTGCACAGTGGTCTTCTTTCAGGCTGTAGCGAGTGATGTCAACAAATCTCCCAGATTACGATGTACCACGGTATCTGAGAAATCACAGAGGCACTTTTTCCCAGGAGAACACCTACTTCCGAGGAGAGGTTGAGTAGACTGGGACTGTACTCGTTGGAATTTAGAAGGATGAGGGGGGATCTTATAGAAACATATAAGATTATGAAGGGAATAAACAGGATAGATGCGGGCAGGTTGTTTCCACTGGCGGGTGAAAGCAGAACTGGGGGGCATAGCCTCAAAATAAGGGGAAGTAGATTTAGGACTGAGTTTAGGAGGAACTTGTTCACCCAAAGGGTTGTGAATCTATGGAATTCCTTGCCCAGTGAAGCAGTAGAGGCTCCTTCATTAAATGTTTTTAAGATAAAGATAGATAGTTTTTTGAAGAATAAAGGGATTAAGGGTTATGGTGTTCGGGCCGTAAAGTGGAGCTGAGTCCACAAAAGATCAGCCATGATCTCATTGAATGGCGGAGCAGGCTCGAGGGGCCAGATGGCCTACCCCTGCTCCTAGTTCTTATGAACTTATGTTCCCTTTCTGCGATGGGGTCACAGGATGAACTTTTGAGTTTACAATGTCCAAGACCATAATGGCAGCTGTGGAGATGAGACTCTATCCTGGGACTGGCTCCAAGGTCCCATGATGCGCACACCTAATTTTATTTTTCCATCTCACAGCCTGCTGGAGGGGAAGGACCAAGCTTTACACAGGCAGCCTCCACGGGATTCTCCATTGGAGCAATAGTAAATGGGGGAAGGGAGTACATGCTGCAATTGGAGAGCCATGATGAGAGGGTGGGGCCGGATGTAGGCTCTGCCATTCACACGGTGCTTCGCTAATCTGCAGCTGAACAGGTTGAATGTAATTTGATAATTATTTGCAGAGTTTCCACCTCCGGCAGCAAGCTTTCTGACTCCTCTGCAAATGATGTACACCATCAACCGCACTGCCACCATTTGAGGGACTGTAGTGCAACATGCATGCCCATGTAGTGTCTCATTAGATTAGGCCCAGTGCCCTTTAAGTTAACAATGCAGGAGTGAAGGTTATTATCCTGCTTTAATACGATAATGAAAGTATCCTGGTACTTTAATACGATAATGAAAGTTACCATTCTGCAATATTGAAGGTTTTCCCGCTCACTAACTCTGGGGTCACCAGAATTAAAATAGGGTCACATCAGGATATAGATTGGTAAGCATTGGACTAGACCAATTCTTCAGGATTCAAGATGCCATAGACTACACCTAAATTGCCTCGGGTGCTCTTCGCCTCCATCCTGCCACTTTTCCCACTAGGAAGGGATTACACTTTCTGAATGCCCAGTTACAACCACAGGCAGCTTATCATGAAAGTCTGTGTCCTGTTTCCTGGTAGCAGTCATGAATGATTCACGTGGCTCAGTCCATTGTGCCACCTTAATTGCAACCAGGCTGTCAGACCACAGGCTGACATCTGGGTAACAAGGGATATCCCCTCCCAACACATCTTCCATCAGAAACCTGGGTACAGCTGCAGTCCTGGTCTAGAGGGAGCTATGCTGCTACCAGGCATATCATTATGGAGACTGTCAGTGTGCGCTGGTTGCATTGTTCAGGAGGCTCATTGAATATCATTTCCATGTAATAATATAAATAATTCTGTCTCTTTTACCAATTTTATCATTGTCTTGATGATTAGTATATGCTAATACTGTTATTCAAAGAAAACATGCAATCTGACTGGGGAGAAAACCCTATCAATTTAAAAAATGCTGTAAATGTTTGAAACTGGAATGTTACTTTTAAACCAAGTGCTGTGAAGTTGTTGCATAGTCTTGTGACTTGACTTAACAAACCACAGCTCTTTCTGCTTGACATCCTGTGAAATCCTGGAGCAATGTTCGAGCTCTGTAACACACTCCGAGCCAGCTATTGCACATTTCAAGTAATTAAAGTTTAAATAAGCAGCAATCATTTAAAATTCTGAGAAAGGGTGAAACAGTAAGGTCGAAACAAACTACAAACAATTTATTGAGTGTAAATACAAAGACACCAAATATGCTGACAGCATTTTTCAACACATGACGAGGTTTGCTTCAGCAGTAAGAACAAACAAAGAACAAAGAAATGTACAGCACAGGAACAGGCCCTTCAGCCCTCCAAGCCCGTGCCGACCATGCTGCCCGACTAAACTACAATCTTCGACACTTCCTGGGTCCGTATCCCTCTATTCCCATCATATTCATAAGAACATAAGAACTAGGAGCAGGAGTAGGCCATCTGGTCCCTCGAGCCTGCTCCACCATTCAATAAGATCATGGCTGATCTTTTGTGGACTCAGCTCCACTTTCCGGCCTGAACACCATAACCCTTAATCCCTTTATTCTTCAAAAAACTATCTATCTTTATCTTAAAAACATTTAATGAAGGAGCCTCTACTGCTTCACTGGGCAAGGAATTCCATAGATTCACAACCCTTTGGGTGAAGAAGTTTCTCCTAAACTCAATCCTAAATCTACTTCCCCTTATTTTGAGGCTATGCCCCCTAGCTCTGCTTTCACCCGCCAGTGGAAACAACCTGCCCGCATCTATCCTGTTCATTCCCTTCATAATCTTGTATGTTTCTATAAGATCCCCCCTCATCCTTCTAAATTCCAACGAGTACAGTCCCAGTCTACTCAACCTCTCCTCGTAATCCAACCCCTTCAGCTCTGGGATTAACCTAGTGAATCTCCTCTGCACACCCTCCAGTGCCAGTACGTCCTTTCTCAAGTAAGAAGACCAAAACTGAACACAATACTCCAGCTGTGGCCTCACTAACACCTTATACAATTGCAGCAGAACCTCCCTAGGCTTAAACTCCATCCCTCTAGCAATGAATGACAACATTCAATTTGCCTTCTTAATCACCTGTTGCACCTGTAAACCAACGTTTTGCGACTCATGCACTAGCACACCCAGGTCTCTCTGCACAGCAGCATGTATTAATTTTTTATCATTTAAATAATAATCCCTTTTGCTGTTATTCCTACCAAAATGGATAACCTCACATTTGTCATCATTGTATTCCATCTGCCAGACCCTAGCCCATTCACTTAGCCTATCCAAATTCCTCTGCAGACTTCCAGTATCCTCTGCACTTTTTGCTTTACCACGTATCTTAGTGTCGTCTGCAAACTTGGACACATTGCCCTTGGTCCCCAACTCCAAATCATCGATGTAAATTGTGAGCAGTTGTGGGCCCACCACTGATCCCTGAGGGACACCACTAGCTACTGATTGCCAACCAGAGAAACACCCATTAATCCCCACTCTTTGCTTTCTATTAATAAACCAATCCTCTATCCATGCTACTACTTTCCCCTTAATGCCATGCATCTTTATCTTATGCAGCAACCTTTTGTGTGGCACCTTGTCAAAGGCTTTCTGGAAATCTAGATATACCACATCCATTGGCTCCCCGTTATCTACCGCACTGTTAATGTCCTCAGAAAATTAGCACTAAATTAGTTAGGCATGACCTGCCCTTTATGAACCCACGCTGCATCTGTCCAATGGGACAATTTCCATCCAGATGCCTCGCTATTTCTTCCTTGATGATAGATTCCAGCATCTTCCCTACTACCGAAGGAAAGCTCTCTGGCCTATAATTACCCGCTTTCTGCCTACCTCCTTTTTAAAACAGTGGTGTCACGTTTGCTAATTTCGAATCCGCCGGGACCACCCCAGAGTCTAGTGAATTTTGGTAAATTATCACTAGTGCATTTGCAATTTCCCTAGCCATCTCTTTTAGCACTCTGGGATGCATTCCATCAGGTCCAGGAGACCTGTCTACCTTTAGCCCCATTAGCTTGCCCATCACTACCTCCTTGGTAATAACAATCCTCTCAAGGTCCTCACCTGTCATAGCCTCATTTCCATCAGTCACTGGCATGTTATTTGTGTCTTCCACTGTGAAGACCGACCCAAAAAACCTGTTCAGTTCCTCAGCCATTTCCTCATCTCCCATTATTAAATCTCCCCTCTCATTCTCTAAAGGACCAATATTTACCTTAGCCACTCTTTTTCGTTTTATGTATTTGTAGAAACTTTTACTATCTGTTTTTATATTCTGAGTAAGTTTACTCTCATAATCTATCTTACTCTTCTTTATAGCTTTTTTAGTAGCTTTCTGTTGCCCCCTAAAGATTTCCCAGTCCTCTAGTCTCCCACTGATCTTTGCTACTTTGTATGTTTTTTCCTTCAATTTGATACTCTCCTTATTCCCTTAGATATCCACGGTCGATTTTTCCTCTTTTTACCGTCCTTCCTTTTTGTTGGTATAAACCTTTGCTGAGCACTGTGAAAAATCACTTGGAAGGTTCTCCACTGTTCCTCAACTGTTTCACCATAAAGTCTTTGCTCCCAGTCTACCTTAGCTCGTTCTTCTCTCATTCCATTGTAATCTCCTTTGTTTAAGCACAAAACACTAGTGCTTGATTTTACCTTCTCACCCTCCATCTGTATTTTAAATTCCACCATGTTGTTATGGTGGATGTTGTCTATATGGACTTCAGTAAGGCCTTTGACAAGGTCCCTCATGGTAGACTAGTGCAAAAGGTGAAGTCACACGGGATCAGGGGTGAGCTGGCAAGGTGGATACAGAACTGGCTAGGTCATAGAAGGCAGAGAGTAGCAATGGAAGGATGCTTTTCTAATTGGAGGGCTGTGACCAGTGGTGTTCCGCAGGGATCAGTGCTGGGACCTTTGCTGTTTGTAGTATATATAAATGATTTGGAGGAAAATGTAACTGGTCTGATTAGTAGGTTTGCAGACGACACAAACGTTGGTGGAATTGCGGATAGCGATGAGGACTGTCAGAGGATACAGCAGGATTTAGATTGTTTGGAGACTTGGGCGGAGAGATGGCAGATATTAAACTACCTGGTTTATAGTTTGCTACTTTCTGCCTCCCTCCCTTTTTGAATAAGTTAGATTTTTCCAATCCACTGGAACCTTTCCCGCATCCAGGGAACTTTGAAATATTATAACCGATGGATCCACTATCTCTACTGCCACTTTCTTTAAGACCCTAGGATGTAGGCCATTGGGCCCTGGGGACTTGTCTGCCTTCATATCCCAATAGTTCGTATCGTACTTTTTCACTTTCATAATTTACCTTTGCGTTTTTTATTATTTTTTTTTCGTCACCCTTTGTTGATCTTTAAAAGTTTCCGAATCTTCCAGCCTGCTAATGGCCTTTGCAATATGGTATGCCTTAGTTTTTGTCATTCCGATATATTTAACTTTTTTACTTAGTCATGGATTCCAATCCCCCCGCCCCCACCACCCCAACCCCCCACCCATACAATCTTTTTTCATCTTCAGAATATAGTTTAATTGGGATGAATTGAATATCTCCTGAAATAATTGCCACTGCTCATCAACTGTCCTACCTTTTAGGCTTCCTGCCCAGTCCATCAGAGCCAAATCTGTCCTCATGCCGACGTAGTTATCTTTGTTTAACTCCAGAACGCGAGTGTGAGACTGCAGTTCTTCGCTCTCAAACTGAATTAGAAATTCTATCATGCTATGATCACTCTTTCCTAGAGGATCCATAACTATAATGTCATTAATTAATCACTCCTCATTACACGATACCTAATCCAGAATAGCCTGCTCCCTCGTTGGTTCCACAATGTTTGGTCCAAGAAACAATCTCTAATACATTCATTGAATTCTCCACCGAGGCTACCTTTGCCAGTTTGATTGTCCATATGCATATTAAAGTCACCCATGATTATTGTCGTTCCTTTCTTACAAGCCTCCAATATTCCCTGGTTTATCCCATGCCCCACTGCGGAACTACTACAGATTATTCCCACCAGGAACTTCTTTCCTTTGTTCTTCCTTATTTCTTCCCAGACTGATCCCACATTCTGATCTCCAGTGCCTATATCGTTTGTCTCTACAGCACTGATCCCTTCCTTTACTAGCAAAGCTAAACCACCTTCTTTTCCTTTCTGTCTGTTCCTCTGAAATTCTGAGTACCCTTGGATATTCAATTCCCAGACCTGGGGCGGGATTCTCCCCTATCCGGCGGGGCGGGGGGGGGGGCTCCCGGCGGGATGGAGTGGCGGGAACCACTCCGGCGTCGGGCTGCCCCAAAGGTGCGCGCCGGAGTGGTTTCCGCTCCACCGGCTGGCGTGGAAGGCCTTTGGCGCCACGCCAGTCGGGGCTGAAAGGACTTTGCCGGCCGGCGCGAGTCCGCGCATGCGCGGGAGCGTCAGTGGCTGCTGACGTCATCCCCGCGCATGCGCAGGAGGGGGTGTCTCTTACACGTCGGCCATGGTGAAGGCTGTGGCCGAGGCGGAGGGAAAAGAGTGCCCCCACGGCACAGGCCCGCCCGCCGATCGGTGGGCCCGATTGCGGGCCAGGCCACCCGGGGCCAGATCGCCCCCACCCCCCCCCCCCAGGACCCCGGAGCCCGCCCGCGCCGCCTTGTTCCGCCGGTAAGAGAGGTGGTTTGATTCTCACCGGCGGGTCAGGCTTCCAGCAGCGGGGCTTCAGCCCATCGTGGGCCAGAGAATCACCGTGTGGGCCCGCCGACCGGCACGGCCCGATTCCCGACCCTGCCGAATATCCTGTGCCGGAGAATTCGGCAATCCGCGGGGGCGGGATTCACGCCAGCTCCCGCTGATTTTCCGACCCGGCGGGGGGTCGGAGAATCCCACCACTGGTCTTGTCACCATTTCTCAGTAATTGCCACCAAATCATCCCCCTTTGTCTCCATTTGCTCTGTTCGATTATTCATTTTATTCCGAATGCTTTGTGCATTCAGACACAAAGCCTTTTTTAATTTGTTCCATTATCAAATTTCCCAACTCTTGTCTGATTCCTCGGTGCAGGATATGAATGAAGTTCACATGTGGATTGGATTTGTTTATTGTCATGTGTACCGAGGTACAGTGAAAAGTATTTTTCTGCGAGCAGCTCAACAGATCATTAAGTACATGAGAAGAAAAGGGAATAAAAGAAAATACATAATAGGGCAACACAACATATACAATGTAACTACATAAGCACCGGCATCGGATGAAGCATACAGGGTGTAGTGTTAATGAAGTCAGTCCATAAGAGGGTCATTTAGGAGTCTGGTGACAGTGGGGAAGAAGCTGTTTTTGAGTCTGTTCGTGCGTGTTCTCAGACTTCTGTATCTCCTGCCCGATGGAAGAAGTTGGAAGAGTGAGTAAGCCGGGTGGGAGGGATCTTTGATTATACTGCCCGCTTTCCCCAGGCAGCGGGAGGTGTAGATGGAGTCAATGGATGGGAGGCAGGTTTGTGTGATGGACTGGGCGGTATTCACGACTCTCTGAAGTTTCATGCGGTGCTGGGCCGAGCAGTTGCCATACCAGGCTGTGATGCAGCCCGATAGGATGCTTTCTATGGTGCAGCTGTAAAAGTTGGTAAGAGTCAATGTGGACATGCCGAATTTCCTTAGTTTCCTGAGGAAGTATAGGCGCTGTTGTGCTTTCTTGGTGGTAGCGATGACGTGGGTGGACCAGGACAGATTTTTGGAGATGTGCACCCCTAGGAATTTGAAACTGCTAACCATCTCCACCTCGGCCCCGTTGATGCTGACAGGGGTGTGTACAGTACTTTACTTCCTGAAGTCAATGACCAGCTCTTTAGTTTTGCTGGCATTGAGGGAGAGATTGTTGTCGCTACACCACTCCACTAGGTTCTCTATCTCCCTCCTGTATTCGGACTCATCGTTATTCGAGATCCGGCCCACTATGGTCGTATCGTCAGCAAACTTGTAGATGGAGTTGGAACCAAGTTTTGCCACGCAGTCGTGTGTGTACAGGGAGTAGAGTAGGGGGCTAAGTACGCAGCCTTGCGGAGCGCCGGTGTTGAGGACTATTGTGGAGGAGGTGTTGTTGTTCATTCTTACTGATTGTGGTCTGTGGGTCAGAAAATCGAGGATCCAGTTGCAGAGTGGGGAGCCAAGTCCTAGGTTTTGGAGCTTTGATATGAGCTTGGCTGGGATTATGGTGTTGAAGGCGGAGCTGCAGTCAATAAATAGGAGTCTAATGTAGGAGTCCTTGTTTTCGAGATGCTCTAGGGATGAGCGTAGGGCCAGGGAAATGGTGTCTGATGTGGACCGGTTGCAGCGGTATGCGAATTGCAGTGGATCAAGGCGTTCTGGGAGTATGGAGGTGATGCGCTTCATGATCAACCTCTCGAAGCACTTCATTACGACTGAAGTCAGGGCCACTGGTCGGTAGTCATTGAGGCAGGTTGCCTGGTTCTTCTTTGGTACCGGTATGATGGTGGTCTTCTTGAAGCAGGTGGGGACCTTGGAGTTGAGTAGGGACAGGTTAAAGATGTCCGTGAATACCTCTGCCAGCTGGTCCGCGCAGGCTCTGAGTGCACGACCAGGGATCCCGTCTGGGCCCGTCGCCTTCCGAGGGTTCACTTTCAGGAATGCCAATCTGACTTCGGAAGCTGTAATGATGGGTATGGGTGAATTATGGGCTGCTGGGGAACTCGACAGCGGATTGTTGGTTACCTGCTTGAACCGAGCATAGAATGCATTGAGTTCATCGGGGAGTGGTGCGCTGCTGCCAGAGATACTGTTCGGCTTCGCTTTGTAGCCCGTTATGTTGTTTAATCCTTGCTACAACCGCCGAGAGTCTGTCTGTGACTCTAGCTTGGTTTGATATTCTCTCTTGGCATTCCGGATGGCTTTGCGGAGGTCGTACCTGGATTTCTTGTATAGGTCAGGGTCGTCTGACTTGAACGCCTCAGGTCTGTCCTTCAGTAGGGAGTTAATCTCGCGATTGAGCCATGGTTTCCGGTTGGGGAACGCAAGTACTGCTTTCTTTGGCACGCAGTCGTCCACACATTCTGTCCTTCCTTTTATTTTCCAGTAACAATCTAGCTCATCACTAACTTGCACTCCTACCGTCTTTTAACTTTGATGTTCTAATTTTCCATGCAACCCCCCATTATGTTTCTGAAGGACGAGTTAAGTTAAAGTAACAAAAAACAAGAAGTGGAACAAGGTCCTGTTCAGGAGAATGCAAGAAAAAGCAGAGAAACTGCTCTGAGTTACAGAGACAGCTACAAGAACCAGATTTTAAGTCAGTTGCCGAAGAAGCCATACATTGAGAGAAATGAAAAGTTTGGTGACACCTAAATGCAGTCTGTGAAGCAGTGGTGTTCTGTTGGCGTAGCTGGCTACCTGAGATATTGGGCGTGATTCAACCGTGAAAAAAATCTATGTTTGGTCTTGGGTGCGTTTAGCACAGTGTTTCTTGGTGACTGCAGCACTGAGAAACACCCGGCTATTCAACGGCACTCTGATTGTTCTTTTTGCCTTGTGGAGTTTCTCTCTGCCGAGGCCGCACTACAATTTCCTCCTGGAGACCCAGCAGGAAAGGCTCCTCGCAGATCAGGCGCCATTTTGCCTGGCTGCCTCGATTTGTTTTCCCCTGCCTCCCTTTTAGCACCTCCCCCTGGTTTCAACCCCCCAACCTCAGGAACCCCTGGGGAACACCACCTCGGCCCCCTTCCACCCGGTAAGGCTCCCTGGGCCCGATCTCTGGCATTGCCAATCTGGCACCCTGGCAGTGTCACTGCCACGGGTACCAGGCTGCTAGTGCCAAGGTGCCCGTTTGTCATAGGGAGTGCCAAGGTGCCACCCAGCCCTGTCCCCCACCACTCGGGGGTCTCTAACGGCCTGCGGGACCCCAAATGCCATGACATCTGGTCTACATTTGTGGAAACGGGTACTAAACGGCGCCCTGGCGAGGTCACCCAGGCACGGCTGTTAGGTCCAGGGCACTGGGAGAATCCTGCAAGCGCATGTTTAAATGAGTATAATGGCTCTTTAGATATGCTGGTCTGGGTCACGCCCAGCGAGGGCCGCTCGCAAGATTCAACGGCCTCATCCTGACACCAAGTCGGGTGTGATGGGTTCGCTGAGTCATGCCCGCTACATCGAAGCTTGAATGCACTTGGCATTCCAAGGCAGAGGAATACCGAAAAGCGAGATTGAAATCATGGTAGAGGATCCTTGTTGAAGGCGTCCATCTGAAAGATTTGTTTGGGTGAAGATTTCAAGTCTGTTCTTTGAGATTAATGTTTGGAAATGCTCATGTGGAAGTCAGAGTTCCATTGAGATCAGTTGCCTCACAGTGTGACAAGCAGCGGGGGGGGGGGGGGGAGGGGGGGGGGGTGGTGGTTGATGGGAAATCCACACAAGTTGATTTGGATGGCATCTGCCAGTTGGTTTAAGAGTGTGGTGTGTCTGACCACAGTTTCCCTATTGGTTTACATGGACTGTCTACTTACTGAGAACATTAGAGTATAAGATATATTTATCCTTACAAAACTGCGTATATATGTGTAAAGATAGCTGGGGTGAAGGAGCAGTGTATTATAGTTAATCTTTTCTCATTTAATAAAGATTTTATTCTTTTGTTAAAAGTTAATCGGCAGTTCTGTGACTGTCCGTCCACATCTCTAAATAAAAAAATTGAATTTACTATCTCTATGTAGCAAAATCTAAGGGTATTCTCCTCGTAGCCCACCCCAGGCTCCACAGCAGCAGTTCCAGATCACACACAAATGTAGAAACTGGTTTTCAAATTTCCTGTGAATTCAAAAAGCTTTATAGTGAGGTAGTGCGTTCACGTAAGTAAATGTTGCCTTCCAGCTCCCAGGGTTCATCGGTTGTAACTTTGGAAATAATATGTGGTGTAATAATTATATTGAAAATTCAGATTATGAATTGGAGACTGAAAATCTATTTTTAAAGAGGTTTTGTAAGATGATATGTATATATGATTCTTATAGACAATAATAACTTACCTGTTCCGGAGTAAACCTCTTTGTCGACTTATATAAAAATACTATCCAATAAATCCCATTCCATAGAGTAATGGTCAAAGGGAAAATGTAGCCTAAGGTGATTTTACTAAAAATGTTATCAGTTAGAAACAGATGGGAGCTCCAGCATGAAGGGATAATGCCTTTAGAAGTTGTATCACACGTTTTAATACAAATGGAATGCTTGCTGCACTCTTTAATAAAGTAGCTAAACTGAACTGGCCTTGTTGATTGAGCTGTTTTCTTTATTTACATTTATACATTCAAGCCAATGTTGAGAAAAAAATGGATCAGTGAGACAAAGGGTGTGATTTAACCACTGCATTGCCCCCGGCGAGGATCTGGGCATGCCGGTTAAATAGCGGGAAAGGCCACATTCAAGATTTGTGGCAGGTGTGAATCAGTTTGCTATCTAACCGGCCCGCTCCCAATGGCGAGTTCCAGATCTCAACCCAGATATGTTAGCATATCAGTAACCCTAATATGCATTAATTTCCAACTCATTAGCAAGATTGAAGTTGAATGTAACAGCGTCACGGGAATTAACCAGCTCGCCAGCGAGAAATCACGCGGGCATCATTGAGTACTCCTTTTTTTTAAAATGTGAAGCTGGCGCAATGCCTGCTGTGGGGAACTGGGGAGGTGAATAGCCATTTCCATGCTCTGACATGCAGCTCACAGGCACTATGAGCTTGCGGGAGGGGGGGGGGGTTGATGTTGAGGGACATTTCATCCATGTTGCCTTCAAGCCATCTTTAAATATTGAGGAGACCCATAACAGGGAAAACTATAGCTGCTGCCTGTCTGTCCTACCAACAACTTCCAGGTCGCTTGTAACTCCCTTTGACTGTGAGCAGCCTCTAGCTTCACAACTGAAAACTATTGCTAATACGGAATTTGCCTTGTTGGTTGTGAGAGCACTGCACAGCTCTCAAGTGGCTTCTCATGGGTACACGTGACAGCACGGTAACGCAGTGGTTAGCACAGTTGCTTCACAGCTCCAGGGTCCCAGGTTCGATTCCCGGCTGGGTCACTGTCTTTGCGGAGTCTGCACGTTCTCCCCATGTCTGCGTGGGTTTCCTCCGGGTGCTCCGGTTTCCTCCCACAGTCCAAAGATGTGCAGGTTAGGTGGGTTGGCCATGATAAATTGTCCTTAATGTCCAAAAAAGGTTAGGTGGGGGTTACTAGGTTACGGGGATAGGGTAGATACGTGGGCTTCAGTAGGGTGCTCTTTGTAAGGGCCAGTGCAGACTCGATGGGCCGCATGGCCTCCTACTGCACTGTAAATTCTATGATTCTATGATTGGTCTTTCGAGGAGATGATGGATAACAAGTGCCATAAGAGACTCCGTCTCAACATAGAGACAGTGTGGCACTTGTGCCATCTCCTCGCGCCCTTGCCACCTTATGGAGGAGGAGGCCACGTGCTCCTGGTGGCCCTGAAGGTCACCGCAGCCCTGAACCTTTATGCAACCGACTCATTTCAGAGCTCGAATGGGGATTTGTGTGGTATTTTCCAATCTACAGCCCACAACTGCATTCATGAGGTCACGGATGCCCTGTATGCCCGGGCGCCCTGTATGCCTGGGCATCAGACTATATTAACTTTGACCTGGACCAAACCCAGCAGGATGCCCGGACTGCAGGATTCTCCATCATCGCTGGAATGCCCCAGGTTCAGGGGGTATTGATGGCACACATGTCGGCTTGCGCGCACCGGGGCACCAGCATAGAATTTACAGTGCAGAAGGAGGCCATTCGGCCCATTGAGTCTGCAACGGCCCTTGCAAAGAGCACCCCACTTAAGCCCATACCTCCACCCTCTCCCCGTAACCCAGTAACCCCGCCAAACCTTTTGAACATTAATGGGCAATTTGGCGTGGCCAATCCACCGAACCTGTACATCTTTGGACTGTGGGAGGAAACCGGAGCACCCGGAGGAAACCCACGCAGACACAGGGAGAACGTGCAGACTCCACACGGACAATGACCCTGACCCAAGCCGGGAATCGAACCTGGGACTCTGGAGCTGCGAAGCGACAGTGCTAACCACTGTGCTACCGTGCTGCCCATCATTAACAGGTAGGGGTGCCCTTCCTTAATGTTCAACTCTTGTGCGACCACGACCGCCCCCCGACCACTTTGTTCCAGCCTCCCAGGGTGATCGCCCTGTGCTGGCACTGTCACCGGGTCAGTATACACCACTCAAGATGCGGACGTCGTGCTGCAGGCTTTCCACTGCAGTCGCTTCCCCAGCACAATGTCGCTGACATCCCACCCTGTATCTCACAGCTGTGTCCTCGCATCTGCATCAGCTCTGGGATAACCTTGTCCAGAGGCTCAGCATCTGACTGCGACTCAGCTGAGGCCTGGGATCCAGCAGACCTCCCACTGCTGTCTCCCGAGCACGTTCCTGCTTCCACCTGATGTGCATCAGCCCCAGAAGTCTGTCCACTAATGTCACCCACCGAGGTGTGTGTCTCTGCGTTGGTGGAGGTGGGGCTGATAGCTGTGACACCTCGATAGTTGTCTCCTTGGAGCTCTCCTGCAGGTGGTTTCTTGGGTGCCGGGGACGGACCTGGCGATCCTGCGAGAGAATGGACACGTGGTCAGTGAGAGGGAAGGACCATTCTGTTTGGCATGAACAACTCACTTGAGACAGGTCATCTGGGGGAAGGGGCAATGGATCGGCACCTCTGCGGCGCACAGGCCAACCTCGCTGTCGGTGACTGCTCTCTCCTCGGTCAACCCTGCGATCTCCGTCTTCCTGTCTTAGCCTTTTTCCGCTGAATACGGGCAACCTTCTCCTGCGGGGACAAAGAGAGGGCTTTGTGAGCCGTGCGCTTGATGGATAAGAAGGGCCTTTGCCAGGTGGCATCTCTGGGCACCACAACTGGGCATGAAGGGGTTTTTCGGTTGGTGCCATGGGGTGCTGAGGAACAAGCACGAAGATCGGATTTGGGGAGGGTGCGGTGGGGGTGTGTGGAATTTGAGGCATGCGGAACTGATGCCAGAAGAGAGGTGGTAACGTACCCTTGCCCCCCCTCTGTCGGGAACTCGGCCCATCGGGAGCGGAGAATCACGGGTGGGCCGACCGATGATGCGCCAACGGTGTTGAAATGGCACGTGCCACGATGATGTCGGTTTGGAGGGGGTGGACCAGCATCAAACCGGCTCCAGCCCAGATTCCGGCATCAGCATCCATTCCACGTCCATTCCCCGCCCGATCGCCAATCACGGCTTTGGCATCGGGCTACGGAGAATCCAGCCCAGTGTTTATTTTGGCCTTTTAAATTCGTAGCGTTCTTTCTTATCTATTTTATTTGTAAATTAGTTCCTAGGTCTTTACTTATTCAATAATTGTTAACAAAATTACTTCTCTTTCCCCTTACCCTTTGAAAGTGCAATTTGTTTTTGATCCTGAATCTGCAACAAAATAATTATCTTCCCGAGATGTTAAACCTTAGCTTCCAGGTTGCAAAGCTTGGTGACAGAAGTTAGAGTTATCCATTCCCTGCAGATGTTTGGGTTCTTATCTGTGTCCTGCAGCTCTCAGTGACCTTGTCTCAAGAGATTTAGATTTATCGCAGTTCACTGTGGTGGCATTTTGAGGTTGAAAAGGACTTCATAGATCACACAGACTCAAAACAGTGCATAATCTGAATTTATACATTTCAGGCAAGCTGTGAAAGTTTGTCTAGATAAAATTAAAGAATGCAAACAAGGGCTTTTGCAGTTTGAAAATCAAATTCAGAATTAGACTGAACAAATACTGGAACAAAATACTGGAACAAATAATGACCTTTTCAGATGGTTGATTCTCAAGTCTGAAAGGCCTTTTGTTAACAGTATAGATGAGACCCTGATGGGTTTAATAGATTTGGTTACAGTAATATTTGGCATTACTACAAAAATCAGGAATGATATGGAGGTGGGGCTCAAATGGGCATTTCATATTCATCTTCTGATTGCTAGTTATGGAAGAGAAGGTGTATGTCTGATGCCTGCTACCTGTGACCTGTTCAATTAACTAAATTTAATTCTTATCTTCCAGTCACTGCTGCAACATTTACTATATTTATTAAATAAATTATAGAAGGGCACTTGGATAAGTTTAAGATAATGAAGCTGAGTAATCAAGGGATGGAGCGAAGTAGAGGTATTGTTGCTGGACTAGTAACCCAGAGGCAGAGGGTAATGCTGTGGGGCTCCAGGTTCAAATCCCACCATGACAGATTTTAATTCAATATAAAATCTGTAATTAAAAGTCTAACGATGACCATGAAACATTTGTTGAATGCCATTAAAATCCTTCTGGTTTACTGATGTCTTTTAGGGAAATAAATCTGTTGCCCTTACCCGGTCTGGCTTCCATGTGACTCCAGATCCACAGCAATGTGGTTGACTTGTAATTGCCCTCGAGGATGAGCAATAAGTAACGACTCAGCTAGTGATGCCCACACCCCATGAACAAATTTTTTAAAAACATGATTTTGTAAATGGATAGAGGGGAACCGGTAGATGTACTGTATTTAGATTTTCAGAGGGCTTTTGATAAAGAGTTACATCAAAGGTTGTTGTGGAAAATAAAAGCTCATGGTGAATGGGGTAACATATTGGCTTAGATAGAAGATGGGCAGGCTAACAGGAAGCAGAGGATATACATAAATGGTGTTTTTTTTGGTTGGCAAGATGTGCTGAGTGGTGTGTCACAGGGATCAGTGCTGAAATCTCAACTGTTGACAATCTATGTATGGATGAAGAGATGGATGGGATGGTTGCCAAATTACACAAATATAAGTCAGAAAGTAAGTTGTGAAAAGGACATAAGGAGGCTACAAAAAGATATAGATAGGTTCAGTGGGTGAAAAGAGATCTGGCAAATGGAGTACAATGTAGAAAATTTTAATTGTCCATTTTGGCAGGAAGAACAAAAGAGATAGACATTATCTAAATGGTGAGAGATTGCAGAGCTCTGAGGTGCAGAGGGATCTGGGTGTCCTAGTGCATGGATCACAAAAGGTCAGTATGCAGATGCAGCTTGGAATTAGGAAAGCAAATAGGGTGCTATAATTTATTGTGAGGGGAATTGAATACAAAAGGAGAGAGGTTATGATTCAGTTGTACAGGGCACTAATGAGACTACATCTGCAGTGCTGTGTACAGTATTGGTCATATTATTTAAGGGAAGTTGTAAATATGTTGGAAACAGTTCAGAGAAGATTTACCAGACTAATACCTGGAATGGGAGGATTGTCTTATGACAGAAGGTTGGACAGGTTAGGCTTATATCTGGTAGAATTTAAAAAACTAAGAAGTGACTTGATTGAAACTTTTAAGATCCTGAGGGGCCTTGATAGGGTGGATGTGGAGAGGATGTTTTCTATTTTGGGAGAATCTAGAACAGGGTCATTGTTTAAAAATAAGAGGTTGCCCATCTAAAGCTGACATGAGGCAAAAAATTATTTCTGTTAGAGGGCCGAGTGTCTTTGGAACTCTTCCTGAAAAAGTGGTGGAAGCGGAGTCTTTGAATATTTTTAAGGCAGAGGTGAACAGATTCTTGGTAAGCAAGGGGGTGAAAGGTTATCAAGGATAGGCGGGATGCAGATTTGAGGTTACCATCAGATCAACCATGATCTTCTTAAATGGCGGAGCAGGCTTGAGGGGCCAAACGGCCGACTCCTGCTCCTAATTCATATGAAATGAAATGAAAGGAAAATCGCTTAATGTCACAAGTAGGCTTCAATGAAGTCACTGTGAAAAGCCCCTAGTCGCCACATTCCGGCGCCTGTTCGGGGAGGCTGGTACAGGAATTGAACCGTGCTGCTGGCCTGCCTTGGTCTGCTTTAAAAGCCAGCGATTTAGCCCAGTGTGCTAAACAGCCCCTGCTCGTGCGCAGTATTTATTGGTGCCCTTCCACTCAAAATTTCTCCCCATCATCACCAGGAGCCGTAATTCCCCTCCCTGACCAAGAAATCAGACACAGTTTCTTCTTGGACTTTTCTAAACCTATTCTGTCTCTAGAAATCTCGAGGTGGCTACATCAATTCTTCTTGCTTTCCGTTTTGTGCCTTCCTGTAATTCGCTGCTTCTTCCATGTCCTTCCATAGTTGAGATTGGAACCTTGGAGATAAGGGATCACGTGGCTGATACACAATATTCCAGCCCATTGAGTAACCATTACTGGGACAATAGATGCACCACCAGACCACCTCTTTCAAATTCCTGTAATTCCTCAGCCTTCTCATTGTCTCTGCTATGAAAATGCTTATTACTAGGATGCTCTCCCCTGGGCTCTGATAACAGTTCACTAACTCTCTACAATGGTAATTCTCGTGTGTATTGTGATGGGCAGACTACTCATGTGGGAAGGTACCTTCCAAACAGTTCCATTGTACGACGCTGTTGAAGATTGAGATAGGGATGAGGCAGATTTTAAGTTTTGGCTGACAGTGCAAAGTTCATGACAGTTGGCCGTCATAGATCGCTAATAAATTGGAGGAATTTGACCTTGTGTTGAGTGGCAAATCTGAGTTCTTGGTCAGCAGAGTACTTTCCTCAGATATTGATGTTCATTTGTTGTGGTGCAATTGAATACAGTGCTCAACACAAATAATATCGTTCCAGAATGCAAAATGACCACTTCTATTCCCTGACATAAAGCAAATGGAATGGGTATAGCAGAATAACATGAATTGACACAGCTGACCTGATGCAGTGAAGTAGAAAAGCTATGGAATTTAAGATAATAGAAAAATGACCCAGAAAGCATTGTACATTACAGCGCAGAGCGAGAATCGCTCATGTGCAATGACAAACTGACATTATGCACAAGAAAGTTGTTTCTAACTATTCACATGTCAAATTTTATTAATGTTAGCAGTTAAATTATTTTGCCTTGTTTGAAAACCATGAAGCTTTGTTTTTAATAACTTGGCACGACAAATCATATACTTTGGGAAAGACGTAAGTATTTCTCCGAGTTTGTCTTATGGTGATGTGCAGTGATACAGAAATGATAAAAATGGATCAGCAGTATTTCACAAGTACGATTGATGAATCATTTTTCTTTTACAAATAGGTAATCTTATTTTTAATGAGGTGCACCAGGCAAGGCAAAAGCAAGTAACTGTAAGCCTGCAGAACAGATTACCGCTCATTGCAACCGTCATGCTGTTATTTTCCTTTCCCTATAGCAATAAGTGAGCAGACAGTGTCTCAACCTTGGAATGAAACCTCAGTGCATACTAAAGTGAATATCTCGAGATGTTTTATATCATGTTTCATTCACTCTGTGTTCTTTGCCCCAGTCCACTGCACTGTGATTCGAATATCCTACTTTTCTTAAGCAAGCTTTGAAGCGAATTACAAACATTTTAAAAAAATCTTTTAAGATGTACTCATCGTTATTTTAACCTCCCACCCTTTAATATAATTGTGGTGTTAAAGTGTTAAAATGCTTAATGCATTCGTTCAAAAATTTTCCCTCACTATTTTAGTGACGGCATCAGTCCATTTATTTTGAACAAGTTATTATGCTTCTGCTAAAAGTATTGGAGAGAAGGGTTTCAGGTGAACACATTAAGCGTTCATGTACAAGTACCCCTTGGTGTAATTTCTGACAATGCTTGAGGCAAAATCAGAAATTTTGGGTGGGATTCACCGAACCCCGCCGGGTCAGAGAATCGCCAGGGGCTGGCGTGAATCCCGCCCCCGCCAGTTGCCGAATTCCCCGGCACCGGATATTCGGCGGGGCCGGGAATCGTGCCGCGCCGGTCGGCGAGCCCCCCCCCCCGGCGATTCTCCAGCCCGCGATGGGCCGAAGTCCCGCTGCTGGAATGCCTGTCCTGCCGGCAAGGATCAAACCACCTCTCTTCCCAGCAAGACTAGGCGGCGCGGGCGGGCTCCTTGGGGGGGTGGGGGGGGGGGGGGTGGGTGAGGGGCGCGCGGGGCGATCTGGCCCCGGGGGGTGCTCCCACGGTGGCCTGGCCCGTGATCGGGGCCCACCGATCCGCGGGCGGGCCTGTGCCATGGGGGCACTCTTTTCCCTCTGCCTCGGCCACAGCCTCCGCGATGGCTGATGCATAGCAGCCACTCCCACGCATGCGCGGACTTCCGGTGCCCGGCGAAGTCCTTTTGGCCCCGACTGGCGTGGCGCCAAAGGCCTTTCCCGCGCCAACCACTCCGGCGTGGGTCTAGCCCCTCAAGGTGAGGGCTTGGCCCCTAAATGTGCGGAGAAATCCGCACCTTTGAGGCGGCCCGACGCTGGAGTGGTTCACGCCACTCCATCCCGCCGGGACCCCCCGCCCCGCCGGGTAGGGGAGAATCCCGGCCAGAGATTTTCCATCAGTTTAATAACCCCTTAATCAATTTGTCATTGCTACAGAAGACAAAGTGCACATGCAGAGGAAGAAAGAAGTTCCTCCTTCTTATGCCACAAAAAGCTGTTCAGTCACTTATTCCGTTATAATTATGGTTGGATTGTTGCATAAACCTTTTATGTGTTGAAATACTGAATTCCATTTACCAAGTATAATAGTTTACATTAGCAGTTAAACTTTCCAGAATCAATTTTTCCCCATTATTTTACCATGTAAATACTAAGATGGGGGACAGCACAGTGGCACTGTGGTTAACACAGCGACCTCACAGTGCCAGAGACCCAGGTTCAATTCTGACCTTGGGTCTCTGTGTGGAGTTTGCACTTTCTCCCCGTGTGTGCGTGGGTTTCTTCCCGGAGCTCCGGTTTCTTCCCACAGTCCAAAGATGTGCAGGTTATGTGGATTGGCCATGCTAAATTGCCCCTTAGTATCCAAAAGGTTAGGTGGGATACGGGGATAGTGTGGGGGGTAGGGGCATAGGTAGGATGCTCATTTGGAGGGTCGGTGTAGACTCAATGGGCCGAATGGCCGCCTTCTGCATTGTAATGATTCTGTGAATCTATGATCATTCTTGCGGCAAGAATTACACTTTAGATCTCTGGGGCGTCATTCTCCGACCCCCCGCCGGGTCGGAGAATGGCCGTTGGCCGCCGTGAATCCCGCCCCCGCCCCCGCCGAAGTCTCCGCTCCCGGAGATTGGGCGGGGGCGGGAATCCAGCCGCGCCGGTTGGCGGGACCCCCCGCTGGATTCTCCGGCCCGGATGGGCCGAAGTCCCGCCCAGAAACTGCCTGTCCCGCCGACGTAAATCAAACCTGGTATTTACCGGCGGGACCAGGCAGCGTGGGCGGGCTCCGGGGTCCTGGGGGGGGGCGCGGGGCGATCTGATCCCGGGGGGTGCCCCCACGGTGGCCTGGCCCGCGATCGGGGCCCACCGATCCGCGGGGGGGCCTGTGCCGTGGGGGCACTCTTTCCCTTCCGCCTCCGCTACGGCCTCCACCATGGCGGAGGCGGAAGAGACTCTCCCCACTGCGCATGCGCGGGAAACTTTCGGCGGCCGCTGACGCTCCCGCGCATGCGCGGGGAAACTGACAGCGGCTGCTGACGCTCCCGCGCATGCGCCGCATTTCCGCGCCAGCTGGCGGGGCAACAAACGCCATTTCCGCCAGCTGGCGGGGCGGAAATCCCTCCGGCGTCGGCCTAGCCCCTCAATGTTGGGGCTAGGCCGCCAAAGATGCGGAGACTTCCGCACCTTTTTGCCGGCGCGATGCCCGTCTGATTTGCGCCGGCTTTGGCGCCAGTCGGCGGGCATCCCGCCGTTGGGGGAGAATTTCGCCCCAGATCTTTGTTTCTACATTAATGGAATCTAGACCTCACTGGCTAATTGTCCTTGAGAAGGTGGTGCTGATCTTCCTTCTCGAACCGCTGCCATTCCTTTGGTGTAGGTACACCCACAGTGCTGTTAGGGAGGGAATACCAGAATTTTGACCCAGCGACAGTGAAGGAACGGCGATATATTTCCAAGCCAGGGTGGTGAGTGGCTTGGAGAGGGATCCTGCAGGCGCCGGAGCTCCCGTGCATCTGCTGCCCTCGTCCTTCTAGGTGGTTGAGGATTTGGAATATGGCGCCTGGACCTTCAACTTTGTGAGCTAACGGCGGGGCTGGCGACCACCTGCCTGCCCCTACCACGAGAATTGGCGAGGTCCTTGAGGATGCATATTAATGAGCTGACAAGCGCAAGGTTCTCCCAGTGGGAATCACTCCCAATTCCGTGCCCACCACCGGACTTGGAGCTCAGAGTGAAATATTCCTCCCTGAAGAAGTGAAAAAACAGAATGAATCATTAAAATGTTAACTATTTTATGCTTGCTGGAAGAGTGTTTCTAAACTCTTCTGACATATCTAGTGTGAGCTCCTGCTGCTGACTTACTATTCTTTTACTTGTAAGATATTTGTTAGGTAACAGTTGTACAAGTCACAGCCTAGTGTGGTGTTATTCTGCTGCAGCCACAAATAATGAAAAGACATGAGAGCATATGGTAAAACAACTGTCTGAAAAATCAATGCGTGGCGAGTTCCCTGTTTGATCCCCGTGGGTGCTACAGATTTACACAAAAGGTCTATGCAAGTAAAAAAAAGTCTTTGCAAAATGGGGAGCTTTCCACAGTGAACAAAGTCCTTCAAGTACAGTGATCATTATTACGCTTCAAATATAAATTAAACCTCCTCTTCATGTTGTGTCTCTTTTAGTTAGCATGCTGCCCCTGATTTTAAAAAAAGTACTTTCCAATTTGTTCAAGAGTTATAAATTGATCTTTTGGGGAAACAATCAGGCTATTATTTGCTGTTATGTAGGTACAGTAAAACCGGATTCCCCTCACAAACACAACCTACTCGAGGTGCATCGGGGAGATTCATTCTCTGTACATCAGTGGATACAAAGTCGAAACACCGTGTATTTCTGTTAGGTGTAAAATGACTTTTTCTTTTATTGCCCAATCTCTCGGTAAAATTTTAATCCTCGTTGATTACCAGCTCACCAGCACTGGATGTGGGCAGGTGTAAGGGTAACAGGAAAGTGCAACTTTAAAACCACACAGAGACATTTACAAAGGGTTCATGCAAACAAGAGATTTAAAATTACGCTTAAGGCTGCTGTCCTCTTCAAGGGTCTTCTCCACTAATATATTCTAATATGTAATTTACATCTGCGAACCTTTCAGATAATCCAATGTTGATTATCTGACAATGTTGTTGGATCAACGATACTTAAAGAGATGCCAATTCATACAGAGAACCTTTCAGAGATGTCAACATAAATTATGGCTTTTCATATATTTCTTGCAAAACTAATTTCAGTTGTTATTCTTTGAATTGCTTTGTTACAGTGATCCAAGTCTCATTTGGCAGCACTGTTACTTCTGATTCTGAAAGTTGTCTGTTCCAGCATTGAGCATATAATCTACACATTAATGCAATGTCAGAAATCATGGAATGGTTATGTTAATGAAGGCAGCCATTCAGCCCATCGTTCAATGGCAGCTCTCTGCAAGAGCTCTTAGTAATTCTTTTCTCTTCGGGTAATTATCCAATTTCTTTCCGAAAACCATGATTGAATCTGCTTCCACCACGCGCTCAGGCAGTGCATTCCACATCCCAATTTACTTGCCGGATAAAAAAGGTTTGCCTAATGTTGCCATTAGTTAATTTTGCCGTACATTTAAATTGGTGTCCTCTGCTTCTCAACCCTTTCGCTGGGACAATACTTTCTCCCTATCTACCCTGTCACATGCCTCATGATTTTGAACACCCCCATCACATTTCTAAACCTCCTCTTCTTGAAAAACAACAACCTCAGCTTCTACAATCTATTTAACTGAAGTGCCTCATTCCTGGAACCATTCTCAGAAATCTTCTCGGCACTCTCTCTAATGCCTCACCTCCTTCCTAAAATGTGGTGCTCAGAACTGGACACACTACTCTAGTTGAGGCAGAACCAGTGTTTTATAAAAGTGCATCATAATTCAAATGCTTTTGTCCTCTCTGCCTCTGTTTACAAAGCCCAAGATCCCATTTACCTGATTAACCAGTTTCTCTGCCTGCCATGGCAAACAATTTATGCACAGACCTGTACATCTGCTCCTGCACCGCCTTTAGAATTGTATCCTTTATTTTATATTCCCTTTCCTCATTCTTCCTACCAAATATATATCACTTCACACTTCTCTACATTAAATCTAATTTGCCACATGTCCGCCCATTGTACCAGGATCTGTTGTCGCCTTGAAATTTACTACCATCCTCCACAATACTTTAATGTTTGGTGTCATCTGCGGATTTTGCAATTGTGCACTGCACAATGATAATGCAGATCATGAAAAGCAGTGGCCCTAACACCCAGCCCTGGGTCACTCAACTATATATCTTCCTCCAGTCTGAAAAACACCCATTGACCACATCTCTCTGTTTCCTCTCACTTAGCTAATTTTGTATCCAGGCTGCCCCTGTCCCTTTTATTCTAAGGGCTGTGACTTTGTTGATAAACCTGTTGATTGAACTCTGTGGAATTCTATGTACAGCACATCAACCCTCTCTGTTAATCAAAAAACTTAAACAAATTAGTTAAACGTGATTTTCCCTGAACAAATCCATGATGGCTTTCCTTAATCAACCCACAGTTGTCAATATGACTGTTAATTTTGTCCTGGATTATAGTCTCTGAAAATGTTCTTCTTATTGAAGTTAAACGGAGTGGCCTGTACGTGCTGGACCTATACTTACACTATTTTTTGAACAAGGGTGCATCATTGTAGGTCACCAGCCTATTGCACCATCCTTGTATCTCAGGAGGATTAGAAGATCATGGACAATGCCTCCACAATTTCCACTCTCTCTTCTCTCAGTATCCTCTGATGCACCTGATCGAGTGCTCGTGATTTAACAACTTTAACTCCAGCCAGCCTTTCCAGTTGCTCCTCTTTATTATTTTTTAGCCCATCCAATGTCTCAGGTACCTCCTCTTTCTCTATGACTTTGACAGCATCTTCTTGCTTGGTAATTACTGTGCAAAGTACACATTCAGTACTTCTGCATCCATGCATAAATCCCCTTTTTGGTCCTAAATTGGCCAGATGTCTCCTTCTATTTATATGCCGATAGAAAACTTTTGGATTCCCTTTGATGTTAGTCTTTTCCCATATTCTCACCTGGCTTTTCATTTGTTTTTTCACTTCCATGCTGAGTTTTCTACACTCAGCCTGGTTCTCACTTATCGGCTCCTTTTTCTGCTTCATCTCGTTCTCTGATTCCTCCTCCTGAAGACTCCAGCTTTGACCTTTCTTTTCTCTATATGGGAATGTACCTCAACTGTACCTGAACTATCACCTCTTTAAAGACTGTCCATTGTTCCATTTTCCAGTCTTTGATTCTAGGTTACCTGGCTCAGCTTCATTCACATCCCATTAAATTGTGCCCTCTGCCACTCACCAATCCTCTTTTAATTATTTTTACTCTCGATTCCTCTTTGTCCTTTTCCGCAGATAATCTGCACCTATAATCACTGCCTCCTAAATATTTCCCATCTTACCTTTGATCCACCTGATCCACCTCATCTACCAAAACAGACACAGCAATGCCTCCTGTGTCAGAACATACAAATTTAGAAAGTTCTTCTGCAAACCTTTCAGAACCCCCCCCCCCCTCTTTACACTATTACGATCTTAACCTATTAGGATAATGAAAGTGCCCCATTATAACTACTATAGTTTTTGCAGATCTCTGTAATTTCCCTGTAAATTTGTTCTTTTACATATTTCCCGCATGTTGGGGGCCTGCACAGTACATCCAGTCGTGTAATAGAACCTCTATTGTTTCTTAGCTCTGAGCAAGTAAATTCTGTCTTTCACCCCTCTAGGATATCTTGCCTCTTCTTATGGACCAGGGTTTAGAAAACTCCAAAGTGTGTCATGGAGTTCACCTGACCCACGACTGTTTAAAGATTTTGGTTATGAGGAGTACATGGGCCTACTTTTCAAGTGTTATTCAACAAGAGGCCTGAAGCACTTTTAATCAAAAACAAAGTTTATTCTACAAGCTCAGTTAACATTTTATAAACACACACAGTAAACATTTTTTTATCAACTACAAACATAAATTCCCCACACAGCTACAGTTCTCTCTCTATATAACCCTTAATAACTTCCCTTTCTGCTGTTTCAGCTTGATAACAACATCCAATAAAACTAGGAAAACCCTTTTAACAAAACATTAGGTTTGAATTCTTTCCAGAAAACAATTATCACTTTTAAATTATCAAGTGATCTGGACACCTTTTAACATACAGAGAGATAGAGAGCCCAAAGAAATCTTCTTTGTCTGAATCCAGCTTCCTACAGTTTAAACCGAAAGTAAAACTCAGAGCCACAGCCAGCTCCCAGCTCAAACCAAAAGTAAAACTCAGAGCCACAGCCCAGCTCCACCCACACAATTACATCACTGAAACCATGTGATAATACAAACATTTCTTAAAGGGACACTCATATGACATTCTCCAGAACTGTAATATCCTTAATCAACAATCCCCCGCACCCTGCTTTCCTTTCCGGTCTGGATCTCACCCAAAAAGCCGGTGTGACGCACCCTGCCAAACTCACCCAAACCTTCGAAATGTTTTGGTTGAATTGTGCCCAAATAATTTCCTGCACAATAATAGGCCATTCAGCCCACCTGATTTGTTGCAATGTTTGTGCTCCACACAACCCTCATAGAGATTTGCAGGACAGAAAGAGGCCTTTCGGCCCATCATGTTAGTGCCAGCCTTCACGCACCTATCCTAATCCCGTTTTCCAGCACTTGGTCCATAGCCTTGTATGCTGTGGTGTTTCAAGAGCTCATCTAAATGTTTTTTAAATGTTGTGAGGATCATCTTACTTGAATTCATCTGACCCTATTATTCTTTTCTCCCTCATGTACACATTCAGCTTCCCTTTAAATGCTTCTCTGTTAGTCACATTTATTAGTGCTTTAAAATGGCAATCCCACAATCCTTTGGGAATATGAGCTTCCCCAATGAGGGGGGGCCGAGAAATCATTACCAGATTCCCTGCATAAATAAAACTAGCCAGTTTGGAACCAGCTAGAGAGGAGTGAGCAGCAAGGGAGTTGCTGTTGTATATATATGGTATTGTAAATAAATGTTATTTCTTTCTATCCTCCAACTCGTGCTGGATTCTTCGTGGCCCTCACACAAATTGGTATTTATTTCTTTGATGAAAGTCTAACAAAAGGTCATGATCCACAAATAAAGGCTTTTCAATCAAATACACCATTGTGTATTTTTAATACCAACTTCCTTCTGCATGAGTTTTGGAATCTACAAAAAGTGCTTTGGTTTTCAGTTCCAACAGATTCTTAATATTCACACAACATAACTGAATCAAAACGGGTATCAAATGCAATGTTCCTTATGATCATTCTTAATCTGCAAACAGTTTGTACAAATCAAGAAGCTCTATATCATCAGTTTGCTGTGTTGTCCAAAATCTTCTCTACATTCAAAC